>NC_043701.1:185544221-185554911 GCF_006229205.1 Suricata suricatta
CTGAGCCCCTCCCCTCCTACTTCCCTCTGTCCGTCCCCCTCAGCCCCTCCCCTTCTCCTTTCCTCCACCCTCCCGTCTTCCTTGATTCCTCCCCTCCTCCGTCCCTCGGCTCCTCCCCTCCTGTCCTCCTAGGCCCCTCCTCTTTCTCTGGGCCCCTCCCCTCCCACGGAGTCCTCCAGGGTTGAGGAGCCCAGCAGGGGAGTCCTCCTGGCCCTCCCTAGGGGCTTTCCCCGCTGTCTTGCCCCGCAGCCCTCTCTAAAACTGCGGTCCCCTCCTCGCTTTAGACCCAGGGTTTCCAAGGCAGCAGTGCCGCAGTGTTAGCTCCTGGGACCCCGGGGACAGAGCCGCACAGCTGGGGGCTAGCACACTTCTAGGTCTGGAGGCCAGAATCCTCTCACGGTCCGCAGCGGGGACAGGGTCTGTTCTTTGCCACGTCTCTCTCAGTGCTGCCTGTCTCCGCGGGGCCGCTCTCTGTGCCCCTCCCTTTCCCTTCTCTGCCGAGGACACGTGCCCACCCTGGCTGTGATGGTCTCACCTCTGGAGCCCTGACTCAGTCACACCTGCAAATCGCTGTTCCAGATAAGGTCCAGACCCAGGTTCTGAGCACTAGGCTGTGGACTGTTCTTCCGGGGTGGGGGGACACATCCAGCCCTCTGCACGCCCTCTCCCTGCGGCCCTTACAGCCCCAGGAGTTTTGCAAATAGTCCTGCATCGGCCCCCCATCCAACTACCCTGCCTGGGGGCGATCTGCTTCTTGTTGGGGTCCAATCAGATGGTTTCAGAGCAAGTTGCCTTGGTCATTCTGTGACCTCCAGAAGGCATCAGAAGGGACAGCATCATCTCCCGATGGTGTGACTTGCGGCCCAGAAGTGCTGGCCTGGCTTGTTTTTATTTTAATTTCTGGTTTTGTTGTTTTGTTTTGTTTTAGTAAGCTCTATGCCTATCGTGGGGTTTGAACTCAAGACCTTGAGAGCAAGAGCCAGGCGCAGAGCAGCAGGGGATCCCACTACCCACCACAGGTGCAGGATGAGGTGTCACCAGCACAGCCTTCCCTGACGGGGCCTGATAGCTGACCTCTTGTTCAAGCACACAGGGACTGTCACTCCCCAGGATGATGAGAATCTATGGGGGGTATAGGGAAAGGAAGAAATCTTGGTCAGTTCCAGTTGTACATTATTTCAGTTTCTGAAAGGCAGGTGACAGGACCTCAGACCTGAGCCAAGGGCCCCTGGGCACTTCTGCAGGTTCACGGTGCCCTTGGGAGGTCAGCTTGGGAGGGAGGAAGGACCGCGAGGGCCAAGTCAGAAGCTCCCTCTCCAGGCAGCCGGAAGTGGTAGAGGTCTGGGGCCGCCAGCAGGCTCGGGTCCCCGCAGGCCCCCCCCCCCCCCCCCCCCCCCCCCCCGTTCTCTAACAGGCTCTTCTCCCCTTAGACCCTCGAAACTGCCGGCTATGTGAAGAGTGTGCTGGTAAGTAGTTCTCTCTTACAGACACCCGTTCTCCGGGGCGCTTTCCCCTGGGACCCCTGGCGCTGGTGCTCCTTCCAGTCCAGACACAGGCGGCCGTGCCCACACAGCGCTGCCTGCCCAAAGGCTTTGCAGCGGTGACTGACAGGGCCCATCCATGCGGGTCAGATAGGTGCCCCAGATGGCATTGGGCGATGCCTGCAGGAGCCAGCACCCAGCTTTGCCCTCCCTGGGGCACTCCCCCCACCCCGGTTTCTCCTGAGGGAGAAATGGGTTTTTTTGACTCCTAACGTCCACAGCACCCGTCTCCCCCGTGTGGGGACGCCATTTGTCCAGACACCTGCTCAGAGGATGGAGCAGGACTGGGTCTCCATCCCGGTGGGATTCCCATTCCTGCGTGGGAGCTGCCTGGAGCCCCGGCCCCCGGCCGCACCCTGAAGGGGCCTGGGACACCTGAGCAGGGGTGGCGGGCAAGGGCCCCTCGCCCGGGCCGTCCCTCGCTTCAGCCCAAGCAGAAACCGCAGCGTCGGCCCCTGCAGCGTGAACGGCCCTCCCCGAGCAGGGTGCCCCCCAGGAACCACACCCCAGGCCCATTCACATGGCCGCGCAGGGGTGTGAGCGCAGCTGCTCAGCTGCTCAGAAACCTCTTCCCTGGCTTTTGCAGGAGCGAGATAAGCTTTTACGATTTCGAAAGCAAAGAAAGAAAATGGCGAAACTCCCCAAGGTAAAGGAGACATCACTGGTGTGTGCACACATGAAATGTGTGTTTTTAAAAGCCACTTAACAGGAGTGAGTTTCTTTCTGGAGGTGAAAAGAAGATAATTTTATTATTTCTTTTTTTAAATATTTATTTTGAGAGAGAGAGTACGGGAGCAGGGAAGGGGTGGAGGGAGAGAGGGTCTTAAGCAGTGGAACCCAAATCGGGGCTCGATCCCACGACCCTGGGACCAAGCCTTGAGCCGAAGGCAAGAGTCAGGTGCCCCAGTTCTGTCCTGTGCAATTACCAAAGTAAAGCCAAATCAATACAATGATTATAATTTTTAATTTAGAAATCCTACCTTGTTGCTTTTAACTTTCCCAGAGAAGGTAGGATTCCTGACAGCAAGGAGGAGGGCTCACCCGGCACCCTGGCCTTCCAGGGCAGCGCGCTCCCAGTTAGAACTCCCCCTTGGCTGGAGCCCGCAGCCCCGCCTCGCCACCACGGGGTCCCGGCCAGCACTGCACCCCCAGCACCCCTCTGCCGGCCCCACGCAAGCCCCCCTCAGGCGCAACTGTGCCCCGAGGGAATTTGAAGCACAATCCTTTTCCATAAATGTGTGGTTTTTATTAAAGGAGATTCAGGCAGAGGAGCGCGTGGGGGGCTCAGTCAGTTAAGCGTCTAACTTCAGCTCAGGTCATGATCTCATGGCTCGTGGGTTCAAGTCCCACATCGGGCTCTGTGCTGACGGCTCAGATCCTGGAACCTGCTTCGGATTCTGTGTCACCCTCTCTCTGCTCCTCCCCTGCTCATGCTCTGTCTCTCTCTCAAAATAAATAAAATTAATTAATTAATTTAAAAAAGGAGATTCTGGAGATATTCTCAAAGAACACTTAACTTGTGCTCTGTTTATGCAAAAGGAGTGTGTTTTCTCATTTTGGTTTTGATGCTCAGTGGTGTCCTCACACAGGCTGTGGGATACAGGCACACATGCTGGCTTACGGGGCGCCCAGAAAGGCCCATGGGGGGAGGGAGAGGGCGATGGGGGTCTCTCTCCTTGGGACTATGGCTGACTATTTAGAGATAATCTGGAGGCCTCGGGGCCCGGCAGTGGCAGCACAGCGTTAAGAGGCCAACTCTCTCTGCCGCCCCTGCACCGCTGCCCAGGCTCCGTGAGGCAGGAGCGCAGGGAAGAGGCAGGAGCGCAGGGGAGCCGAGCAACTGGGATAAAGGCCAGGAGTCCTCAATGCGCGGGCCGGGTTCGGCAGCCTCGGACAGGATGGTGAAGGCAGGGAGCCTTGGCCATGGTGTCCTCCAGCCTTAGTGACCAGTGACCCTCAGGAGCCGGATCCATGGAGGGGCCTGTTGGGGATTCAGCAGGGGGAGGGCACGGGAAGTTCCTAGGGACATCTGGGCCAGGAGTTAGGGACAGTGTGGGGGACACTGGCAGGAAGGACTTGGTTAGAGTGGACACGGGGTGAGGAGGGGACATGGGCTTGTATCTGCACTAACCTGGTCCCTTTTGGTCGGAAGCCGGTGGTGGTGGAGACCTTCTTTGGATATGACGAAGAGGCTTCTCTGGAGTCTGATGGCTCCTCCATCTCTTACCAAACAGACAGGACGGACCAGACGCCGTGCACTCCCGACGATGACCTGGAGGAGGTAGCCTCCCACAGGGGCCCCTGCGCAGGCGGGGGCAGGGCGAGGTGGGCCGGGCCCCCTCCCTGGCTGCCTGCGCCCCTGCCCTCCTGCAGGCTGCCCCGGGGCCCGGAACACTGGTGGGGGGGTTGGCACCGACACCCAGGGCGGCACCGAGGCGTACATCAGGGCAGCAAAGACAATGAGGAGCAGCCCCCTCATGCAGCAGGAAGCCCGTGCTGGGTTTGGTCTGACCAGCACGGCCCCTGTGGCCGAAGGACGTGGCAGGTGGTCCATGGACCCGACTGGGGCACTCAGGCCATGGGCCAGGACCCCCCCTGGCAGATCCGGGCAGGTAGCTCCGTGGCCACAGACCCACTTAGAGACCTAAGACGTGGTAGCCCAGCTGCCGCCAGCAGCCCCCGGGGTAGAAGCGGGGCCGGGCTCACTCCCTCTCAGACACAGCCTCCCTCCCATGGCAGACGGAGGTCTCGTTCTCCCCGGAGCAGCAAACTCTCCCAGGTGCGCTGAGGCCCGCGAAGGCAGCCGCTGCCCCTGGCTTCTCCCTGGGGCAGCAAGTATCCTTGCAGCCAGAAGGAGGCATTTGGGGATGGCCGTGGGCAGGGCGCCTCTGCCTGGCCGAATCGGTGCAGCCCGATGGGCCTTTCTGCCTGGGGGCTCTGGGCTCACCTCCCGGGTCCCCAGGTAACGCTGCGTCTCCGTGCACCTGTCCAGGGAGTGGCCAAGGAGGAGACGGAGCTGAGGTTCCGGCAGCTGACCATGGAGTACCAGGCCTTGCAGCGAGCCTACGCCTTGCTGCAGGAGCAGGTCGGAGGGACGCTGGACGCAGAGCGAGAAGTTAAGGTCTAACTGACTTCTACTCCACGGCGTTCCGGCTCCCGCTGGGCTCTTCCCCGCTTGACCCCCCGCCTTGGCAGGGTCGCTGGCATCGCTTCGCCTCCCAGGCCAAGTCCTCTCCCGCGTCCCACGGTTATTGTCAGGCCTGGTGATGCTCGTGCCGAGGCCGTTAAGAACCAGTGTCTGGGAAACCGAGCTGGCCATCGGCCTGGCTGCGGGGGGAGGGGGGGAGGACCCAGGAGCAGCCCCAGGCACAGGTGTGACGATGGGTCCCCTGAGAGCCGGGTCCGTCCCTCTGGGAACTGCAGTTGGCAGACAAGGTGGAGTCGGTTTCCTGGCACACCTGCTGGTGGCGCTCCTGGGCCTCCCCCTGGGCCTCCCCAGTCACGGAGGCGCAGAGCTGGGGGAGGGGCCCAGCATTGCAGCTCAGGTCCTGAAATGCTAACTAAGGTCCAGTAAATGCTAACTAAGCTCAGATGCTGGGCCCACCTTTCTGCCAAGCCTCACCAGGCAGGCCCTGCCAGGAGCAGGTAGGTGTCCCTTCCCGCCCCTGCTTCCCTGAGCCCTGGGCCAGGTGCACAAGGTCCGTCCACCAAAGGCAGAAGCACACAGGTGCCCTTGCTGGCCACCAGGGGAGGCTGTGGGAGGGGGCTGTGCCTTGGCGCCCCCCCCAACCCCCCTTTCCCCTGTCCCTGCTGCGTGGCCTGCTCTGCCAGGGCCCCGAAGGCATGCCCAGCCTATGGAGATGGGCTTTGTCCCTGTGGACTGAAGGGGTCTCCTGCCCCGCTGCTCTGGGGCATGGGGGCCAGCTCTGTCCCCAGCCACACGGGACACCTGAGCCACACTCAGCCACTTCTGCAAGTCTGGCTGGCTGGCTGAGCATGGACCTCTTGGAACCAGGGCACAGTGTCAGTGGGGTCCCTCCCCTGGACCATATCTGTCTTGGCTGCCTGGAGAGCCCCTGGGCCTCCAGGGGATAGGGTGGGGACTTACTGGAACCCCCTCCAGCTTCACTTTCATCTCTGTGGCCGTAGGAGAGCAGAGGCCAGGGGAGGGGAGAGAGGGAGGGAGAGCCCAAGTCCACTGATGTCATGCAGAGAGGGACGCAGGGCCTGGCCAGGGGATACCCTGACCTCCCCAAGTCGAGGGACACCGACCCTGTGCCCTCATCTGCCCTGGGGGCTGTTCCCAGGGAGCAGGAGTGCCGTAGGGGTGAAGTGCCTGACGGCTGGGACCCCGCGGGAGCGCATTCACTCCAAGGAGGGCGTTTGGACCCTCTGGGGGGCCTTGCGTGCACCAGGGCAGTGGGGTGGGCTTCCACAGCAGGCCCCTGGGTGAAGTCAGCAGGCAGATTCAAGGTGAAGCCAGAACCAGCAGGGGGCGCGCGTGCCGAAAGGGAAGGGGGTCTGGTCCCTGCTGGGCCCAGTCAACTGCCAAGCCCTGCTACTGTCCTCATTGCCACGCCCAGCCATGCTAGGCAGGTGTTTGATCCAGGGGACGGAGACTTCCCCTAACCCGCCCTGAGTCTGCAGGCCACCCCCGTGATCTAAGCGAGGGCGCCAGCTTCAAACAAGCCCCCGAGTCCTTCCTCCGTGCTGAGTGTTCCACACAAAGGGGTGAAGCAGAGGCAGGAGGCAGAAGGTCGCTGAGAGTCTCCGTCCCTGGGGCGGGTCCTGGCTTTTAGAGAAAGTTTGACGTTTGTCTCCTCCCGTCCTACAGACCCGTGAGCAGCTCCAAGCAGAGGTGCAGAGAGCCCAGACTCGGATCGAAGACCTTGAGCAGACCCTGGCCGAGCAGGGGCAGGTGCGTGCCTGGAGCCCGGGTCCCGGGGGGCCGAGGGGGTTGGAGGGAGGCCTCGATGAGGTGTGTGCAGGAGGGAGCCCACAGGGTGTGGACCCTCGAGGAGGGCAGCGGCCTGCACACACGTGTGCAGGTGAAAGTTATTTGGCTGCACGCTGAAGACTCACACCTCAATAAACAAATGTGAAAACTGGAAGGAATCTATATCCAGAGGAAGGACATGGCGGCCTTGGCAGGGTGGGCACCCCCTGGCCATGAGTGCGCAGCCGCTCCGGGCTTGGTCTGGGTGGGCCCTGTCTCCCCCCAGCTCAGGGCCAGGATTTCAGGCGCCTGGAGGTTGTTGGTCACTCCCTTACCACCTCTGGGCTCTCCAACCCCCCACCATGGGCCTCTGACCTGCTGGACGGCGCAGCTCCAGAGGGACCCAGATGCGTCTGGACGACTTCACGTAGGGCGGGGAGGGTCTGCCTGGGGAGCGCCTGGCTCACTGCTGAGCCCCGTGCAGACCCACGTGTCCCTCAAGCCTCGATGTGGAGCTGCTCGTGGACGGCTGGAAGCACAAGAGGAGACCTGCGTGACCCTGGGCTCACGTTGCCAGCACCCCGCCTGAGCGCGTGTGGCCCAGGATTCAGTGCCGGGCACCTGCAGCTGTTTGCCGGAAACACACGGGACTGGCTGGAGCCCCACCACGGCCACCACGTCTCCGCCCGGGGCCACGGCACACCCGGGCTGCGGGAATGGCGCTGTGGGGCCGCGCCGTGCACAGCCCTCACGGACCCTGCCTGGACCTGGACAGTGAGATCCCTGGGCCCCACGCCATGCTGGACAGGAGCCGCGGTGGGAGGCTGGGACCTGAGGGGGAGGAGGAGGAAGAGGAGGAAGATGCCGCTGCCTTTCATCTGCAGAAAATGAATCTTTCAGACTTCGAAGATGACTTTGCTGGGAAGAAGCTGGGGCAGTGGGTGTCCTCCTGACACCTGACCGGAAATGCTGGTGGTGCACGGGGCAGGCCTCGTGGGGGAGGGGGGAAAGGGGGCAGGGCTCTTGGGGGGGAAGGGGGCCGGCCTGGGGGGGAGGGGGCCGGCCTCGCAGTGGGGGGGAAGGAGTCAGGGCTCGCAGGGGGGCAGGGCTCGCAGGGGGGGGAAGGGGGCAGGGCTTGCGGGGGGGGGCAAAGGGGGCGTGGTCATCCGGGTGGCCATGCACGTCTCTCACTTGCAGAAATGCCTGCCTGCATCTGAGTGTCCAAGTGTGAGATGGACTGTCCCCCTCCTGCCCCCTCAAGGGAACCTGGCCCCCCCCAGCTCCAGCCAGGGTCCCCAGACCCGTGACGCCCATGTGGCACCCCATGCCACCGGCGCCTGGCCAGGAGCGCTGTCCATGTGGGGGTGCGAGGGGTCCCCCTGAGGTGGGGCTGCCTCCGTCTGCTCTGTCGGCCCCTCCCAGGAAATGCAGGGTGAAAGCAGAGGTTTTCATTGGCTGCTCGAGTGAGCTGTCATCCGCTGCTCTTTTCAGAAGCTGGTGTTGAGTCCTTTCGGTGACTCCTCTGTTCTGCTGGGTTGTGATTTGAACGTTGACTTTGAGATTAATCCTGTCTCGTGTTTATTTCTCCAACTTGATGCCGCCTTCAAGGACATGAAGTGGATTGAAGAGAAGCAAGCGCTGTATCGAAGGAACCAAGAGCTTGTGGAGAAGGTACGTCTGCGTCCCGTCTGCCCTCCGGCGCCGCCCCTGCGCTCTGGGCGTGTGCGGGCCGGTGCCGCTGGGCGGGAGGCGCACGGCAGAGCCTCCGTGGCGGCCCCGTCGCCTGCGGGTGCTCACTCCCGGGAGGCCACCCCCTCCGCCTCCTGGCACGGGTGGCGCGTGTCTTGTCCTGCGATGGGCTCTGTGGTTGGCGAGACCCGAAAACCTCTGTGGCAGAGCTGCCCTTTCGACACCCCTGGAGTCACCGCATTTAGGAGCCTCGTTGAGCCAGGACGCTCTATTCCGGGAAGAGGTCCTTTGAGGGGCCCCAGGAGCTGGGCTTCCGTTTCCGTCACCACCACGTGACTATGAGTGTGTCTGATGTAACCAAAGCATCCCTGGCCGTGGCCGTGGCCGAGGGCTCTCCTGGCTGCTGGTTAACAGGAGGCTCCAAAACGCTGCTGTCCCTGGCACCCCGCCCCCAGACTGGGGCTCTGTTGGCTGGAAGATTTTGTGTGATGGGTCGGGAAACACGGTGCCAGCTGGCCTGTGCCTGTTAGCCGCCTGAGCTCCTGCCTGGGGGCTGCCTGGTGCCCCAACCCCCCAGAGGCGAGGCCTCCGTTCTTGGGCACCTCCTTCTACATCACCGCCTCCCTAATGGAGCCCGCTCTTGGGACTGGGTTCAGGGAGGGGCTCACGGCACTGATGGCCAAGAGCTGTCAGATGACACCTGGGCAGCTGGGGACCGTCCCCGCGGGCAGGGCCCAGAACGCTGGAGCAGGTGGCTCGGGGCTGGCGGGAGCGGGTACTACATGTTCAGAGTCAGAGAGGCCACCAGGGCTCTGGCAGCCCCGCCACCGTCACGCCTCTGTGAGGGTGCCGCTGTGGCCCGTCCCCACCAGCCAGCCCTCGCCCCGGGCTGAGCTGTTCCCGTGGCAGCCACCGCTCTTCCAGAAAAGAGCCAGACTAGGGCGTCCTCACGAGCCTCAGGGCCACCTTGGTGACCATGCCTCCCGCAGGCCAGCAGCCTCCAAGCCAAGGCTGTGGGCCCCAGTCCAGCTGGCCCCGACTGAAGCCGTCTGTCCTACGCGGCCATGCTTTGGGTGCTATGTCTTGAACAGTGAGCGACACCTACATGCTTCCTGTGCGCCCTCCACTTGCATCTTAAATCAGGACAGCTGTTTCTCTGGTGCTCGCTGGCACCTGTTAAACACGTGTGTGCACAGAAATGCTTGTGTGCACATAGCGTTCACATGCACCCTGACATCTTGTGCACACTCAAACATGCACGTGCACACTCACTTATGTGTGCACGCAAACACCATGCACACTCAAATGTTCTTTCATACATGCCCATGAGCACATTTAAACACTGTGCACACTTAAATGGTCCCTTGTACACATAACACTGTTGCACACATAAATGCTTGCAGCTGCCCAAAAATACTCAGGTGTGCATAAATGCTCTGCGTGCACACTCATTGTGCCCTTGTACACACTCTTTGCACATGGGCTTCTGTGCACACACACACTGCATGCATACATCGAAGCACTTCTCTGCATACCGACACACTCACGTGCACACAAACCCATACCTGCATACTTAAACACACGCACATTTAAACACACACATGCACACATAGATGCTCGTGCACACGTGCAAACACGGTGTGCACACTCAAACCCATGCTTTCCTCTGTCTACTGTGCGCGCGGGGTCACACTCTTGGCGCATAGGTGCCCCTGGTGGCCTCAGCTGTGACACAAGGCCCTGCCCCTGAATGCATGCTCCCATGCTGGGTGCTGGTCCCCTGGGCCCGTCTCCACCAGCCCCCCAGCATCCCAGCAGGGCACTCAGCTCTTCAGATTCAGTTCAGGGGGATGGGCCGAGCCCCCTGACTGCAGCCGACACCCTTCCCTGTGCTCCCAAGGCCACTTGCCGCAGGACATGTCACACTCACCCTTTCGAGGGCGTGGGCTGCGCATGTCAGGGTGACTTGTTTCTGATTCTGTTTAATCCCCTAATCAGTAAAGTCAGCTCTGGAGGAGGTCGGGCAGCGATGGCCTGTGGTCCCTCCATCCGTTCTGGGCCAGCCTGGGCTCTGAGGAGCTCTGTCGTATGGGGACATCTTACTGTCCCTTCCTGAGGGGCCCCCTTCCTTCCCCAGCTCTGCTCAGATGGCTGGGGTGGGCGCAAGGGCTCCCAGGGCTCCTCACTCTCCAGTATGCCCCTGCTCCCCCGGCCTGATGAGCCAGCTGGCGGGGACTCGCTCTGTCCCACTAGGATGGCCCGCGTGGACTCCCGCCGGAGTCAGGGCTCAGGCACCGTGGCGGGTCAGCTGTCCCCACAGAGCAGCAGCCATCCAGAAAGCCGGGGGATTGACCTCACGTGACCTCCGATATCTCATCTGCCTTTTATTTCACAGATCAAACAAATGGAGACGGAAGAGGGTCGATTAAGACATGAGGTCCAGGATGCAAGAGACCAGAACGAGCTGCTGGAGTTCCGGATCCTGGAGCTGGAGGTGGGTCCCGGGCGCGGGCGCCGGGCGCAC
>NC_043701.1:185555011-185558952 GCF_006229205.1 Suricata suricatta
GTCCCTCCTGGTCCTCTGCTCCCCCAACCCATCCCTACTGGTCCTCTGCCCCCACCGTCCCTCCTGGTCCTCCCCACCCCGGGAATGGCAGGAAGGCTCCCTGTGAGGGAGCGAGTGTGAGTGTGTGTGTGTGTGTGTGTGTGTGTGTGTGTGTGGCCGTGCCTTGGCCCCCAGGGCTCTGGCCATGTGGCCCTGGGTGAAGATGGGGGTCCCCAGGGGCCCGCTCTGGTCAGCCTGTGAGGACGCTGCTCCCTGAGCCTCCTGACAGCCCTGGCGTCACGGAGGACGGAGGGTGGGCGGCGGAGGAGCAGGGAGCTGAGCCAGCATCCCAGGGCCTGTCTGGGCCCGGAGCTCCCTTCCCCCCAAGCCCAGCGCCCGCACAGAGGCAGCCTGCGGACCCTGGGGCTTTGTTTCCCAAACTCGGACCCTGCTGGCCGGTCTGTATCGTGTTCCCAGCACAGCCCTGTGCCACCCAGCACAGCCCTGTGCCAGCTCCCACTCTCTGTCCTAGGAAAGGGAGAGGAAGTCACCCGCCATCAACTTCCACCACACCCCGTTCGTGGAAGGGAAGAGCCCCCTCCAGGCCTACTGCGAAGCGGAAGGCGTGACGGTACGCCACCCCTCCCCCACCCTGCACCCCGCGTCCCCGCCCCCGCAGCCAGCGCTCACCCCCGCCCATCTGTCTCCCCAGGACATCCTGGTCTCGGAGCTGATGAAGCAGCTGGACATCCTGGGGGATAACGCCGTAAGTGTATGTCGCTCTCCTGACTTGTGCATGCCTCCTCATGCCAGCCACCGCCCCCACCAGCCCCCCGGGGTCAGGGCCCCCCCGCGAGTCCCTCCGTGAGCGGGCCCCAGCGCCCTGTCGCCCGCACCCTCCCTGCGACCACAGCTGCTTGGGGCGGCCCCTTTCCCCGGTTGGCCCTGCGCCCGGCTGGGTGGTGTCTGGCAGCCGCAGGCTGGGAGCTCGGGGCTCTGCTCTGCGGGGCGGGGGCCTCTGCCTGCATACCTGTCCCCTCCAGCAGCGGCGCTTCTGGCTGGTGCTTTCTGTTTCTGGAATCCCTGTCAGTCTTCAAGCCTCTCCATCCCCTTAATACCCTGCAGCTCCTTCCCGGGCCTGAGGTGTCCCAGGCCCTCAGGGGTTCCTGCGCTCCTGGATCTGGGGGAGGGGCAGACACCATGTGTCATCTGCAAATCCCAGTAAAGGCACAGTTTCAATTTCTACAGCCAACTCCTGGGAGAATACTAGTTACTGAGTGACCATTCCCTTTCATCCCACCCTCCATCCGCCCCTCCCTCCACCTTTTATCCTCTGTCCATTATCCCTCTCTTCATCTATTCATCCTTCCTCCTTCCCTCCATCTTCTGTCTTCCGTCCATCCATCATCCATCCATCCTTCTGTCTTCTGTCTGCCCTTGATCCATCATCCTGCGCTCACTGAGTCTCCTGTCCAAAAAGCAGCTCAGCTGTGCTAGAGGCATCCCCACGCTACCACCCAGAACTCTTCTGCCTCCAAGCTGTACTAACAGGTGTACAATCTATGGACAGTCTGTAAGGTAGCTTGGTTCCCCGTTCTGGTCACCGCTCTTGACAAAGAGCAAGGCACGTAGTCCACCTAGCACGCTGCATGCAGTAGAAGGAGAAAAAAGCAGAAAAAAGGCGTGCAAACACGCCCGCACACCCTCAGTCACACACCCCACACCCAGGCACTCACGCACATTCCTGGGGCGCTGCTCTTCCCCGCAGCTGTGGCCTGTGTGGGGCCCCGTGTTGACAAGAGCCCTTCTGTCCCCGCCCCCCGTCACTCGGGCAGGGAGGCCCCACTGGCTGCATCTGGCCCGCCCCCAGACCTGTGCCCCATCTGGGCTGCAGGTCGCGAGGCATTAGCCCATAGCAGGGATGGGGTCCAGCCCCGAGTTACTGGCCACCATCAAGGGCTCTTGGGAAGCATATCGGTTAACCTTCTGATTCACTGCTGGAGAAACTGAGGCCCAAGAGGTCACCTGCTCAGGGTCACAGACCTGATGTAGGATGAGCCTAGCTTTGTCCAGGTCTGTCCAGGGCCCCTCCTCAGCCCTGGTCAAGAGCTCCAGGGGGCAGGGCGGCCATGGGACCATCAAGTGGCTTCGGAGCATGGGGACAGGCTACTGGGGACTGGAGAACACGCCATCAGATTTTATGCTCAGTTGATCGTGGGGAGACCTGGGCAGCTCCTGCCAGTGCGCCGACAGGGCAGCCCTCCAGGTGGTCACAGCTGAGCATATGGGCGCACTTCATACGCTCCTTGTGACCCGGGACCGCACCCCATGGAGCCTGAGCCCAAGATCCATTCCTGGAGCTCAGAGTGGCCCTGCGTCGGGGGCAGGTGACGGGGACAGCTTGGCCCCTGCTACCGTCACAGCCAGGACGTACTTGTGCTGTGGATGCCGCATGCACGGTCCAGCTCAGAGAAGCTCGCAGCCTCCGGACTGGCTACGCGGGGACCTGAACCCCAGGCCTCGGTTTGCTCAGTGGTCAGGTCCCCACTGCACCCCAGCGGGCAGGACCACTGCTGTCCCTGGACGCAGAGCGAGGGGTCGCCCAGGGAGGGAAGAGCAGGGGCCAAGGAGGCGGTGCAGATGGCACTTTGCTGAGGCCGGGGCGTTGGGATGTGGTCACCTCCGGCCAGGCTGCTTGCCCGGTGGGACGCTGCAGGCCCTTCAGCCCAGCGGGACCATGTCCTGTGGGATCTCCCTGAAGCCCCTTGCTCAGCCTTCCCTGCTTCCCGTGTGGGGAGGAGGGAGCGCATGGGCACCTGGCCAGCTTCCCCAGGAGCAGGGGTGTCAGGAGCATGTGCCCCCCGACTCCGGCCGAGTCAGGGTAGCTCTGTGCCTATAGCACTTGGTCCCTGGCCCCCACTTCGCGGACTGCTGCTGGGGTAGAGCATGGTGAGAGACCCCTGCCCTCGGGAGGGATTTCTGAACAGACTGACCCTGTTTCAGGGGGGTTCCGGGCTGTAGGGGGCTGTCCTCCAGCTCAGTCATCCCAGCAGGCTCTGCCCTGCTCTGGCCTCTGCTTCCCCTCCCCTCCCGCAGCTGTCCTGCTCCTGCAGTGGGGACAGTCCAGCTGCTGCCCTACCCCGGTGCTGCTGCGGGTGGCCGTCAGGGTCTGAGTGGGTGTGATGCCTGTGGCCTCTGGGATGCTCATTGGCCCCAAAGCCAGACTCACCCACGAGGACCTCCCAGGAGGCCCCTTGGGAAGAAGCATGAGAACAATGAGCAGAAAAAAGGCAAAGAGCCAGGGAGGCAGTGGAGGCCAGTCCGCAGCCATGAGAGGCAGGCCTTCGCCCACATGTCCAAGTGGTGTTCTGCTCACTAATAACGCAGCGGCGTATGCAGAGAGCTGGCTTTACACAAGGGCGGGGACGGACCACGGGGACACAGGGGCCGCTGCTGCCTGTGTCGTGCCCTCCACCCTGGCTTCTGCCTCAGCTGCCTACTTCTGTGTCCCGGTCACCAGCAATGAGAGGACGGAGGGGACAGGATAGAGAAGCACCTCGGAGTCCACAGGGTCAGGAGTAAAAGGGGTTGAAGACCCCAGGAGGCCATTTCTGAAAAAGTGACCTTAGAGGTGACCCCAGCCCCCTGTGCCTCTCCATGCATCTCACTCCTGACACACCCACCCAGCACCCCCATTCACTCCATCCGGGCACCTCCATTCACCCCCCCCCACCCAGTACCCCCATTCACTTCCCACCAGGCACCCCAACTCACCCCCACCCGGCACCCCCCCATTCACTCCCACTTGACACCGCCATTCACCCCCACCTGGCACCACCCATTCACCCCCACCCAGCACCCCCCATTTACCCCCTCTGGGTACCCCATTCACCACCCACCCGGCATCCCCACTTACCCCCACCCAGCACCACCCATCTACCCCCACCTGGCACCCCCCATTC
>NC_043701.1:185559052-185572698 GCF_006229205.1 Suricata suricatta
TGCTCTCAGCTCAGAGAGGATGCTGCCCTTGGAGGACGGGCTCCTGGGGTGTCGGGGGGAGAGCCCATGAATCCTGTCTGCCCGGAGGTCCGGCAGCGCACGGGTCAAACAGCGCCCAGCACACGTGTGTGCACATCACCCGTCAGCCAGCCTGTGTCAAGGCCGACTCTGCCTCAGTTTCTTCCCCAAGACCAGGCGATGTTGCGGGTCTCTGCTCCATTTGCCTTCTGTTCACCCCACCAGGACCCTCCTCTGGGCGCTGCCCACCCCCCTGGGCACCCACCCCACAACCGGAGCCCGCCTGGTGGGCAGGCTGTCACGCCACTCGGGGGGCTTCAGCAGGAAGGGGAGAGGGTCCCGGCAAGCAGGGCTCCGGGGATGGGCCTGGGGGAGGACGCCCGCCCGCTGAGCTCTCTGGTGTATCCGAGGTCCTGCTGATGCCTGTCCCCCCGCCCCGGGGAAGTGCGGGACAGACTTCCTGGAGGCGAAGTGGGGGTGTCTGGACGCGGAGCACAGGAGCACACAGCGCCACCCCAACCCCTGCTCCTAGGCTGCCCGTGAAGCCTGGGGGGAGGTGGGATGGCTTTGGGGCCCGTGTGGCCACCGGAAAGGTCACCGTCACCTGCTCTTTCGGTTTGTGTCCAGTGGCTCCAGCAGATCGAAGAGACGGAGTCGGCCCTGCACCGAAAGATGGTTGACCTGGAAAGTGAGAAGGTTGGTGGGCGTCCGGCCTCCTGTCTGAGCACGACGTCAGCAGGCGGGTGCCCGAGGCCGAGACACAGGTCCTCTTGTGTTTCAGGAGCTGTTCAGCAAGCAGAAGGGCTACCTGGACGAGGAGCTGGACTACAGGAAGCAGGCCCTGGACCAGGCTCATAGGGTAAGCGCTCCGCGGGGGCAGGTGCAGGCTTGGGGGAGAAATGGGGAAGGTTGTTCACACGTCAGGTGGCGGCTCTCAGGGTCCAGTGTGACCACCGTGGGGTCCCTCTCTGCATATCTCCCTGTCAGTGAGGTCCGAGGATGCCCCGCTACCCGTCAGCGCTTTGCCCCGTGAATGCAGAACTCAGATGGGTATTTAAAATAAGTTGAAAAAGTAGGATTCATGAGGAGTGAGGCATTGACGAGCTAAGGAACCTCAGACTCCGAGGACGGCTGCTTGCGCGCCTGCTCCGAGAAGCGGGTGTCCCGCCTCTGCTCGTCCTCGTGCCCGTGGGAAGCAGGTGTCCCGCTGAGGCGCCCGAGGGGGCACCTCCGTCACCAGGGCCCAGTCCTCGCTGACTCGGGTTTGAGAACCAGGCATCTTGTTTGAACCTCAGGCGGCCTGTGTTTCAAGAGGGTGAATCCAAATCAGGGCTAGCGTTGCTGCCTCTCAGATGAGCACAGAGGAGACGCCCCAGGGCACCCCAGAGGTGGGAGGCCCACCGGGCACGGGCATGTCCTTGCTGGTGTCTGTCACCTTGCGGCAGCATGTCCAGCGTGTGCCTTTGTCTCCGCTGGATGCGTCCCTAAGGACTGCACATGTCATGGCCCCAGTTCAGGAAGAGCTGCCGAGTGGCCAGGAGAGGCAGCCCGAGAGTCGCCGAGGGCTCTGGGGTGACGGTGCTGCTGGCCGACGCCCAAGGCCAGGGGCGTCGTGTGGTAAACAGACGCGTTATTAGTTCCCGGCCCTGGATTGTGAGGAGAGTGAGGTCACTGTGCGCAGAGCACCGAGGCCCCTGCGGGTGCTGCCCGGCCTGGAAGCTGGCAGGGTGATGTTTCTCTTGACACCATCAGGGCCCCTCAAGTCAGGGTGGAGGCTCTGCTGGGGGACGACGGTGAGGACAGTGGCCCGCTTAGCATCCAGTCGCTGTGGGACACCTGTGGGATCAGCCACAGAGGAGGCAGAGGGAGGTGGCCTCAGAGCAGAGCCGGGGCCGATGGGCCCCCCCCAGAAATATGTGCCCAGATCACTATTTCCGGTCCACGGTGCCACGTGGGCAGCATGTCAACCCCCCACGAATCTCCCTGTGGGCAGCTGACAGCGCTGAGCGCCCCCGCCCCCGCCCCCCAGGATGCTCCCTGTGCTCTGGTCGCACGTCCCACACACATGTAGGGAGGGGACAGCTCGTCCCAAGGCCCCGGGCGTTACTTACGATACAGCTCAGGAATAGGAGTTTATTACATGTGACGTCAGTGCAGAGAAGATGGTCAGTGGATGTGACGTCAGAGAGCAGGGAGCAGGTGGCCTCTGGCCGCAGCGCTGTGAGATGTGGTTGGGGTGGGGGCCGTCCCTCCCTGTGATTCCCCGTCCTCCAGTTCCAACAGAAAGACACACGTTTACTGTCTCTTGTTTTCTTCACCTGCTATTCACGCTTGCACTTCCTGGTCATTCATGGAGCCCCGTTGTGGAGGGCGGCACAGATCGCCCTGGGGTGCCGGGGGTGCTGCAGGCCTGCGGGTACCTGTCCAGGCTTCCCTCCCTCCCTGCTCTGTCTGTGGACGCAGGGCCGCAGCGGGTCCGTGCTGTGTGACACTGCCCTGGGGAAGTTGCCAGCCCTGCTGGGGAGGCGGTGGGCCCAGGGGCGGCTCCAAGGGGCCCAGGGGCGGCTCCAAGGGGCCCAGGGCTCAGGCTCTGGGCTGGGAAGTCACTGCCCACCTTTTGCTACCAGCTTTGCGTGAAGCCATTGTGATGCTAATTCTAAGCCCCACACTCAGCTGCATTTATTTATTTTGTCAATGCTTGCGATTATCTTTACTGCCTAAGCTCTTTTGCTCTGAGAAGTGGTGGCCATGAGGATTGTGAGCTGCTGTGACAGCTGGGGACAGTTCATTCTGTGGCTGTCAAGAGCAATAAACGTGAGGTCCAGAGGGTTTTGTTCTTCATTTCCTAAAATGCCCACTAAGCTGAAAGGACTTTCCATCATCACTTTGCCTGAAGAAACCGAGCCCTTCATTTCTGAAGACGCTATGGCTTTGACGGGAAGGGGGTTTGTAGGCGAAGAATTTTTTTTTTCCAGAGACTGCAGCAGGAAAATTTCCCGAGGAAAGAGCTCGAGGAGGATTCCAGATCAGACTGGTATATCCTTAGGTGTTTATAAAAAGGAATGGATTATGGCTGCTGAGTTATGGCAAAGAGACCATTTTGCATTGGTTCGTGGTGGTTTCTGGGTGTCGCACTGGAGTTCTGGAAGGTGGCAGAGGGCTGAGCCCCACACCCCATGCCCCACGCGGCGCTTTCCTGGTCTCCGTGTCCCCGCCCGCCCCGCCTGCAGCCCTGGCCAGGCTCCCTCAGCCCTGGCCTGGGCGTCCCCGGCCGGGCTCCACTCAGCCGGCCGGCCTCTCTGCTTCCCTGGGTGCTCGCTCTGCTCTCACAGGCTGGGGTGGGGGTCGCCTGTGGGATTGCGGGTCCTTTCCCTGAGCTCTGCAGTGAGTGCTGAGGCCCCTAACTGTGGGCATCACGTGCTGGGGGGCCGTGGTCACGGAGGGGCAGGGTGGCACACACGCTTGGGGACCAGGGGGCTGAGGGGCTCCCTGTTAGAGGCCCCCCGGGCAGGGTGAGGACTAGATTCTGGAGTCCCCACAGGATCCGGACCCCAGCTCTCCCCATGGAACCGTGTGCGAGTTGTCCGTCCCCACTTGTCCCGTGACCTGGGGCTACTGAGGGCGGCAGCCGCACGGAAGGGGTGGGCGCCGAGGGCTCTGCAGAGCTGGGGTCATCAGCAGGTCGGGGGTGCACGCCAGCCACCACGGGTGCAGGCGTTCTCGGGATCTGTCACCTTGAGTGTGGGTGAGGAAGCTGGGAGGTGGGCACAGGAGGGGCGCACAGGGCCTCCAGGCTGAGCGGAGCTCGGGGAGCAGCTGAGGGAAGGGGTGTTCTCGCAGAGCTCGGGGGGGCCAGACTCAGAGCTAGGTGTCACAGGGCCGTGCTCCCTCTGAGGCTCTCGGGGAGGCTCCTTCCTGCCTCCTCCAGCTGCCGGGGGCTCCAGCGGTCCCCCAGCCTCTGCCTCTGTCTTCGCATGGCTTCTCCCTCATGTCTTCTGTGACTGCCTCCAACTCCCCTCTCCTAAGGACACGAGCCATCGGATGTCCCCCCCCCCCCAGTCCCATATGACCTCATCCTAACTTGATTACAGCTGCCAAGACCCTGTTTCCAAATAAGGCCACATTCACAGGGTCTGGGGGTCAAGACTTGAATGTATCGTCTTGGGGACATGACTGATCCACACCACAGGTGGCATTGAGGACCACAGAGTGGCCTGGCCCCGGAGAAGCCAGAAGTCAGGGACTTGTGTAAATTCTGTCCTTATATCAGACACCCCCCTGTGAGCCCTGCCCTTCTTCCTTCAACGGGGCTCATAAACCAGGGGTTTGATGAAGGCCATGAGCAAAGGAAGAGTTCTTCCCTCCGTCATGCTCCCCCCGACCCCCTAGGGCCTGTCATCCTCCACTGGTCTCAAATATTTGCTCAGCTGTGTTCCCAAATGTTAGCATGACCCAAGAATTCTGCCCCTGAAGCCTCAGTGCACAGGCAAACTGCGAAGGGCCTGAACGAGTTGCTCCTGGATTGTGTTTCTTCTCTACAGAAAGTCATCTAGGCCAGTCCAGGGGAAACAGTCCCCTGTGTGGGGTGGCTTGGAGACGTTGTAACCCCCCGGGGTCACCGGGTTCCCTGGCCCCCATCAGACCCAGGCAGCCCTTTTAGAAGAAGTTGAGACTAACGTCAGCCCCTCCCCTCCCCCAGCACATCCTGGAACTGGAAGCCATGCTTTACGACGCCTTGCAGCAGGAGGCCGGGGCCAAGGTGGCCGAGATTCTGTCGGAGGAGGAGCGCGAGAAGCTCAAGGTGGCCGTGGAGCAGTGGAAGCGCCAGGTCATGAGTGAGCTGCGCGAGCGGGACGCCCAGATCCTGCGGGAGCGCATGGAGCTGCTGCAGCTGGCACAGCAGGTGCGCCTGCCGGTGGCGGTGGGGTGCCTGAGGCAGGGGGCTGGGCGCTGCCTTCCCATGGCCACGCCGTCCTGCAGCGTGTTCTCCAATAGCCACATCTCCAAAGGCCAGCCCTTCCGTGGCCATGCCCTCCCATGGCCACGCCCTCCTTGGTGTGCTCTCCAATAGTCACAGCTCTGATGGCCGCGCCTTCCCATGGCCACGCCCACCACGGTGTGCTGTCCAATAGCCATAACTCCAACGACCACACTTTCCCATGGCTGCGCCCCCTACGGGTGCTCTCTCCAATAGCCCTGATCTCCCATGGCCACGCCCTCCACAGTGTGCTGCCCAATAGCCACATCTCCAGCGGCCACGCCCTCCTATGGCCACACCCTCCTCTGGCAGGCTCTTGTGCCAGACTCTCTGCCCCTTCATATCAGTCACCTGCGCTGCACCACCAGGCCCTGTGGGTGGCACATCCTCTCCTGGCAAGGACCCCTGACTGTGAGGTCTCTATAATGACTCCTCCTTCAATGGTCAGGATGTGGTGAAGGTGTCCTCTGGGGAGCAGCCCCTGACTTCTCCTAGCCTCGGGCACTTTGGGACCTCAGGCCAATCTGCTGGTCCATTCCTAACAGAAGGTGCAGGGCCCTGGCACCTTGGAGAACCTGGGCGTTACAGACTTGCCTCTGCTTCCGTGTGTGCCCTTGGGGCCCAGAAGGGGTCTTCAAGGGTGTGTTCTGTATTCAGAGGCTCAACTGCAAAATTAGATAAATTAGCAAACTGCGGCTTTTCTGTGAATGTTGGTGGGTGATGTCTGACCAGAGGATCAGTCAGCCACCAGGACAGTCGCTGCTGGATTCAGGGTGGTCAGTGTGGCCATTACCTGAGGGCCCCTCTTGTCCATCAGACAGGCTGTGGGCAGAGCTCGCTGCTTGCAGGGTCAGGGTCCAGGCATGGCATTGGGGTCCAGACAGGACACGCAAATTTGCATCCAGTCGGCCTGGTATACCACAGTAAGGGCCGGGGCTTCAAGCACAGTGTCACCTTGTGGAGGAGAGTCCCCCTGGGACTGGCTTTGTGGCCTTGTGGCGGCTCTTGGTGCTGCTGTGGTGGCATTTGGGAAGGGCGTGAACCGAGTCCTTGGGCTTCTAGCATTACTATGGACCATCTGGAGGTGTGGGGGCGATGTTGGAGCAGAGCAGCCAACTAAGAAAGGCCGTGTCCGAAAGGGAAACTGAGGTGAGCAAGGCTGCTCCTCTGCCCAGCCATGGCCTCCAAGCAGTCCACGGACAGAGGACAGACAGGCTCCCGGCCCTTTGCCGTAAAGGAGTGCAAACCTCGAAAGGGTTTTTCCAAGTACTTGGTTTCCCAAGTACATACTCTAATTACTGAAGATTTTCGTCTTTTTAACATTGCAGAGAATTAAAGAGTTAGAAGAGAGAATAGAAGGTCAGAAGAGGCAAATAAAGGAACTGGAGGAAAAGGTAAAATAAATGGAGTTTTGGGGGCTTGCTCTGTTCACCGGGAGCACAGAGGGCTACACGCTGGCCTTAGTGTGTGCTCCGAGGGTGGAGGTGGGGTTGGACAGGGAGAGGCTGCAGGGCAGAGGCCAGGGCCCCCGGCTCTGGGAACGCCCCTGTGCAGTGACCCGTGGCGCCACCTTGGAGGGGCTGTGCTGCGTGCAGACTCATTGTCCCCAGCTGTAGCAGTGGGAGGGGGGCCAGCGACCTAGGGTCCTTGGAGCGGAGTGGCTGTGCTGAGGAAGGATTCCTCCCTGTTTTCCAAGTGTGGCTCTAAAAGTCAAGTTCCTGCAGGACCAGATTTTCTCTCGGAAGCAGGTCACCCGTCCAATCGCAGTCTCTTGTTTCCGGTCCATCGTGCCTTTTGCTTCCAGGCTCAAAATGTCAGGTGCTGCTGTGCAGAAGGTTTGGGGCCACGCAGCCTGGGGCCCTGGGGCAGCACCCTGGCTCTTTGCCTGGACCCCTGCCCCTGCTAGGCGTAGGGTCACAGGTGCTCTGTCAATTCTTGGTGACATGACTTGTGGTCCCCAAATCAAGGTGTCTGGAGCGCTCCTGGAGGGAGCCCTGCCTCTGCCTGGGCCTCGCTTACTTCGGCCTGGTTCTTTTCCTGTGAGTCAGGGATGCTTTGGTGTCTCTGTGCTCACACTGACGTTCGGTTCTTGCAGTCGGTCCTGCCTGTGGGGTGATCTCCCCCAGATGGCCCGCTCCCCACTGAGCGCTGAGTGAGGTGGCCCGTGGGTCCATCTCTCTGCCTTGTCCCTTCTGGGGAAAGTGGGAGGCTGGCGCTTGCTCGGGAGCCCCGTGGACTGCACGTCCTCAGCCACTGCCTGAGGAAGAGCCAGCACAGGCCAGGCGGCCCAGGGAAGTGTGACCCCTCCCAGTGGCGGCCCACCCCACCCCGCCCACCCCAGCTCCTCTGCACTGACACCTGCCCGTTCCCTGGGCACTTTACTGCCATCTGCCCAGCAGCCGTCATGGTAATTCGGCAGCCCTGCTTGGCCAGCACCCCGGAGCACCCGTGAGCGGCCTCGGGCACCGGGCAGGGCGGGAAGCAGGCAGGTGCCCAGTGGACAGGGTCTGCTGCCTCTCGGACACTGGCAGGCGGGGAAGCTTCCCCGGGACCCGGAGGCACAGGGGTGCTGTTCTCAGGGCTCTGGCCTCACAGCACACAGCCTTTCTTCCAGAACACACGCTGTTTCCCCTCGCGTGTGACCGTGAGCGCATTTGTGTGTTGACTACGTGGATGTTAAGCACTGGGTGTGAGCTCCTCTCATGTGGCCCTTGAGACTCTGGATGTCCAGTAGTCATGCCTCCCTAGACCTTCTCTCGTGTCTGGTGTCCCCACCCCCAGCCCCAGTGCGGCCCTGGTGAGACACCTTCTAGGTAGTTGGTCCTTTACCGATTCCAGTGGGACCAGAGTCTTGTCAGGGTGCTGGGTTTGCCTGGCCCTTGGAGTGACTTTCCACAAGACCCCCTCCTCAGTGTCAGCCAGCGGGGGGCCCTGCTTCAGCTCCACGGAGAAGGAAGAGCGGGGGGCGGTGGAGGCCCTGTGTGGGGAGCCGTGTGGGGACACGCTGTCACTGTGGCCCCTCCCAGCACCAGCCGCACACGCGGGACCCCAGCGGGGTCTGCTCCTGTGCCCTTGGCAGCACGTCTTGTTCTGTGTGTGATCACCGTCCTTTCCTGCCAGATGTCTACAAACTCTTTTTCTCTCTCTTTCCTTCCATGTCTCTGCCCTTCCCCGTTCCTTTTCAGTTTCTATTTTTGTTCTTATTTTTCTCCTTAGCTTTCATTCTGTGGTCATAGCTCGCCTGGGCCCCCTGACGCGGTGAGTACTGCATCGGCGGCTAGCGTCCGGCGAGGGGCCCACGAGCACCGGGGGCCAGCAGGGCCCCACCCTCTAGCTGCCCCCACAGCATCCTGGCAGCCTCGAGAGCCCGGGCCCTGCTCCGGGCCGGGATTCAGGGCTCTGGACACCAGAGGGCTCAAGGGCATGGGCCTGTCCTGAGCGGGAGGGAGAGTGAGGGGTCCTCACACCAGAGAGGCTGCATGCACATTGCCTGGTGGGCTCCAAGCCCCGCCTGTCGCACCAGCAGGAAGCAGTGCCCAGAGCACGCTGTCTCGTGTTTCGTGTCCCTTTCCTGCAGTGCCGAGGACAAGCATGGGTGACCCCGGGGCACTTGGCCCAGGCTTCTGGGACACAAGGGTCTCCTCCAGGGACGTGAACAGTCATGCTTGGCTGTGGTGTCATTATTGTGGTTTTAGACCAGGGCCACATGCAAGGCCTGCCATCCTGCTCGGTCATGCCCCGCCCTTCTGAGGCCGTCCCCAGAGGCTCCCTGGGGCAGCGGCATCCTGACCCTGGCAGCCCCTCCCTCCCCAGAGAAGCCTCCCTGACGTGCGTCCTGCTGTTCCCTTCCAGCCCCCAGAGGAGCCGGACCCCTTTCCTCCAGCTGGACCAGAGCCCAGCAGGTGCCCGGGCGGCCACACAAGACGCCCTGTCTCGTCCCTGAAGACCCGAGAGGATCTGGTCTCTGTGGACCCCGGCCCGACGAGGAGGAGGGAGCAGGGGGCCCTTTGAGCACCTCTGAGCGGGCAAACGTCCGCTCTGTGAGCCAGAATTAGAACTAGTTTTCTGACTGGGGCTCCCCTGGAGGACTCCTGGTCTTGCTGCTGGACCCTGGGGTCCCTCCCGGGGAGGCAGCCTCCGCATCCCGGTGTGAAGGGTGCGCGAGTTCCCTGCTGAGCAGGTGCAGAGAGCTGCTTCTGTGCAGAAGCATCCAGAGCCCCATGCTCCCATTCGTGACCCCTTAATCACACGGCACACATCTCAGATGAACGGACACAGGCACCCCACAAAGTGATGCAATGAAGCCTGTGACCACAGAGGTGACCTTCATTCAGGGAGGCCCAGCCGGGTCCTGAGGGATGTTCCGAGGATGGCTTCCCGGGCCACTTTGGGTGGCCTAGGAGGACTCGCTCACTGGGGTCCTGAGCACCTGCTGGCGACGCATCCCTGCCTGATTTGATGACGCTGTCACCCGTGGCTGTCTCACCCGTGCTGTGAGCCCCCAGCCTCCGAGCCGCCAGGAGCCTCACAGAGGAGCGAGTGGGACCGACCAGAGGGAGACTGAGGAGCGTGGTCGTGGGAGGCGGGACAAGACAGGGCCTGGACTCACTGGAAAGGGGGCCTGGCTCTCCCGGAACACAGAGCCCCAGACTGCGGAGGCCCTGAGTGCCCAGTGCACCCCGGCCCTGAGGCCACGGGCTGAGCGCGGCCGGAGCTGCAGGTGCAGACCCCCAGGCGCCGCCCTCAAGGCAGTGCCCGGCGAGGGCAGCCACGCGCCTGTGCCCCTGCAGATACGAGAAGGGAGCCCAGGGCCCGTGTGGTGAGCAGGTAAGTGCGGCCATTCGTCCCTGGAGACCGTGCTCCCCATTCCCCACCCCTCACTGCGTGGGGCCCTCGCGGGCCCTGCCCTGCCTCCCTCTGCTTGGTCCAGTGGTCCCAGCCAGGATGTGGCTTCAGTTTGCTGGGACCTGCCCTGCTATGGGGGCCCTGGGCATCTGTCCAGGTCAGTGGGGACAGGGAGGGGAGGCTCATTTTCCACCCCCAACCCCAGACAAGAGTCTGCTCCTTGAGGGGCATCCCCATGTGCTGACCCCTGGGGGGCCTCCTTGCCCAGACCCAGGACATGCCCCCCATGCGCCCAGGTGTGGGCCAGCGCCGCTTCATCTCCCGGCAGCGAAGGACTGTCCAGATGTGCTCCGGCCCCACAGGGTCTGCGGGCCAGCCCTGCCCACCCCACCTTCCTGCTGCCAGAAGCTCCAGTGAAGGAAAGCGTCCTACTTGGCCCTGCAGAGCAGTCCCTCTCGCCCAGCTCCTCCTGAGCACCGGCCCCCAAGGCTCCCCTTCCCTTCGAACCGTCATGAGCTTGGCTGAGCTCAGGGGTCAGGGCCTCTTGGCCCCCCTCCCTGGCTGTCCCCCCAACCCCCCGTGCCACACCCCCAGTCAGGCTAGGAGGCAGTCCTCTGGCCCAGGCAGAGGCTCCCCCGCCGAGCCCTCAGTCCCCAGGGGAGTTTCCTAAGCGAGGCTGCTTATGTGGGGCCTTCCGTGCTGAGCTGCCGTGGAGTGTGGTGTGGCCGCGCCGTGGCCGCTCGGTGAGCCCCTTCCCCATTGGGGCGCCTGCTCTTCAGACGGCGGGGCCGAAGGGGGTTCCCCAGGACGTGCAGCCATGTGTAGGGAGGGGAGCACGTGAGGCCACCACCTGCTCATTCAGAAGGGGGACCAGCAACACCTCTCTTCTCTCATGGAGCACGTCTGGTGCGTGTTCCTTCAAAGGGGCACATAATGGCGTGTGTGGGGCCCCAGAGGACCCCGGGCGCACACAGCCGCGGAAGGTCACTCTCAGGCTTGTTCTGGACCGGAGCAGGAGCCCGGCCAGTCCCAGTCCTGGTCCCAGGGGCGCCCCGAGGGCGTGCAGGAGCTCCAATCCAAGCGTGCACCCTGGGAGCCTGGGGCTCGGGCCGCCGCTGAGGCCTGTGCAGAAGCCCCGCGGCCAAACACCTGGTGCTCAGGAACCTGCCGAGCGCCACCCTGAGCTCTGATTGCTCAGTGAGTCCCCAGTCACCGCCTGGCTTTAAAAGTCACCCATCGTGAAGTGCCGGTGAACACGTGTGTGACACGCTGCCGGGGGCCCTGGAAGTGCCCCACCCACGTCCTTCCCTGCAGCGTCAGCCAGCCAGTGGCTCTGTGGCCTGCCCTACCGTGTTGGGGGCAGGGTGGACCCCCCAGGCTTTGGAAGGACACTCGGTGCCCCCAGGGCTGTGAGCAGGTCCCGGTGGGGAGGGTCGGGACGGGAGAGCAGGTACTGGGCAGACACAGCTGTCCTCAGTGACCTCCAGGGCCTGGGCGGAGCTCCAGGGTGCTCACAGCCCAGGGGCTGGCTCAGCTCGGGGCTGGCGGGGGGTGGAGGCAGGGGACACGCTCCTAAAGGTGTGCAGACACAGAACCCGGAGAGAAGCGTGCCTCCTCTCCACCCAGTCGCCCAGACTCCCGGCCGCCTGGGCATCAGGGAGAGAGTTCTGGAATGCTAGTCAAAGTGGGAAAATGTATGAAATGGTGACCCCAGGCCGGGCTGTCACAGCAGGTAGGAACATTAGGTCCAATTCCTGATGTCCCGTGAGAGGTGGCCCCTGACGGCCGGGGACAGCCCGAGGGGCTGGGGCCACAGTGTCACCGTGAGTTTGCTCAGCTCAGTGAGATGACGCCCATACGTCTTCTCCTGGGTGACGTTAACCTTTGTCACCGGGGGCTGACACCTTCCGGGCTCTGCACTGAAAACGTGTTGCTCATGCCTGGTGAGCGCACTGGGGAGAGCACCTGAGACCGAAAGGGTGCCATTTTTCCGGAAGCTTCTGGGCACGGACTTCGGCAGCCCTGGGCGCCACGGTGCTGCCCTGGACCCCGTGGTGCTGCCCCGGCATCCCCGCGCCTGCTCCCGCTGTTTCCTTCCCGTTGTTCCCTTACTTGTGCGGTGGTCTCGCCGGGGTATTTATCCTGGGGCTACAGTCCGGCGCCTGATTATCTTCTGTCCGGACAGAAGCGCTCCCTCAGGTGGCTCCCGTGTCCTATTGACGGGTCCCATGTGCTGCTCCAGCACATCCTTACTCTGCCCCCACGGGATGCCCCAGGCCACTTTTAGAGTCCCCGCCGGAGGCCCTTCCTCCTGGCAGTGTCCAGGGACCAACGTCTCTGGGGCTGGGTGTGCTCTTGCCCCTGGGCGGGGGTCACATTGTCCCCAGACTTGGAAGGACAGTGCACGTGCACACGCCTGTTTATTTCCGCACGTACCTGCCACTTGTGTACTATCTGTCGTGCATGAATGTATGTCTATGCGCCTGTCTGTCTTGTCCGTCAGTCTGTCCATCTGTCTATCCATCCATCCGTCCATCTGTCTGTGTGCTTATCTATCATCTATCTGCCCATTCGTCCATCTGTCCATCCGTCTGCCTATGTAACTATCCATCTGTTACCTGTCTCTCTGTATCATCTATTTATCCATTTTTCTACGTATGTATCATCAGTCACCTATCACCTGTTATGAAGCCATGAGTTCATGATGATGCCTCCAATTCTAGGTTAACAATTGAAGATCCACCCCAGCCCCCCCCCCCCGCCATTACATGTAACTCCTTTCTGCGCCTCTCGCTGTCTACACTCTGTGGACTCACTTGCTCAGCCCCAGAGTACTCACGGAGCAGCTGCAGAGTCGCTAACCTGTGCAGCCGTGAGACACAGACCAGTGAGGGTGCCTGTGTGCACAGCTCCGTCTGGGCTCACCCTGCGCGCACGGTGCTGTTTTCCCTCATCGCTTCGCTCTTTTCTTTCCCACCTCTTCCCGTGCGCCCGCGCTGTCCACGCGTCATGCAGTCCGTTCTTCACCGCTGGGGCTCCATTTGGGCTTCTCCACAGAGTGGGTTGCTTCATTTACACCCAGCAGAGGTCGCTGTCTGTACAGATGTCTGGGCTGAGTGTGCCGGCCACAACCCCGGCATAGGGCAGTGCCGGCCGCCCTGAAACTCCCGCTGGCGCCCTCTGCACTCACCACCCCCAGCCCCGTTCTCTCCACCTGTCACTAAATTGCCTTATTCAAAGTCACAAGTGTTTGGTCCTGTGTTTCCTTCTAGAATCTTGTGGCTTGATGTCTGACATTTATATCCAGGCCTGGTTCCAGGTCCACTTTTGCACATGGGGAACGGTCTGGGTCAAAGCACGTGTTTTGCCCGTGGTGGTCAATCCCCTGTTTCTTCCCACCCTCTTTTGGTTAAAATCCCTGTGCTTGTCTGGCTCAGCCCTGTCCTGGCTGGAGTGTCCTCCCCAGCTCCGAGTCACTACACACCAGGAGTCGGGGGGACAGTGTGTCACTTGCTGGTCCCTGGGCTGGCGCCGGGTTTCCAGGGACCGCGCCCACCCAGCTGTGGGTTCCCAGGCTTGATGTGTGTGACATTAGCTGTCAGCAGACCCAGATTTACAGCTGCCAGTGAGCAGCCCCCCTACCCTGAACAGCCATGTTGGGGCCCTCTCTGCTGTGTGGTGTGAGGCCCCCAGCCGGGTGAGGGCCCTCTCTGCTGTGTGGTGTGAGCCCCCCCAGCGGGTGGAGGGCCCTCTCTGCTGTGTGGTGTGAGCCCCCCCAGCCGGTGGAGGGCCCTCTCTGCTGTGT
>NC_043701.1:185572798-185582997 GCF_006229205.1 Suricata suricatta
TGCTGTGTGGTGTGAGCCCCCCCAGCGGGTGGAGGGTCCTCTCTGCTGTGTGGTGTGAGCCCCCCCAGCGGGTGGAGGGTCCTCTCTGCTGTGTGGTGTGAGCCCCCCCAGCGGGTGGAGGGCCCTCCATGCTGTGTGGTGTGAGCCCTCCCAGCCGGGTGAGGGCCCTCCATGCTGTGTGGTGTGAGCACCCCCAGCAGATGGCGGGTCCTCCATGCTGTGTGGCGTCCCAGGTGGCCCACGAAGGGTGGCGGCCATGCTTGAGGAGCTGCTCTTGGTCACGGTTAGGGAGTGTTGTGTGCACACAGGGCAGGAACCTTCAGATCAGAATATCTTCATCATAACCCACAGGAATTTTTTTCTTAATTTATGCTATTGTTTTATTAATTAGTTACTTATTTATGGAGCAAAAAGTAGGCTGTTTATTTTCCCTCACAGAAGGTTCACCCACATGTGAACCTTCTCTTCGAGTCTTTTCTTCCCGGGCATGGAGGCCGAGTTTGGAGGACTGCTGTCCTCAGGCGCCGTTTGGCCATTTGGGAGCAGGGACAGGGCTCCTGGCAAGGCGGCGGAGCCCCCAGCTGCCCGGGCACCGGAGGGCCCTGCCTCTGCACCTGCCGGGCTCCTGCCGGGCCCCCGCCCCCCGCGGCAGCCGGGCAGCGTCACCAGCCTGGGCTCCCACCCCAGGCGGGGACAAGGAGGGGTCAGAGGCCGCGGTGAGACCTGATGGCAGGCGACACGCCCGTGCAGCCCCCCACTCACGTGGAGCCGCTGCTGGTGGCCGGCTGCGTTAGTCCTGAGACGGCTCGGGCCACGCTCGTGCCCCTGGCCCGGGGATGGCCGGGCGGTTATTCTGTTCCCTGCTGACCTCCGACCTTGGACCCCTACTCTTCGCCAGCCCCTTCCCCGAGAGGCCTGCCCGGTTTCTAAAAGGTATCATTTTTGTTGTTTTGTTAGAGTCTTTAGAAGAATAGTCATGTGCTTTTGGACACACGTTTTACGCTTATTATCCTTGTGCTAAGATTCACGCTGTTGTGTTTTGTGTGTGACTACTGGTCAGTGCTGTGACCGCTTCCTGGCACTGGACACACGTCTGGTGGACACTCGGGTCTTGCTGAAGCGGTCCCTGTGCTGACGCAGGAGCTGCCTGGGGGTCGAGCCGCTGGGCACCCCAACACCACGCTCAGCCTCACGGGCCACGGCCAGACCCTCTTCTGGTCACGTGGGTCCAGAGCACCTATTTTGCTCTTTGCTTAGAATTCTGTGTTTACCTTATGGCCTAAGGTTTTCTCTGACGTCACCAGATTTGCTCAGGGCCTCAGGCAGGAAGGGAAGAGCAGGCTTGGAGCCAACGGCTTCCCCGCCTTTATCGCTCTGTTGCCTCATCCATTCTCTCCAGCCAGCAGCTCCCGCCTGCCGCCAGCTGCCTAGTGATCCAAAAATGTCACCACCTCAGTGACAGCGATGATGGATCTTCCCACTAGCATGACCATGAAGCCACTAATAAGAGATGCCGTTATTAGAGAAGTCACAGCTGCTGAGAGCGGCTGCTTGTGACCCCGTGTGAGAAGCAAAACCGAGAACCACTGGAGAACAGGCAGAAAGTGTGTGCAGTGTGCGAGCCCACACACCTGCCTGTGCACGGTGTGTGTGTGCGGTATGTGTGTGCATCTGTGCATTTAGTAGTGTCTGTGTGTGCACATCTGTGCATTTGTGTGTGTGCAGTCTGCACATTTGTGTATGCATGTCTACGGATTTGTGTGTGTGCTCACGTCTGTGCATTTGTGTGTGTGTGCATGTCTGTGCATGTGTGTGTGCGTGTACATGTTTGTATATTTGGGGGTGTGTGCACATCTGTGCATGTGGGTGTGCATGCACATGTCTGTGCATTTGGGGGTGTGTGGTGAGGCAGAGGCCTGGGACCCTGGGCAGTGGGCTCCACGCCCGCACCAAGCAGGGAGACTGACCATGTGTGGTACGTACAGTCCGTGTGTGAGGCGGGCACCCTTCTCTTCAAGAGGGAAGGGCCGTTCTGTGGCCAGTCCTGGAAGGTACTACCTGGGTCCAGGTGACTTCTGGGCCAGTGTGGACTTGGGGGTCCTGCGTGCTCAGTGGTTGGAAGGTGGGGATGTGCTCATTAGCAGCGTGAGCACAGCGCTGGAAGCATCCTGCCCTGCCCCCACCTCTGGAGTTACCCCCCACCCCACCGCGACCCCCAGGTACAGCCCCTCACTGGAATGGTTCCTCCGATACCCAGGCATGGGGGCTCGTGGGGCGGCTGTGGAGAGGACCGTGGGCCCAGCACTCCTGTGCCCAGGCTGGTAAACGGGGGCAGCCGGCCCCTGGGGACTGGGTGCTTCGTCACCCTGTGCTTGGCGTCCCGCTCTCTGAGCCACAGGCTTGTCTCCTCGTGTGTTAAGAGCTCAGTGGTTTGGGCTGCGGGGACACTGCCCTCGGGTCCGTGAGGTCAGAGCGGGTGTTGACCAGGACACAGAGCGGGCTGAGGACCAGGACACAGAGCCCCGCAGCAGTCTGACGCGGCCGCCTCTTCATCAGGCCTCGGGAGGCACGGATGAGCAGAGGCCGCCGGTCCCAGCAGGGAGGACGCGAGAGGTAGGCGGGCTGTGGGGCTGCAGGGGCGCCTTCCGCGTCACGGTAAGGGAGGGCAGAGGACCCAGGGACCACTGTGCCCGCAGGGGCGCCTTCCGCGTCACGGTAAGGGAGGGCAGAGGACCCAGGGACCACTGTGCCCGGATGCGCGCCTCCCAAGCCCGCTCTCCTGGCCGCCGCCTCCGGCTGGCTCCATGGACCGAGCGGCCCCAGGTCTGCAGTTCGGACAAGTTTGGGGGATGCTGAGGCCACGGGCTGTGGGGCTGGGGCCCCTACTCTGAGGCGGCTGAGTCTCCGGTGGGGAGGAGCCTCCCCAGACACCGTGGCCGCCCCTCGGGTTGGGGTCCTGAGGGGCCCTCGCTGCACCTGGGCCACGGTGTCATGTTCGTTGTGGCGCGCTCTGGGGGTTAGCGTTCTCCCAGCCCCTTTCGAGCTGCACCTGCCACGCCCGCCTGCGTGGGGCCCTAGGGGAGCTGCGGCTGCCGTCAGGAGACTTGGCGGCAGCCTCGGAGACAGCAGGCCTGGGTTTGGGTCCTGCTGCTGCCCTGAGTCTTGCGGCTGCAGCAGGTGAGGTGACGTGTGTCCACCTCGGCCTCCCTGAGCTACGGAAGGTCCGCCCGGGAACGTGTCGTCCTGGCCAGGCTCCCCGGAGGACCAGAGCCGGTAGGATGTACGGGTCTCTATCCCCCCAGCGTAGAGAGGAGGTTCTTGTAAGGAACAGGAGGCGAGAAGTCCACAGATGTGCGGACCCAGGAGGGCTGCCTGTGTAGCTGCGGCCTGAAGCCGAGGGTCCGAGAACCAGGAGAGCGGAGATTCCTGCCCAGGCTCCAGCCCCGGCCTGAGGGCAGGGAAAGGTCAATGTGTCAGCTCAGTCGGGTGAGAGGTTTCCCTCCATTCAGCCTTGTAGTTCTATTCGGGCCTTCGACTGATTGGATGAGGCCCACCTGCACGGGGCGGGCAGGCTGCTTTCCTCAGCCTATTGCTTCAAACGCTAATTTTACCTGGGAGCACCCACACAGACCCACCCAGGATAATGCTGGCAAACATCTGGGCCCCCGACGCCCATCAAGGTCACACGGTTTGGGTTTGGGGGCAGAGAGCAAGGATTGGGCCGCAGGGTGTTACCCCCGCCGAGTGTCTGTGAGCAGGGCCCCCCATCCTGTGTGGGGCCGGTTCCTTGTCTCCTGTGTGTTTCCGGAAACCCCAGTGTGGAGCGGGCATGGCTTTCCCTGGGCGCCCGCCATCCGCACGTGGCTCCGATCACGCTGGGCTTCCCGACCCCAGGAGACGCTGCTTCCTTTGCCAAGAGCTTTCTGGTTCCCAACAGTCGAGATTCCAAGGGGAATTCCTGGCAAACACAGATGGTGGAGCCGGCCCGCGGGCTCTGTTTTGACATTAATCAGATGCTGTCTCCTGATCCATATGTATGGTCCCATTTGCATGTGCTACTAGTGGGCGTCACCCACAGGGGTCCCCTTCTGTCCCCTTACCGAGGCTGACACTTCGCACCCGTTGGGCCCAGTGCCAACGTGGAAATGCCTGGCGCCGGTGGGGTGACGGCCCAGCCAGCCGCCCTCTTGTCCTCACCCTTCTCTGTTCATTTTGGTGCTTAGGAGGTGAATGCTGTCTGTGACTTAGGCGATCAACTTGCTCCTGTGTTTGATCTCTGTCTCCAGTGCAGCCAGTATGAAATTATACCATCACCTCTCCCTTCAGGAGGAAGGGCGGGCTGCGATGCTCAGTGCCCACCCTTGTCAGGACGTCACCATGTGGCCCGAAGCCTCTGTCCCCTGAGCTCTGGGCTGCTTGGGTCTCACCAGCCCCTCGATGTGCCATGAGCTCCTCCTGGTCCCATGTCTCCGCGTCCCATGTCTCCGTGTCCCACGTCTCCCGAGTCCCACGGCTCCATGTCTCACGATGCTAATCTACGTTTCCATCAGTGTACTGGGCGCTTGTTTGATCTGGGAGCTGCGCATGGCACAAGTGTCCCCAACTTGCTCTCTGTGCAATCCTCACTTAGGCCCCAATATACACTCAGGCAGGGCCCGGCCCCAAGATGCACACAAATAAATATTTGCCGCATGAACAACCAAGGAATGAGCAGACGTGCTCACGGAGGCCGGATGCTGGGTCTGGTCTGTCTTACAGCTCCACAGTCTCCCTCAGCCCCTGGAAGTGGGAAGCAAGGTGTTCTGGGGTCTCCAAGGGCACCCCCATCCTCATCAGTCACTGGGGTTCTCGGGGCCCAGCACACAGTGCTGCTGTGGCTGAGTCATTTCAGCAACATGATCAGAGCCACGGCTGGATCTGGAAGGCTCCATAAGCAGATTTCCTGGGCTCTCGGCCTCCTGTGGGGCTGCACAGAGCACTCTCCCCAGTGGTGAAAATGTAGGCATCCATGTGCCCTGTCCGTCTCCCAGAGAAGTCCCTCTGAGACTCAGAGTCCAGGTGTTCTGTTGGGGCTGCTCATTTGGGGAGCCGCCCCTGCACCCCTGCACTCTGAAGTGTCAGGCCCTCAGAAGGAAGTAGGTGTTTGCCGTAAATCACATCATTTGTGCGAACAGTCAAGGCCAGTCGACCAGCTCAGCCATCACGCAGGGAGCATCTCCAAAGCAAGGCTCCCGGAGGCCGGTCAAGGGCTGACCTTGCGGGTGGCCACCCCTACCCACAGCAGCCTCGGCTCCTGCTGCAGAGGTGCTGGGGGTCTGCACTAGCACCAGGCCGGGGGGGGCAAAGAGCCCATGGGGCTATGAGACCAAGGTCACATCCACCTGGTGATCTCACACTCACCTGTCCTGTGTCTTCTGTGGCTTCAACCTGGATGGGCTCATGGGCTGGCTGTGAGGACAGTCAGGAAGTTGGGCCTCTGATCAGAACAAGGAGGATCGGGAGCACCTTGTCCGCCAGAGGAGATGGGACTGGGGGGCAGACGGCGCTTGGGAAGCCTGGAATCCTGAAGCAGAACCAGGCCCCTGCGTGTGTGCGTGCTTGCGCACGTGTGTGCACATGGGTGTGGGAGCAGAGTGTTGCAGTCACGGACGAGGGCAGAAAGTCACCCCCTCTGGACATGCACGGAGAGTGTCAGCACAGCCAGGCGGGACTGGCTCTGGGGCCACAGATGGCCCGATGCCCCTGTCCTGTTCCTCCCGGCTGGGGGATGACTTTTTAGGACTCTGCGTGTCATTTTCGGGAAGATTTCTTCTGTGTTTGCCTGTGTGAGATTCATGCACCGGCAGTGACCGTCGAGGGCACTCAGAGAAGCAGTGCTGCGGGGGCGGGGCGCTGGCGGGCGGGTGGTCAGGGCCCCTGGCTCTGCTCAGCCTGGGGGTGCGACCTGGGGGACCCCGTCTTCTCTCAGAACTCCACTGTTCTGTCTGCCAGACGATGGGGCTGGGCTGGCCTGCCGTTTCATCTCTGACATCCTAGAAATAGATGATTCGAGGAGAACCTGAGAAATGAGTCTGATTAAGGGTACAAAGAACAATGTGTCATTTCCACTGTCCAGACATTCCCGCTGTAACGCGCGCCACGTGGGCAGGAAGCGTGTGTGATTCCACTGGCTTCCTTTGCTTTTTGCATTGGGGGGAGGGGTCTTCCTCCCAGAAGGTGAGAAGCCCCAAACCCACAGAACCCTCCATAGCCTCTCCTAGTCTGGGACCGTGTGGGCCGAGGGGTCCCCCCCCATGTCCACACCCCTCACCGCCTCTCGCCCCATTGATGCCGGCCCCGCCCCCGCCCCTCGGCTGATGGGGGGCCCACGCTCCTTGTGCAGAGAGGAGGAGACTTGTTCCAAACGTAAACACGTGAAAGGTAATAAGGGGGAAATGGCACCTAACAGAGGCCCGCTTTCTAAGTAATGAGAAGAAATGGAAATTGGGAAGAAACGTGGGTGGCTGCCCCGGGGCATTTGAAGGCAGGTCCGAGGCGTCTGCGCGCGGCTCTGCGGCTCTCCGGGGAGACATCTTCTGCGCCAGCCGCGGCGCAGGCCTGGGGCGGGAGCCTCGGGGATCCCAGCACCCGCGCAGAGCCCGGGGCGTCTCTGCGCGCCTTCCCCACGGCCGGTGTCACCTCACAAGGCCCGGATGCTGACGCTGGATGACAGCTTTTGTTTTCCTCTTTCCCAGGGAGGAGACAGCGCGCCAACCAAGCTCGTTTGAAGCACCGCGCGGTCTGGCCGGCAGCCCAGGAGCGTCCTCAGGGCGAACCGCCCGACTGCCGGACCGGAAGTGGCTCTTCCATTGACCCCGCATCCTCGCAGGCCAAAGGTTGTCACTCTCAGTGCTGAATTTGCAAGGGGTGTATGTGTGCGTGTGTGGGTGAGTCTCTGTGTGTGCACACGTGCATGCTCCACCAGGAGACAAGATTTGGGCTTTTTTGAGGCCCCTGAAGGTTGGGAGGTGACACCGGCAGCCAGATGAGAATGTAGCAAACACCGCATAAAAGAGAAGCAAACTGTGTTTCCGAGGAGCTGAAGGCAGGGGCGACCGTGCTGTCTGCCAGTGTCAGGTTCATTTCATGTTTGCTTCAGAAGACATGTCCAAGTCGGGTGCAGGTGACTGGCCCCAGGCCAGGCTTGAGTCCCTGGGTTGAAATCGGGAGGAAGTTTACAGGATCTGACAGATGCGCTTTTCTCTAGTGGGTGAGGGGTTTCTGCTGGGCGATGCCCTATTTCACTATTAACCAGACCTGTCCGGAAGGACCCATCCTTTCTGTTGTCTTAAGCCCACAGTCACCCTGGTCAAGATACAGGGTGAGTTTGCCGCTTCTCTGGCTGAGCCTGATGTTGGGGTTTGTGGATCAAGTCTGAGTCTCGCTTTATCCTCCATGAGTAGGATCCTCCACTCCCATGGCCGCAGCCCGGCCACACATTTGTTGTGCTCAGAACCAAATGGCAGAGGATAGTCTTGAGCGAATAAGAGCCACTGTGGGGCTGTGGGGGGCGGGGTGAGGGGGGTGCAGGCGTCCAGAAACCCTGCAGCGGCAAGCGCTGGGGGTGCCGCCTCTGGTGCGCCCCCCCCCCCCCGCCCCGGGCGTGGCCTGCCCAGGGGTCGCAGAGCGGGCCTGGCCCTTCAGGACGTAGCGCTGTGCACGTGCAGCCAACCTCACGTCGCCTGTGTGTACTTGGATCCGCGCCTCGGTGTGCCCGGAGCACGTCCTGCACCCTCCGCACACACGGCCGGCGTTCCTAACCACAGCTTCGTGGCTGACAGAGGGCAAACTATGCAGGACAGAGAAGCGTGGAGATGTGTGCGGTGCTTATGAAGTTGTGTATGTGTAAAAGCGCCTGTGGGAATGGCTCCCAAATGTTTTAAATAACATTCCGTGAGCCGAGCGGCGCTGGTGTCCTTGCCGCGCTCCTGGAGTCCCCGTTCAGTCACAATGTCAGTTCTTCTCGTGAGACATCGTTATTTTCATTCATGTATCCTGGGCGCCTTCTTTTCATCTGATGATGAAATCCAGCGTTTGAGGACTGAGGTTTTGCGAACGAACAAAAAAAAGGAAGGAAGAAAGTGACTACAAGCCTTTGCCCCCGATTCCCGCTAGTCCAGTGAGCATCTGAGGGATTCAAGCGTTTTAACCTAATGTGCTTTTTCTAAATCCTAGAGGATACCTTTTATGCTAAACCAACAGGCTGGACTGAATTTGCTGAACGTGTCTGTGCCCTGTTGTTGCAAACGCCCCCGAGCAGGGGAGGTCCGTGGGTGACTGCCACGCCCTCGTGGAACCAGAGGAGGGGCCGGAAGTTGACAGAAATGCTTATGGTGCCACCAAGACACGGACGGGCCGACAGCGTAACAGTCACCAGCACAGCTGCGCTGCGCACGCGGCACGCAGAGCCGCCGGGTGTTTTCGTTTGTCTAGACTAGAAATTCAGGTGGACCGCAGCTCCCGGCTGACACGGACGTGTGTGCATGCCTGGTTTCCACGGTCGAGAGCCTGCTGCCGAAGGCCTGTGCTCTCCCTCGGAGCGCTCTGCCCCTGCAGGACCTGTAGCCTTCAGGACCCCCCGCGTGCCTTACACGACCGTGAACCCCACACCGGATGTCATGGGGGGAGCGCGCTCCGCAGTCCACAGTCACCATCACCCCATCACTGAAACCTTAAGGTGGATTGTGTGTTTTAACACAGTAATGGATTTATATTTAGGCTCAGGAAAATCAAGTTGTAAATATATGTATCAAATCATATATTTGTTTACCGTATTTTAAAAAGCTTTATTGTAAATTTACGCAAACACGGATTAGGACGCGTTTTTTCCGGCGACACGCCAGCCGGTGTTTGTGCCCCGGAGCAGCTCCTTACCACATTCTAAACATGGTGTTCTGTTCAGTGCTAAACAGTATTCACAGTCTCAAATAGGTTCGTACGGTGGTCAAGTACAAAATTTTACACATATTTTTGTATTGTGATTCCTATGATATATACCAGAGACTTTTTACTCATTTGTAAATTATTGTACAGTTTTAATAAAAAATGTTTTAAATCTTAGAATATCAAAGTCACCCTCTTCCCACGGCATTAAAGTTTGGGCACATTGGCGATGCTAGCCACTTCTGTGTCCCGTGTCTGTTCTCTGAAGGTAGTGCCGCGTTCCACACCAGGAAGGGAGCCTGGTCCTCCTGCCCACGGGTGTGGGAGCAGGCACCTCACCTGCAACCTCCCCCCACCCCGAAGAGAATCACCTGGAAGGCAGGCTCTGAAATCAGAGGTGCTGGGCAGCACCTGCCTGAGGTCGGCCTGGAGGCTTCCTTCTGCTGCTGCTTACCAGGTGAGAACCAGCAGAGAAAATGCAAAAAGCTTAGGAAAGTAAGATAACTTTTGCGAATGAATAAGAACACTTGGAACCGACAGCTTCACACAGGTTGGTGGAGGCTGTTTTATTGATTCCCCTGGGGGAGCGTGGAAGCCAGAGAGGCAGCGGGGGCAGGGCAGTGGCTGATCCGGCTCTGTGGAAGTGCTCCTGCCACACCAGGACGAGTGTCCTCCAGGGGACTCTCAAGTCCAAACCTACATTTGGAAGTGCCGGTGCATTAACAGAACACAAAGGCTGGAATGTCTTTTCCTGAAAAGTCACTCTCAGCAGGGCTTGACAGACTGACAGCATCGACCCCTGACCCTGGGCGGGCTGAGTCCCTCAGCCTTGTCTCACCCCAAAGCCTTGAACTGGGCTTTAAGGGCGGTCAGGAGCAGCTCTCCTGGGCGTATCCCTCTCCCCTCTTCCCTTCCCCGCCGACCCTCCCCACTTGCCAAATGTTTTAGAGTCAGAGCCTCCTGGCCGCCGTGGGATCTGCCACGGGCCCGGAAATGCGGCTGGAATGAGTTCCGACGGGCGGTGATGTCTTCAGGGCCTGCCCCGCTGGTTGGGCGGGAGGTGCGCACCCTGGCTTCGCCCAGATAGACCGCGCGTCCTCGGGCCGGCTCGGCGCGTTCAGCACTCTCTGCGCGGACAGCGCCAGCCCTGCGCGGCGCGGGGTCTACGTGGGGAGGCGGGCCGGGGGCGGGAAGAGCCCGGCCGGGTCACATGCGTGCACACCCGCCGCTGGAGGCTCGGGACCCGCGACCCCTCGCCCGCTCCTTCTATGGCCGCA
>NC_043701.1:185583097-185585324 GCF_006229205.1 Suricata suricatta
GTGAGGGGTTAGAGCAGCGTCCCAGCTGGCCGGTCCCTACCTCTGGGCGGGGGAGGGGGGCTGCATCCCAGTGCAGGCGGACAGACAAGTATGAGAAATCACACAATAGGCCATCGCAGACTAAGAGTACAAGAGGGTGACGTGACGGGGTGACGGGCGGGGAGGCAGGGCTGCTCCAGGATCAGAGGAGGGTCCCTCGGAGGGGCTGGTGCGGGACGTAAGCAGCCAGGTCGGTGGTCCAGGCCAGGGAGCAGCCCCGTGCAGAGGCCTTGAGGCAGGAACGAGCTTGAGTGGATACATAAGAGGAAACAGGCGGGGCCAGAACCTTCCAAGAGGAGGGTGAAGGGCTAAGAGCCCAGCTAAGTGGGCCGCGCTGGGCTGGGGTGTCAGCGAGGCCCGCCGGGGCCTGAGGCAGGGGCTGAGCACGGTCTGATGGACCGTGTTGGCTCTCTGTGGCAAGTAGAACGCGGTGCTCAGTGACGGAAGTGGGGCGGTGCCTGGTGCTTTCTGAGGTTGTCCAGGGAGACGAGGGGCTGAGAAGAGATGGGGTCCGGAGAGGCTGGGAGTCGGGCGGGCAGGGGCTGCTGATGGAGAGGCCTGGGGGTGACGGGCCAAGGAGACGTCAGGGTGGCACAGCCGTGGGGCTACGTGGAGGTGCCCCACATGGGTGAACAAAGCGCCAGCTGGCAAGGCCAGCTGTCGAGGGTCATCTGCACAGGGCACAGCTGTGGCCCCGGGTGGGGGCCGACCCAGTGCTCAGCGGCCACCCACCCATTTCTAAGAACCCCACCAAATGGTGGGGAAGGTGCAAAGCGGGGCAGAAGTGGGGTGTCACGCACAGAACTCTGCACGGCCTCGGAGAACAGCGGGGAGAAACATGGAAATGAGCAGAGACGCAGAGGGCTGTGGGCAGCAGACCTTTCCCTGTGTTGCGGTGTTTGAGCCTCAACACGCCCCCTGACCTGACCCGGCAGGAGCGAGTGTACCTCAAAGGGAGGTCTGGCCACTCTCTCCCAAGCTCTGTGACTGTCCGTGACCGACCCCGCAGGAGCCAGGCTGTTCGGTGCGAGTGGCAAGGACCCCTTCCTGCTACGCCATCTTCCCCTCGCCCTCATCCGTTGGGACTGACTGCTCAGGATTTTATTGGTCAGTAAAAAAACCACCACCCCACCAGCTGGTGAACTAGGCCACGGACCAAGTTCGGCCTCCAGTGGACCAAACATTCTAGAGGTGGCCCAAAGAGACCCTGGCTAGGAAGAGGAAGACTTTGGGCAGAAGAGACTGTGGTGTGTGTGTCCCCCAACCCCCGTTGGGCACCCCTCCCCCGCCCGCAGGCAGGAAGACACCTGTGGTCCGTGTGTGCCCCGCTCCTTCACAGCCCTCCCCTTTCCGGGCACCTGAACTCAGACTTTGGGAACCTTCCTGGGTTTGGAACCAAGAAGGAAAATGCAACTGGGATGAAGCCCTCCTCAGGATGAGGGTGCAAGTTCCCCACAAGCCACCTTAGTCCGACCTCCTCCCCAAACCCGAACCTGGGGCCAGCCACCGGCAGACTTCCTGCATCAGCCTGGACCCCGCGCCAGTCACAGGCAAGACCCCCTCCAGCCCGGGAAGGACAGGGCTCCTCCCTCTGGGAGTGTCCCTCAGGGCCCTCCCGCTAAGATCAGCTCCAGCGGGTCTCAGCCCCGCGGGCGCCCCCTGCCACCGTCCAGCTGGCGCCCGGCCGCCTCCCTCCCCCTCCCTCCCCCTCCCTCCGCCGGCTACCGGCCGGCCGCCTGTTAGGGGCGGCTTTGTTTCCTGGCAGCGCGGGGCGGACGGTCTGACCTCCCGCACCCGTGCTTGTGATTGTTGGGGGGGGGGTCTCCTCTCCCGAGGGCTGGGGCTGCCAGGGTGTCAGCTCAGTGGCGATTAGTGAGCGCTCTCCTCTCCTGGGGTCTCCGAACCCCGGCTCAGTGGAAGGGTTCGGGCCTCCAGGGGCTCCAGGCTGAGCCGCGGGGGCCGAGGCGCTTTGTCTCGGACAAAGAGCTCCCCGCGCGAGGAGGCGCGGTCCGGAGCCAGACCAGACGCGCCGCGCGGGGAACAGAACCGAGGCCCGGCCGGCGGTGCCAACAAAAGGCCGTGTCCCAGGCGGACGCCGAGCCCGGGTTCCCCCGCCCGCCTCACGCCCGGCCACCGCGGGGAGGGAGGCACCTCCGCGCTTTGGGGAGCAGGCCTCTCCCGGCCCGCG
>NC_043701.1:185585424-185586751 GCF_006229205.1 Suricata suricatta
GGGCCCGCCCCGCCCCCGGCCCGCAGCTGCTCCTTTGCATTCAAGCTCCGCCCCAGCCGTGCTCAGTATCCACCGGCTAGCCAGGCCCCCGGCCCCAGAAGAGGCCACAGGCGGGACCCCCTGCGCCCCGGGCCCGGCGCGGACCCGCGGACACACGCTGCGTGGGGAGGGGGCGAGGGCTGCGACAAGTCCTGGCCGCTGTGTGTGCGGAGTTTGCACCCCGGGAAAGCGGGTGGAGCGGTCCGGCAAAGTCCTGTCAGGCCCCGCCCTCGCCCTGCCCAGCCAGGGACCGCCGCCTGCTCCCTGGTGACCCGAAGCACCCAAGGCCACAGGGATTGAACCTAATCTCAACTTCAAGCCCAGGCGCTGCGGGAGCCAGACTCCCTCCGGGAAGATGCCTGTGGCCAAAGCCTGCCCCTCTGTATCTCGTGGCCCAGGCCAGAATCGAGACACAGAGCCGTGTACTCGCTCTGGGACCTGGCAATGGACACACCTCCCGCAAGGCTGCTCCAGGGCCGGCTGCGTTGACACTTGGGGACAGGAGGAAGGGGACAAGTTAAGGAGACACAGAGATAGAAAGGGACAGCGAGACTGAGACATAAAGAGAAAGAGAGCTACCCAGAGCCCCTGACGAACCAGAGAACCAGAACCAAGGCAGAAGAGGCCCCAAGCACACGGGTTCAGGACAGCGAATTCCGGGGGGCAGACTCAGCCCGGCAGGGAGAGGGAGGCCCCTCCCTGAGCCCTCACGCCCCCTCGGAGAGGTTGGGGCTTGGGAAGAGCACCAGCCCCGGCCCAGGCCCCAGCGGCCCGCCCTGCGGCTACTACCTGCTCTGGGCTGCGGCTCTGGGTCAAGCTAGGTGGCTCTCCTGGACTTGCCGCGGCCTCCGGGCCATCTCGGCCTGGCTCACAGGGTCTCTCTGGATCCTCACGTGGCCCGCTGGGAGGCTCTCCAGCCCGAGGGCTCCGACGGCCACCGCCCGACGCGTCCAGCTGCAGCGTCTTGTTCTCAAAGGCGTCCTCCACGCAGCGGAAAACGCCGCTGAGCTTGGGCCGGGCCCGCGGGCTGCCTGCGCCCAGTGCCCCCAGGCACGCGGGCAGAGGCTCTGCGGGCTCCTGCGGCCGGCGTGCGGCCATAGAAGGAGCGGGCGAGGGGTCGCGGGTCCCGAGCCTCCAGCGGCGGGTGTGCACGCATGTGACCCGGCCGGGCTCTTCCCGCCCCCGGCCCGCCTCCCCACGTAGACCCCGCGCCGCGCAGGGCTGGCGCTGTCCGCGCAGAGAGTGCTGAACGCGCCGAGCCGGCCCGAGGACGCGCGGTCTATCTGGG
>NC_043701.1:185586851-185590574 GCF_006229205.1 Suricata suricatta
GGGCGGGTAGCACCCTCTCCCCCAGGGTCCTGGGCGTGAGATCTGACCTGTAGGAAATAGGGAGACCCACGCAGGGGGACCCACATGTGCTGGAGGAAGGTGCAGCGTTTGCCAGTACCTTGGGTGGGTGTGCTGTCTCGTTGGTCACCCCTACTCTGAGCTCTTTCGGTGCACCCAGGGGAGACCACGAGCAGTGTTTGGACCGTGGACCTGAGGTTGGTGGGGAGGAGAGTGATAGTCAGGGGCCAAGGGCTCTCCTGGTTTCCCCAGGGGTGGGGTGGTGCTGTGGAAGGTGTGTGTGGTCAGTGAGGCGCCTATAAGGGAAAGAAGCCCCGGGCCGCTGTTCCTGGCAGGCCGGCCAGCTCCAGCACCACGGACAGCGCCACCGCCTGCGCCTGCGCCCTGCTCTGGCCCTCCAGGTGCGCCCCATGCGGGTACACACCTGCGCTGGAGGTTAAGGCCACCGGTGTTCCTTGGGGTGAACATGTCCATCGGGGAGTGTGGTGGCTTGAGTCTGGCCTTTCTGCTCAGAGAAGAGACAAGGCAGAAGGTGCCTCTTTGGACAGAACCGACGAGCAGCTTCCTCGTAGCATCGGCCCCATGGAAGTGGCCCGTGGCCTCTCCATGGCTTCTTCAAATCCATTTCCTGATCTCTTGGGAACATGAAACAGTCTCCCTTGAAGGCCAAGGTGATTCCCAGCGGGGGCTCGGCTGACCGCACTGCCCCCCTCCACAGTGGACCACGTGTTCCCCGACCCGGGCGTGAGCCTGCTGGCGGCCTACGAGCAGTGGCGGGAGCGTGCAGACAGCGGGGCGTGCTGTGACTACTCCCTGCATGTGGACGTGCCCCGCTGGCACGAGAGCATCAGGGAGGAGCTGGAGGCCCTGGTCAGGGACAAAGGTAAGGGCCCGTCCAGAGGCGGCTGGGGGTGGGTAGGCAAGGGGCCTACCCCCAGGCCCTGGCCAGGCTGGACGCTGCATCCGTCTGATGCCAGGGTGGGGGTAGGAGTGGGGGGAAGTTGGGCAAACTGGAAGGTCGGTTTCACTCCCAGAGGATCCAGAGCAGGAGGTCACTCTGTGTCTGAGGGGCAGGTCCTGTCCCTGTCTGTTCTCAGCCGCAGCCCAGGCCCCTGGATGAAGGACAAGAGTTACAGGTTTTCCTAGCGTTCTTTTAGGAAGGGAATGCCTTTCAACCTGCAGTTCCGTGCTTGGGAACAAGCCAGTCTGTTATCAAGGCTTCATTTCTTTTCATCAAGAGTCCTGAAGCCAAACACATCAGAGTTTCTTGGGGATTTAACACACATTAGCGAGGAGTGGGCCCCGGGGGAGAGGAGGTCCGGGAGCGCGGAGGCCCCCGCGTCTCACCCCCTCCCGCTCGTCCTCCAGGCGTGAACTCCTTCCTGGTGTTCATGGCGTACAAGGACCGGTACCAGTGCACCGACGGCCAGGTGAGGGCAGGTGCCGGGGGGCGGGGGTGGCGGGCCACTGGCAGGGCGCACATGACCCCACATGCCCGTGCACTCTCTTCCCAGATGTACGAGGTCTTTAGCATCATCCGGGACCTGGGCGCCCTGGCGCAGGTGCACGCAGAGAACGGGGACATCGTGGAAGAGGTGCTGGGAGGGACACCTGCAGGATGGGGGGGGGCAGGGGGCTTCAGGCACTCACGTGGGACACTGTGTCGCACCAACCCCCAGGGAGGGAATAGTGGACACATTCTGGGAAGCAGGCTGCCCAGGTCAGAGGTCAAGCAAGCAGGAAGTTGGGGGGGACTGGGGGCTTTTGTCCATAATACAGATTCCTCCATGACCATCACACTTTTTAAATTTTTTTAAACATTTATTCATTTTTGAGACACACACACACACACACACACACACACACACACGACTGTTACCAGAGGAGGGGCAGAGAGAGAGGGAGACACAGACTCTGAAACAGGCTCCAGGCTCTGAGCTGTCAGCACAGAGCCAGGTGCGGGGCTGGATCCCACGAGATCATGACCTGGGTCAAAGTTAGGGGCTTAACCGAGTTGCCCAGGTGCCCCGATCATCACACTTTTTATCAGAAGTTTCCCGGAACTAAAATGTTGCTTTGGAGGGGGACCGAGATGGACTTTCCTGGTGTCCTCTGCCCCCGTGGACTGAGGCCCCTCAGGGAATTGTCGCTCGTGGTCACAGAGCATAGGTCCGGGCCCCATACCTGCCCCTCTGCCGTGGGTCGTGGGGCCGGCGCCTGCAGCGTTGGCCACACTCAGTTTCCCCTCCGCTCGAGTGCCCATAGGTCAGATGCTGGGGTGCCTGAGAGATTCGGGGGCTCCTTAGGGGGCAGCGCACCTCCCTGGCATCCTGGACACACAGAAGGGCGTCCTGGTGGGTCGAAGCCTGCCCCATCCCCAGTTCAAAGGAAGGTGGTGACACCTGGGGAGGGGCACGTGGGGTCCCAGGTCCTCATCCCCTGACTGCCAGAGCGGCTGGTGCTGTGTGTGGCCTCTCTGGTCCAAGGCCAGGCCCAGCTGCACAGTTAGCAGAATGTCCTGGGGCTCAGTACAGAGGCAGGAGGTGGGGCTGGCGAGCATGCCCGGGAGACCCCGCCAAAGTGGAGCGCCTCGTCATTGGGTCCACAGGGTTCCGATGGTCCTGGTGGCTCTGGCATCCGCATCCTCGTTTACGTGGGAGGCCATTCGGGCACAGGCCTAAGGGCGTGCTCGGGGAGGGTGCGTTCGGTCCACCCTGACCTCGGAGCCCCCCACCCCCCACGGACTCCTAGATGGCCCCCTGCTGGTGGAACCCAGCGTGGCAGGTGGTGTGCCCTCTCCAAGCTGCGTCCTCATCTGTGATTTAGGGAGCTGGGGTCACTCCTCTCCAGATGCCCCGACTCCTCCTCCTGAGTTCTCTGTAGTTGGCGATCCGGGTGCCAGAGGCCCAGGGCTAGTGTAGGGGAGGAGCTCACATGAGAGGAGGGGGTCAGGGCCCCCTGGGCGGCATGCATCACACCCGGACTGGGGCTCTGTAAGGCTCTGGCCGTACCCGGGCTGGACTGTGATGTCCTGTCTGTCGTTTTAGGAGCAGAAGAGGCTGCTGGAGCTTGGCGTCACGGGCCCCGAGGGCCATGTGCTCAGCCGCCCCGAGGAGGTAGGAGTTGGCACACTGACAGCTGTCCCAGACGTGACTGTCCGAGCCCCACACAGCCACGTCACGGAGCGGCCCTGACCCCGTGGCGGCCAGGGCTGTGACGCGCTGGTCCCCCTCTGGCTGCTGTCCCCCCATAACCACTGGTGGCCCTAAGGCCTTTACCAAAGGCCAGGAAGGCAGCGTGGTCTGGCTCTGGGAACTACAGGGGTCACCCCGGGTCCTGGGCCCTGGACCATGGGCAGGGATCCTCAGCCACTCACACTGCCCCCTCTGGGGCCAGGACTGGGGGGTGGCGGTGGCCCTCCCCGGGCCATGCCCAGCCTGACGCCCCGCCCCCAGGTGGAGGCCGAGGCCGTGTACCGCGCCGTCACTATCGCCAAGCAGGCCAACTGTCCCCTGTATGTCACCAAGGTGATGAGCAAGGGTGCGGCCGACGTGGTCGCCCAAGCGAAGCGCAGGGGTGAGTGCTGGGCCCTGGGCCCCAGACACTGGTGGGGGGACCTCTCGGGGATCGGGGCTCACGTTCTCGGGACGGGGGGCCCAGCTGGCTACACTGAGGGCAGGGCAGGCCTGACAGAGAAGTGGCGGC
>NC_043701.1:185590674-185594048 GCF_006229205.1 Suricata suricatta
CCGGGAGCTGGGGGCACGCACTGGGGGCCCCCGCTAGCCTCTGCCCACAGAGCAGCCCGCAGCTGGAGGACAGAAGAACCAGGGTCCTCAGGGGGGACGGGTTCAGGTGGGCAGGGCCGGGCAGCCTTGCCCATGTTTCCTGCCCTCAGCCCGGCTGATCCCCCTGCAGGCCTGACCTCCAGCAGGCAGTGGGAGGGGGAGGGTGTGGAAGGGACCCCCACGTGGAAAGGTCTGGGTGTCCCGGAAGCTGGAGATGAGCCGTCCAGGGTCCAGAAATTGAGGAGGGTGTCAGCAGCCCAGCGCGAAGGGCCCTGCCCTGCCCGGTTCTGGGGGAGCCCACAGGCTTCGTGGGTGCCTCTCACGGGCCTCCCTGCAGGGGTGGTCGTGTTTGGGGAGCCCATCACCGCCAGCCTGGGCACTGACGGCTCACACTACTGGAGCAAGAACTGGGCGAAGGCCGCGGCCTTCGTCACATCGCCCCCCATCAACCCGGACCCCACCACCGCGGACCACCTCACCTCCCTGCTGTCCAGGTAAGGAGCCGCCCGTGCGCGCAGCCCGCCAGCAACTCCGGGCTTCCACGCTAGCCCTGGGCCGGGGCCTCCCGTGCAGAGAACCCGTGCTGATCCGTCCAGCCCTCCTGTCCCCGCACTGAGACACCTGCTCTGCTCAGTGCTGCTTTCGGACCACCTCTGCCCCCGTGGGCTGTGCCAGCGGGGGGTGGGGGCAGGGGGGTAAAGCCGACTGGCCTGGGCTGTCTCAAGAAAATCCGGCCACTGGGGCCTCCTCTGAACCCACCTTTTCTCAGCGGGGACCTTCAGGTGACCGGCAGTGGCCACTGCACCTTCACCACCGCCCAAAAGGCCGTTGGCAAGGACAACTTCACGCTCATCCCTGAGGGCACCAATGGCATCGAGGAGCGGATGTCTGTGGTCTGGGAGAAGTGTGTGGTGAGTGCGGGCGGGGCCGCTGCAGGGCGGAGTCATTGTGGGGCGGGGCCGTGTGCAGGGCGGGGAGGGGGAGTGTGGGGGCGGGCCGTAGGCGGGCTGTGCGGTGGTCCATCCTCCACCAGGTCCCTCAGGAAGGGAAGCCAGTAACCAGTAAACACACCCACCGCCTGGAACAGAAGCCAGGGTGTGTCGGGTCCTCAGCCCTGCCACCCAGGGCTCCCCAGACATTCCGTCCTGGTCCCCCTGGGGAAGATTCCCATGGCTGTGGGGCGGCTGGGTCCCCTGGAGAATGCATTTGAGAGAGCGGGTCACTGTTCCTGCTGGAATTATACTCAGTCTTCCCCAGATTACCTCAGATGGCTTGCACCCCCACACTCCAGCCCTGAGCTCGTCCCCCGGCAGGGGCCCGGACCCTAGGCCCCTCAAGCCGTCCTATTTCCCAAGGCCTCCTGGCCACCCTAGGGGGCTGTCATGTCCTTCAGGGGACATAGATGTCACCAAAACTTCGGCAGGGGCCGCTGTGTCCGCAGAAAGGCCTTGAGACCAGACCCCCGGGAAGGTGCTCAGACAAGCACCCCCTGCCTCACCTTGGCCTTCTTGTTTCCCAGGCCTCGGGGAAGATGGATGAGAATGAGTTTGTCGCTGTGACCAGTACAAATGCAGCCAAAATCTTCAACATTTACCCGAGGAAGGGGCGTGTGGCTGTGGGCTCCGACGCTGACCTGGTTATTTGGAACCCCAAGGCCACAAAAATCATCTCTGCCAAGAGCCACAACCTGGTGAGAGAAGCCGGGTCCCTAGGTCAGGGTCAGGATCAGGGCTGAGGGAGCCCCGGGGACGCGCATCACACACCCCGCCTGGTGGGAGACTCCACCCCATTACAGGCTCATCTGCATCCCCTTTGCCCCAAGGGGCACAATTCTGGGACTGTCGCAGCAGGGGGTGGCCGGGTCTGGCCCAGCCGAGGTGACTGGCTCTCCTCAGAGGCCCTAGAACAGGGCCCTCGGGCTCCGAGGGTGCCGGGCAGCTCGCAGGGGGCTGAGGCCCGCCCTCCTCCCTGTCTCCCCAGAACGTGGAGTACAACATTTTCGAAGGCCTCGAGTGCCGAGGGGCCCCCACGGCGGTCGTGAGTCAGGGCAGGGTCGTGATGGAGGATGGGAACATGTTCGTCACCCCTGGGGCCGGCCGCTTCATCCCTCGGAAGACGTTCCCCGACTTCGTCTACAAGAGGATAAAGGCGCGCAACCGGGTAAGGCCTGATCCGGGCGGGGCGGGGGGACTCCTGGGACCTGGTTCACCTCCAGGCGGTTCCACCTCCTGGTCAGCCTGGCCCGGCCGCCCTGAGTAGGACCAAGGCCTGCTTGGAGAGTCGTTCTTAGCAGTGGTTTTATGCACTTTTATTTATGTTTTAAAAATGTTTATTGGGGGGGGGGGAGCAGAGAGAGAGGGAGACAGACTCCGAAGCAGGCTCCAGGCTCTGAGCTGTCCGCACAGAGCCCGACGCGGGGCTCGAACTCATGAACCAGGAGATCATGACCTGCGCGTAAACCAAAGAGTCAGATGCTCAACCGGCCGAGCCCCCAGGTGCCCCTCCATGCAAACTTGTATTGTGCACGGGGCCCCACAGAAGCCGGTCGTGGCCGCCTCCCCGGGCGGACCACCGAGGCCCCAGTGCACTGTGGGATCTCGGCGTGCGCGCATGCGCCTCCACAGACAGGCAGGGACGCGTGGGCTTTACAGCCGCTTTATGAACCGGGAAGTCGTGAGTACTTTCTCTCACCTTTTCCTTCCTTCCTGCAACCCTGGGCCGAGCTGTGTCTGCCAGATGCTCAGGCATCTGTGTGACCGGCCCCACACAGCACGCGTAGCTGGTGCGCACATGCGCACGCACACACGTGTACACAAAATTACTGCACACACAAGTTTGCTTTATCCAGCTTTCTAGAAGGATGTTGTCTGAACTCGGAGCAAGGAGGGCCAGCTTCCAGGGTGGGCTGGGCGCTGGGGCCATGGTCTCCAGGGGGAAGGGGAGTGGCGTCTGCTCTAACTCTTGAAGACGCTGCTGCCTCAGGGCCACGCGGCTGCGCCCCCAGGTGGGGCCTTGGGAACGCGGCCCAGGTGCAGAGCCCCGGCCGGAAGTCCAGAGGGGTGCCCCATGTGCCACCAGCGCAGGGAGAGGTGGCTCCCAGTCCCTCACCCTGGGTGCCGGAGGTGGGGTGCCGACTCAGACCCAAACCGTCGGGAATCAAAGCCCCATTCTTGCCCCTGCACCTCGTGGTGACCCCCCGATGCTGGCTACCATCCTGAGTCTAAGTGTGAACCCAAGGGAGGTGCCAGCAGGAAACACAAGCACACAGGAGGGTTTTGCTTCAGTCCACGGACTGTTTGTCGTGGGGGCTCCTGGGAAAAGTCTCTGGCTCTGGG
>NC_043701.1:185594148-185595266 GCF_006229205.1 Suricata suricatta
CTCAGCCTGCGCTGCCTACATCGGGCAACAAGTGTTCAAATGCGACCGAGTCAGTGCTGCACTTTCACTCACACGGGCGCCTGTTATCCCCAGGCCTGCGGCAAGGCCAGACCGCCTGCCCTGCAGGTGTGGGGCCTGCCCGGGGCCTGTGGGTCCAGCCGTGAGCCGCAGCCGCCTCTGGCCCCTCTGCCCCACTCGTGGGCGTGGACGGCCGAGCAGGCTTCCTTGTCCACCTCTACGTGCACACGTTGTGTCCGAGTGTTTAATCCTAATTCCAGAGTAAGGAGTTTTGGGCAAGATGTTGAGGAGCTCAGTTTGGAGAAAACCTATGTGTCTTCTGTTTGTTTCCAATAGAGCGACCGCCTTTTGATCAGAGGTGGGAAGATCGTGAATGACGACCAGTCCTTCTACGCCGACGTGTACGTGGAGGACGGCTTGATAAAGTACGTGTCCGCCTCAGACCTCGTCACCAGCCATGCGCGCACTGAGCGCACACGGTCCACGCCGTGGCTTCTGGGTGAAATCCACCTAAATGTTTTTTTTCCTTTTCCAAAACCCCATTCCCTGGAAGTAGCCCCTGCGCAGGCCTTTACGGCAGCAGAACCTTGCCCATCTGTGGCGAGGGCTTGGGAAGGGCAGCGGCTCACACAGTATGTGGCTGTCACAGCGGCTCACACTGCATGTGGCTGTCCCAGCTGTAGGGTGATCGGGGCTCACAGTAGGTGCTTCGTAAGTACTTACTGACCACACTCTTCACGCCTCTGCGCCATCTGTCAACAGCTCCAGCCACTAGTCCATAGAGCAGCATGGAGCACCCAGGTGGATACCACAGGGCAGTGCCCAGGGTACACCTTCCGCGTGGCACCCTTGAGCCGCTGGCTGGCATGTCGTGCTCTCTGGCGGCCTCTGGACCAGTGACATCTCGGCCGTGTGCCCCCTTTTCCCCAGGAGTCCAAACATGCTTCCTGGCTCCACTGCTCACGTTCTGGCCTCTTTCTAACCAGTGAAATCTCTGCTGTTCTCAGACAAATTGGAGAAAACCTCATTGTCCCTGGAGGCATCAAAACCATCGATGCCCATGGCCTGATGGTCCTGCCGGGCGGCGTGGACGTGCACAC
>NC_043701.1:185595366-185597488 GCF_006229205.1 Suricata suricatta
GGCCTCCCTTGGCGGCCGCCGGCCCACCACTGGCAAGTCGCAGAGGCTCTGGTGCCACCGGCCTCAGCTGTACATATGCCCGCGGCGCCGGCCCCGCTGTTGGTTGCCGGACATCCGCGCACTGGCTCCCAGGGGCCCACTGAGTCTCGTACGGGGAAGGTGAGGAGTGTTTTTATAGACACTGTTCTGGCAACTTCTGCTGTGTTTCTGTACAGTTGTCACCTCTGAGCATCACGACCTAAGAGCTGCTCGGTGTCCAGTGTCATGCGTGTTGTATGCCTGCAGTGGCTGCGCAGAGGTCTGTGGGCGGGAGGGGGCGGGGTCTGCGGATTGGGACGGAGCCTGTTGATGGGGTGGAGTCAGAGCCTGCTGGTAGGGGCAGAGGCGGAGCCTGTCAGTGGGGTGGGGCAGAGCCTGTCCGTAGGATGAGGCCTGCTAGTGGGGGCGGAGCCTTTGATGGGGTGGAGTCAGAGCCTGTTGGCATGGGCGGGGCAGAGGCAGAGCCTGTGGGTGGGGGGCAGGGCGGAACCTGCCAGTAGGGGCAGAGGCGGCAGGGCCTGCTGGTGGGGGCGGGGCGATGCGGAACCTGTCGGGGTGAGGGGCAGAGAAGCCCGGGGCTGTGCAGAACCAGAACCAGAACCGCAGGTTGTGTGAGGAGGAGCAGGCTGAGTCGGGCAGGAGGAATGAGGAGGCTCCCCACTCGCTGAAGGCTGGGGGAGTTCTTGTCAAGAGACACAACCCCATTTACTCCCTCAGGGGACACAGGAGTCACCACTGGGAAGCCAGGGTCCAGAGGTGGGCAGTTGCAGGGCACCTATGGGTGGTGCCAGTCCCCAGAGAAAGTGCTAGGTGGAGATCTGGGGATGCCAGAGGCAGAAACGGGGAGGAGGTTGGGTTCTTTAAAGATCTGTGAATCTAAGTGTGCACTTTGAAACCCCCAGGGCTAGCACACCTGCCTCCTGTGCTGGCTGCATGGATGTGGGTGTGACCTGGCTCCTCGGTCACCTGTCTCTCACCTGTGCCTGGACGTTGGCCCCAGAGGAGCCCCGTAAATCCAGCTCTGAGGCTGCGCTGACCAAACAGATCTGGGGGCCACCGGGTCAGACCTTCTCCCGCCGGCTGCCTGGACCAAGGCAGCCCCACAGGAACCCCAGATTCAAGGCTGGGTCTGTGTTCTCCCAGAGGGCGCAGCTGGGAAAACTCCCTGGTCACCACTAGGAATGGACACTGCACAGGTGCCGGGTGTGAGGGACTGTCCCTGACCAGTCCAGCTCATCTTCCCCGTGACCAAGAACACCCTACACTTAGGACAGATACACTCTTCTGTGGACATTCCGCCCCTGGGGCACAGGACTGGCATGATTTCTGTGAAACCAGTGAGGCCAGGTTAGCAGCCCCTTCTGGGTCAGAACACTGGGCCTCTCTGTCTTCCTGGGTAAGGCCCACAGGGTGCCTCTGCGGGGGCCGCAGGCCTCAGGCCGGGGCCACACCACCTTCTCGGTCTGGTCAGAATGTGGGTGGGGGTCGTCCAGCCCAACCCCCTCGCTCTGCGCATCTGGCTGCGGGCCTCTGGCCGTGTCTGAGCTGCAGGCCTGGGTGCTGGCGTGGTTCCCCGGCCCGCTTCCTTGAGAGGGAGAGCCAGGCCTGCCCTGCCCCGAGCAGAGCTGCCCGCGGGAGGGGAGGGGGACAGCGGCGTGCAGCCAGCAGGAATGTTCCTGAGCGCCCCGCGTGTGAACGGCTGATGGGGAGGTGGTGCAGGGGCAGAGAAGGCGGGGCTTCACACGCCAGCAGCTTCTAACCCAGACGCCTTTAATAGACCCCCTCCCCGCCAGCGCAGGGCAGAGGCGGCCGCTGGGGCCGTGGGTGGCATGCAGGCTCCTGGCTACGGCTGTCCTCGGTGCGCACGTGCTGCACTACTCAACTACCGGAACGCACACTCGGTCGTAAAAGGAGAGCATCTCAGCTAAAGGATCCTAAAATCCCCCGGACTCGGGCTACTACAAGAGCGGGTTTGGTCCTTGGCAACGTACAACGAGGCCGCCCCTCTCAAGTCCCTGACGGGTCCCTGAAGTCACAGCAGCTCTGGGGCAGGGGCTCCGCTCGCGGGCGCCCTCCCCCCCCC
>NC_043701.1:185597588-185602773 GCF_006229205.1 Suricata suricatta
CTTGGACACACCCATGCATACCCATACACACATGCTCACACTGCACGTGTGCACATATACGCACACATCTTCAAAAGCAGGCTCACATGTGCATACACCTGCTCACATGTGTGCACACGTATGCATGCATGCACTTTCACACATTCACATGTACACAATGCTCACACATACCAGTGCTCGCACACACCCATGCACACATACTCACACTGCACATGCGCACGCACACATCTTCACACACAAGCATGCTCACCTGTGGGCACACACACACTTTTGCACAGACACACATGTGCACACACGCACCCACATGCTCACACACACACACCCATGCGCGCGCACAGGCTCACGTGTACAATAAGATCAGAGGACGAGAGAAGGCTGTCGTCAGCCACCTTGATGGAAATTCACACAAATTCACACAATTGGAAGTCTGTTGGAAAGAGGGTCTGAGCTAACGCTTGGCCGCGCCCACCCTGCCCCTGGGGCAGGGGGCGCAAGTGTCCCCACCCCACCCAGGGGCTGGCCCCCACAGCCCCACCCCTCTGCTCTGCGCCAAGTGCATGAATGAAATCCACTCATTTGCCGCCCGGCACAGCCCTTGCAGCTGGTCCTGGATCTGTGGGGCAACAGCTGTGACCACGGACTGGCCCGGACGCTCCCGAAGCTGCACCCCTCCCAACAAGAAGCAAACTGCGCAGGCGTGGAACGGCAGTGAGGAGGGCCGCGGGCAGGGCCGGAAGTCTGCGCCTTAACGCTCGAGCTCTCGGGGCACGAGGACCCCGCGCCCTGTGCAAGCCTGGCACCTGGCTCAGGGCAGACGATGGGGGCCGTGGCACACGTGGCCTAGGGCGGCTCCGAGCACAGCTGCGGGGCCGAGGCAGCATTTCCCCAGCACGGACCCCACACAGCTCTGTGGGCTGCACGTGGCCACCGATTTGTCAGGGCCACCCTTTCAAGGCCCCCACAGAAGGACGAGGCCAGCGTGCAGGCACCCGGGCAGACAACTGCACTTCCAGGAAACGCTTATTTTGGGTTGATTAATGTTTGAAGGCCACGCCAAGCCGTCAACGGGAAAAGAGCAGTGTCTTCAGCACGTGAATGAGTGGAGAGCCACATGCAAGAGTGACCGTGGACCTGACGCTACCCATAAAAGTTAGCTCGAACGGACCCCAGCTGAATGCGAGGGGTAATGCTAGGACGCGTAGAAGCAAGCACAGGACATCTGAGGGAAGATGCCAGAAGCACAGACTGAGCGCAGGAGTGGATACGCTCTACTCCATAGGCCCGCCCGGGAGAAGAGAAAGCCGCGGAACAGTAGAAACCGTTTGCAGCCCATGTCTGAGGAGTGTCTCAGATCAGGTGAGCGAGTCTTAGCAGTCATAGAGAGATGAGGAGCCTGGTTCCCGTCCCTCCTGTGTGAGCTCAGGAGCCCCAGGCTGGAAATGGGCGGGGCCACACCTGCAGTCCCACCTCTGAACACCAGGGGCCGCCACCAGCAGCCCAGAGTCCAGGCTTCGGGAGGCCACCAAGGCCGGGACCTGCAGCGCGGTGAGCCTGGCTGACAGCCACCCGAGCCTGACCCATGCCCACAAACGGGCTTGAGGAAGCGGCACCGGGGGCAGAGGGGCCACGGCTGTGACTGCTGCCCTCTGCACCTGTGCCCCGGCTGCTTCTGTGAGCACCAGCTGTACCGGGGGCACAGAGGCAGGGTTGAGCCCACGCTCACACACATGCTCACCAGGAGCACCCCCACCCTCCCGGGAGAAGCTCTGTGACCTGGGGCAAGTGAGGGGGTGTCTGTAAATTTCACTATGTCCCCCTAGAGCGATGTCCTAACCCCTAGACACAGAGTCACATAACGAGAGGGTCATTGGGATTAGGGTGGGTCCTAATCCAACACAATGGGTGTCCCTATAAGAGGGGACACACTCATGTGCCCCTGGGGGCAGAGGTGAGCACGGGGTGGGCCCGGGAGCCTCAACCCAGAGCAGGAAAGAGCACGAACCACTCCCACCTGCTTGGGAGAGGAAGTGAGGGGCTCGGCTGGGGGTGAGTCAAGGCAGTGCCCTGGAGGATGAGGGGGGAACCCCGCACCAGGCCCCCCACTCACAGACTGAGAGCTGTCTCTGCTGCTGTCCCGGGACCTGTTCTTGGCCAGACGCTTCTTCTTCTTATGCAGCGGCCTGGACTCCAGGATCATCTCCTCCAGCTCGAACGTGGGGTCGCAGTGCAGGCGGCCCTTCTGCGGGGGGAGGGGGAGCTGAGACCCCGCCTGCAGGCCGGCCCCCGCCTGCCCGGGGCCCCCACCTGCTGCCTGCCAGGCTTACGTTGGGCACAAAGCCTGGCGCCACCTTCTTCTCACTGAGGTCCTGCCACAGCACGCCGGCCAGCGACGGGGCCGCCTGCATGTCCTGCAGGCTGGAGGCTCGGTGCTTGGGGTCCACAGTGAGGAGCTGCAACAGGGGCCACGTCAGACGGCGCCCGCGGTGCGCACAGCTGGCCACCTGCCCCAGGCCAGCGCACCCCACTCAACGGATCTCAGAGGTCAGGCAAGGAGAGGGGGCACTGACTTCGGATCGGTGTGGTCATGTGGCTGAGGGGCCAAACAGGCCAAGCCTCTGGGGCCGAGGCTGCTGGAGGGCGTGGGAGCCACAGGGACTTTTGATGAAGAGTCACCAGCAGGCGGCAGCCTCGGCCTGGCTAGCGGCAGGAAGGGCCACAAGACTGGAACTAGCAGGACACAGGCCCTGGGAGCTTCGGGGTGCGGTGTGTGGCTGGGTCACTGCAGCTGGGTGTCCCCCCACATGCGGTCCTTTTTCCCAGAGAGAAGGCAGCAAACCCTGCCCAAGGCGACCTTGAGTTGCGAGGTCTGGTGCATGGTGATCCCCACTCCCTGCTTGGGTCTCAGGGGTCAAGGTCCACAGCGGGAGCTACCTGGGCAGGTGTGGGCAGTGCCCCGTGGGGTGCGGGCTGGGTAAGAGCCTCTTAGGAACTCGGAGAGGCCTCTAGCTGCCTGCTCCAGGGGTGAAGTGGGGAGGACACGCCAGGGAGGGCTGTGGGCCAGGATGCGGGGGCCCCTGGGCCTTGTGCGTCCAGCAAACTCTCGCGCGCCCGGTCCTGACCCCAGAGGCACCCATGCACTTACTGTGCAGCTCTCTGAGTGGAGCGGGGGGGCAGCCGAGGGGCAGCCCTAGCCCAGGCCCAGACCCTGGGCGGAGGCTCCGTGATAGCACCTGGCCTGGGTCCCTGCCAGACTGAGGTCCCCTGGGCTGCTGCAGCCACATGCTCAGGCAGTAGGGGGTGCAAGGGGGACCTGGGGTCTTCTCTGTGTGCTCTGGGGGATGAGCCCCGGCGGCGGCGGCAGGCAGTGGCCACCCATGGTTGGCAGAAGGTCTGGGTAGAGGAGGGCAGAGTACAGCATGAGCCCGGCTCCCAGCCTGCACGCACCCTCCCCCCAACACCTGTGACACGTTGGCCTGCTCCTCAGTTTGGACATCTGTGAAATGGGGTGAGGACCAGGTCATGGGGATTAAGTTGTTGATGGGCGCATAGCATTCAGCTCACAGCCAGTGCTCAGGCCGGCCTAACTACCACAAGGTGACAGAGGCTGACCAGCTGTGAGCCTGGTGGGAGTGGCACCGACACGCACCCGCAGGAACCCGGAACCTTCCTCAGACCGGGCCGGGGGCGGGTGGGGCGGGGCTCACCTTCCGCAGCAGGGCCACCATCTCCTTGGACCAGGTGGGCACGTACTGGACGCTCACCGTGCCGAACAGCTGCACCAGGGACTCCACGGCATTGCTGGAGTGGATGTCGTAGGGCCTCTGGGGCGGGGGAGGCAGTGCTGCAGCAGCGGCGCCCGGTACCCAGAGGCCCCCGAGGCAGTGCCCTGCCCGCCCCCCCCCCATGCACACAGCAAGGCCTCAGCTCCCAGGAAGATGCCGGGCCTGGGCCATTCCTGCACCAAGGCCAGGAAACTGGACAGGAGAGGCTGCCCATCTGGCCGGGCAGGGAGCACGTCACCCCCGTGGACACCCCGGCCTGGGTGGGTCAGCCCTGGAGGCCAAGAGGGGCTGCCTTCCTCCCAGCTGGGGTCCTGCAGGGTGGCTGGGGGTGCAGGGCCTCCGAGGCCCCCAAGGAGATGAGTGCAGGGGGGTCCCACGGGGATCCCACAGGAAGGACCCAGGGACGCAGCCCCACGGATAGTCTCTCCCCTGCCCAGCCTCCCAGCACCTCCTGGGCTGGCTCAGGCACCGCTCTCTCTGACAGTGCGCATCCACAGCACCGGTGCCTGTCTCCTCCCGGGGCACGCAGCTCCCCCGCTCCGCGGGGCACAGCCAGCCCTGGGCCCCAGGAGCTCCGTACCCATCCACGAAGCAGCTCGTAGGCCAGCACCCCCACCGACCACCAGTCCACCTCGAAGGAGTAGCCGCTCCCGCCGCTGACGAAGGACTGGAAGATCTCCGGAGCTTTCCAAGGAGGGAGAGGCAGCTGAGTGTCCCCGCTGCAGGCCCCCTCCCCCGCTGACTGCCCTAGGGGCCCTGCCCCACCTGGCGAGGGGGATGGGCTGACGCAGGATTGTATCCTGTCACATCACCGTCACCCAGAGTCCTGGCTGGCCCCGTCCCCACTGTCCTGAGCATTCAGGGAAGTGACACAGCAGGCTGGCCAGGCGGGCGTGAGGGCGGGGGGCCACGGCTCACCCATGTATGGCTTGGTCCCCGCCAGTGCAGTGGCCCTCTCCCCGTCCTTTATGATGGTGGCAATGTTGAAGTCGGTCAGGTGTGCATGCCCTGCGAGGAGAGAGGACAGAGCAGGAGTCCCGAGGACCGAGGACCGGAGGCGCGTCCTGTGGGCGGGGCCGCGCAGACGTCCAGCCCCATGCAGCCTGGGCTCACCTTGCTCGTCCAGCAGGATGTTGTCGGGCTTGACATCCCTGTTGAGGGAGCAGGAAGTGGGGAGAGGGTCCAGGAGCCCGTTCGTGCCCCGCAGTCCCGGGCAGGGCTGGGGGTTCCCTCAAGGGCCCCTCCCCACTCAAGGTAGAGGCCCCAGGGACCCAAGTGGGCCTTGGGAAGATACCCCCTGGCAATTCTGAGTGAGCAAGCCAGGTACAAGCAGCTGTTCTGGTTTCCGGTGAGGTACGCCCCCCACCACGGTGAGGCCAGGCAGCATCAGGGAGCGTACTGGA
>NC_043701.1:185602873-185626049 GCF_006229205.1 Suricata suricatta
CGCACCGCCAGGTGGCCATCAGGTGCGCAGTCGTGGGGCTGGCCTTGGAGCCAGGCCCTGGCTGGCCCAGGTGCCCCCACTGGGGCGGGTCTGGGGGGGGGGGTGGGCAGAGCAGGGGGAGCCTGTCCCGGGGGCAGGCGCCTCATGCCGTTGGGGACGCACGTGCCTGTGGATGATGTGCTGACTGCGCAGGTAGTCGAGGGCCAGCGCCATCTCGCAGATGTACAACCTCACCGTGTCCTCGGAGAACTGGACGTTCTGCTGCAGGTGGTAGCGCAGGTCCCCGCCCAGGAGCAGGTCCACCACCATGAACATGTCCTCCTCGTCCTGGAAGGAGTACCTGCGGGCACCGGCGGAGGGCCTGGCACATGTTGGCTGGGGAGCCGGGGCCCCCCTCACCCCCGGCCCCGCCCCGCCACAGGCACTCCTCAGGAGCAGGGTCCTGCCCAGGGTGCTGACGTGGGGTCCCAGCTCCCGCCACACCCGATGACAACCCCCACCACTTCCCACGGGCACTCCTCAGGGTGCTGACTCCGCCCCTGCTCAGGAGCTGTTCTGAGCCAGGACCCTTGGGAAAGGTGGAGTGGCCTGTCTGATGGGAGGCAGCCCCGCTAGGGGTAGAGACACCAGGAGTGACCAATGGAGAGAAGAATACATCATTCTTGGCCATTTCCCTACTGCCCTTCTTCTCTAAAAAGGGTATAAAAACATCTACTTTGGAGAGTCGTTAAGGATCGGAGACCACAAGGCAAAACGCTCAGGCAGCGCTAACAATGGTGGTGGGGGTGGCAGTGACGATGGCGGTGACGATGGGGATGGGGACGATGGGGGTAAAGAAGATGATGTGATGATGATCATGGTGAAGATAATGGCAGTAACAGAAGAACAGTTTACGGGCCTCCTTCCATTTTGTAATCTCTCCCGTGAACTCTCAGAGGGAACCCTATTGTTGAGTGACCGGCTCTTTCAAGAACAACGTCACCGGGGCGCCTGGGGGGCTCAGATGGCTAAGTGTCCGGCTGTTGCCTTCGGCTCAGGTCACGATCTCACAGTTCATGAATTCGAGCCCCACATCAGGCTCTACACTGACAGTGCAAAGCCTGTTTGAATTCTCTCTCTCTCTTTCTCTATCTCTCTGTGGCTCCCCTGCTCATGCTCTCTCTCTCAAAATAAACAAATCTAAAAAATAGAAGAAAGTTACAAAAATGGACTTTTTCACACAGTGTTCCTCTCCCTGCCCATTGGAAGCCACCTTGTCCTCACCTCAGGGACAGGTGGTCCGGGGAGGGGATATGGGGCCAGGGGGCAACGGCACTCGGAATGCCAGGCCCCAGGAAGGGCCAGGAGTCCTGGGGAGCAGTGGACAAGAGCAGGCGGCCTCCCGTGCCGGGAGCTGAGGCCCTGGGGTGGCGGGAGGTGGCCCTGCTGGGCCGCCCTGGGGGGCGGGGCACATGCATCTATAGTTCCACACTGGGGACCACCCTCACCCCTGCTCCTGGCCGCTAGGCACGCGGCCTCCCAGAGACAGAGCCCCAGAGGCTGTGGGGGGGAAGCCGAGGCCCCCCAGGTGGGAAGTCCCCGGTCTTCCCTCTCAGCAAGCCCCAGGGCCAGTGTCCTGGTTGAGGGTCACCCACGCATGGCAGCCCCTTCCTGTGAGGCTGCAAGCAGCCCTCCCCAGCGAGGTGCCCCCCCCCCGCCCCGGCCGGCACAGAGTGGGCAGGTATACGGGGTGCTTGGATGCCCCCAGCTCTAGAACCACTGCCCCAGGACACTGAGAAGACTGCCATGGAGCACCGTGACACGGTGTGGCCCTCCGGCCCCTCTGCTTGCATGGACACTGGACAGTGGGCCACAGTGAGGGAGGCCCGGGGCAGCGTGCAGGGGTGAGGGCTGGAGGAGGCCCGGGCTGTCCAGGCTCCACCGCCCTGGGCCCCTGCTCAGTACCTCGCCCTCTTCCCCTGGGCAAGGCCATGCCCCCCAGGGCTCAGCCAGCTCCTTCCTCCCCTCTCACAACTGGGCAGGACCACAGTTCCCATGGGGAGGGCTGGCTGCGGGCTGCCATCCCTGGTGCACCTGCTGCGGCCCCAAACAAATAACTGGAGGGGGACCTTCGGCTCTGGGTGTCCTGCAGGTACCAACACCAGGTCACTTTCAACAACGCACCGAACCGTCCCACACTCCTGTCCCTGGGCCGCCGGCCCCTCCCTCAGTGTTCTGTTACTGGACCCTCAGCTCCTAGTGGGGGCGGGGCCAGAACTGTCACACGCCTCCCAGCGGAGGCATCTGTGCCCACCGGGGCCCTTGGGATTGCTACCTGGTCTGTGAGCCCATCAGGGAGCACCAGCCCCAGGACAGGAGGCTGTCAGGGAGGATTTGGGGAGGACCCCAGTGGGGAGGATTCTGGTGCAGCCCGACACTCAGGCAGGAAAGAGGAAGGTGACCTCACTGCAGCCTGTGGCACCCGCCCCTCCAGGGGCTGGTCTTGGCCACCATTTTATGGAGGAACTCAGGCCCCCAAGCTCACCCCCTCTGGCTTTGGCGCCAGGAACTCCCTGGGCCCCAGGCCTGTTTCGGGGGAGCCTGGGCTTCCAGAGGGTGGGGAGACCTGCATCGACATGTGCACCCTGCACACCTGGATGGTGCTGGCCCCGGGGAACCGGAAGGTGAGTGCGCGGGGCGGAGGGGGGGGGCAGGGGGGGCGGGGGTGGTGCTGTGGGAGGAGCAGGGAGGCCGGGGCAGGGGGCGGGGACGGGCGGGGGTGGCGCCCGTCCAGCCCGCGCGCCGCGCCCACGAGGCGGCTCACGCACCACAGGTTCACCAGGAAGACGTGCTCGATCTCCTGCATGATCTCCAGCTCCCGGAACACGTTGCGCACCTCGTCGCGCTCGATGCACTGCTGCTTGTTCATGTACTTCATGGCGTACATCTTCTCCGTGTCCCGCTTCTGCACGATGCACACCTGGGGGCAGAGGGCGCTTCAGGCCACGCCACGCGCCCGCCTCCCCCGCTGGCCACGGCAGACGTGATTCCGGAACCAGTGGATGTTCGGTGGGGCAAGTTCCTGTGCCAGGCGCCTTCAGAGAGCAGGCGGGAGCCAGCCAGGAGCTCGGGCTGGGGCCCAGGGACTGCCCCGCCCCTGCCACCGGCGGTACCCCGGCGCCCCTTCCCAGAGCTAGGGACAGCAGCTGGCTTGGAGGGCTGCTGGGGGCGGAAGTGGGGCGACCCCTCAGCCAGGGCACTTGGGTGAGAGCTGGGGTCCTCCACCCTGGGCCACCCCCCCCAGCACAGTGGGGACCCTCCTGCAGCAGCAGGGTCCCCGCATGGCTCTTAAATGCTAATCTCCCGGGGCACTGAGCTGTGAGGTCCACCCGTGCTGCTGGCGGGGCTCCCATGTTGGGCAGAGGATGGGGGTGCAGGGACACGGGAGCCGCAGGAGCTGCACAGACTCGTGCGAGCCCAGGTGGCCAAGGGGTGTCCATCAGAACCACGGACGAAGGCCTCCAACAGGAAACGGGGCTAACACACAAAATTAAGGCTGGGGGCCAGGGCCATGTGCCCCGCTCAAGTCACAGAGGGACCTCCCGAGGACAGAAAACCCAAGTCACACTGAGGGGCCCCACGGCATTTGGGCCCCAGGTTTTCAAGCAGCAGGAGCTGGGGGAGCTCGGGGAGGGCGGGAGACTGTCCTGGGTGCCTCGGCCAAAAGCAGGTGACCTGGACCTGACCAGAGGGGACAGTGAGCATCAGGGCTCGGGCCAAACCTGCAGACGCAGCCCTTTTGGGTGAAGCCCCCGCTCCCTCACCCAGGAACACATGCGAAGAAGTGAAGGGTTTTTCCCTTTTTTTTCCAGAAGACATTCATCCATTGAACAAACTGTTGTAACAGACTTTCAACCAACAGAAGCGTCCAGCAACCCACGGACCCGAGCAAGTGAGTGAACAAGACACCGCACAGCCCCCGAGACAAGGTCTACGAAGACTGTCAGGCGTGTGTGACGACTTCTAGACGCCCAAGCAAGACCGTGAGCCTGAGCCACCTAACGCACGACGCGGAGCTGACGGACCGACGCGGACAGAAGCCGGAACTGGGCACAGGGCACGCACGCTCCTGCTCTGGCTGCTGCCCCGGCATCGTGAGGCTGTCTGGTGACAGTGCTGCCCCACGGCGAGCAGGCAGCCGGTGACCGCTGGCTTTGGGGGGCTGGACACAACAACTGCGCAGCCTGAGGGGTCACTCCCCCATCGTCCAGGTACAGGACCCTCGTGAGGCACAGCAGCACCCAGCACGCCTTCCCGCCGGCCCCAGACACGCAAGGCCTGTGGCATGGTGCTCGTGTGATGCCCACATGACACCGTGTGACACCGTGTGACACCCACGTGATCCCCGAATGGTGTCCGCGTGCCACCCATGTGCCCGCATGATGCCTGCGTGATGCCTAAGTGACGCCCGTGGCATCCCATGACACGACTGCACACCTGCCCCTTCAAGCCTGCCCAGAGGCCGTGCAGGCCACCAAGAAGCCCCCACAAGGCTCCGCCTGCAATGCCTCTGGCTGGGCTGACCCCCCAGAAAGCTGGCGTCCAAGGCTGGGGGGCGTGGCCTCAGACTGGCCTCACTACTGGCGTCCACAGACCCCCACCTGCTCTTGAGGCCACAAGAGTTAGGGCCCCCCTTGCTGCTCGGCCCAGACTTGGGGGACAGACATGCAGGAGCCCCGTCCCTGAGGGTGGGCAGAGTGGGCAGAGCAGGGAGGCCACGACCGATGGCCTGCCCCGCCCTTGACGCCAGGCCTTCCCCTGCAGACAGAGGTTCGGAGCCGTCCGTCCTCCTGACGGTCCCCCAAAGGGAACAACGGGGTCACTTCTCTGACAGGAGCATAAGCGGTCACAAAAACGTCCCCAAGGGGTGTGGGGACGGGCAGAGCTCTCCTGGCTGGGCTGGGGGCAGTGGCCACTGTGCCCAATGGCTCCCCTTCGGGCACATCGCAGGTTCGGGGCCCCCTGCTGACTGGGATGAGGCAGAACACCAGGCTGGGGCTGAGAAGGTGACAGGAGGCCCAAGCGACAGGGCCCCCTGGATTCCACCGGTCCCTCTGGCCCTGCCCCACAGCCACACACAGCTGCCCTTGCCCCTGGGCTGGGGGCCGGCTGCGCCTCGCTGGCTGACCGGCGGCCCCTGAGGCTGGCCCTCCGTTCCCCCATCTGCTACCTGTGAGCGTGCGCTGGCTCACAGCGTCCGAGAAGTCAGGTTCTGTGTCAGGGCCAAGCCGGGCTCCCCTCACAGGTCCACGGACCGCGGCTTCATCTCTGTTGCGCTCAGCTGACCGATGGCCTCAAGGACACCCGCATCCTGGTCCCTGGGCCCCATGACACATGGCCTTCCTGGGAGAGCTGCCCAGCCCTCCAGCAGGGACCTCACAAGCGAGAGGCAGCGGGAGATGTGACCCGCAGGGTGTCTGGAGGCTGGACGTCCAAGACCAAGGTGCCAGTGGATTCCGTTCTCGGCGAGGTCGGCTTGCCGTGCTCACCATGTCCTCAGCAGCCTGTCCTCCACACAGAGAGCGCTGGGCTCCCTCCCCGCGCCTCCACACGTGCTGCACACTAATGGCGTCACCGGCCCGCACACCCTCTGCTAAACCTTAGCCCCCTCAAAGCCCCCACCTCCAAATACCAGCACACTGGAGGGCTTCAACATGGGAACTTGGGGACACAGTTCAGTCCATGGCAGAAATGTGATGCCCAGAAGGGAGGGCCACCATGTGTGGTCATTTGTCACAGTGGCCTCAGGAAGCCAGTGTGGCCGCCCACTGTCCTGGGAGCTGCGAGGGACAGTGAAGGGCGGCTGGTGTCACTGGACGGCGTGGTCCACCCCTGCTGTGCGGCACTCGCCGTCCGAGCCGTCGGTGCCGGGCCTTCCTGGACAGAGACTGGTCGGAGGCCAGGCCGAACCATGAGGTCTTTAAGCCCCTCCCACGGACGAGGCCGTCAGCGTGAGAACTGTGCCCTCTTGAATCTTTCCTCTCATTTCAGCCAAATGTCCTGAAAGTCCTCTGCAGGGTGGACAGCCCTGTGGCTCTCCCGGGCCAGCCGCCCTGGGCATGGGACGCGCACGGGGAACCTGCCACCCTGGCCCGGGCAGCGGGCTTACCGGCTCTCCCCAGTCCGCGTCTCCGGGAGCCAGGCCTCTGAAACGCAGACTGCAGGAGCCAGGCCCCAGCGCTAGGCAATTATGCAAATGCGTCTGATCCCGTGCCATCATGGCAATTCAAAGCAGAACCACCTGCTGTCCCCTCTGCTCTCCCAACGCTCTTCCTCTTCTCCCTACTTCTGAGCCTGCCAATGGGGGACGGCTGGAGTTCTCTCCCACTGGCCGACGACCCGAGGGGCCCCAGGGTGGCAGGCGGACTGCCCCACAGAGGCTGCTGGCCGGGGTCCGGGCGGAGAAGCCCAGAGCTCCAGGAAGAGCTCCACCTCTGCCCGCAGGGGCACATTCGGCGACTCTCCGCCCACCGGAGTCCCTTGGGGCTCTGAAGGCCTGGCTGCCCCCACGCCCCAGGCCACACAGCTGCCAGGAAAGGGCCTGGGAGCTTCTTAAGGGCAAGTCTCACCCCCACCCCCCACTTCCGTGGCCCATGGCTGGGAGACCTGCTGACCCAGTGCGACCCGTGTCCACCTGCCGATGACGACAGGCCTGCTCTGCAGCGGTGGCCGGAAACACAAAGAAAATTCTGCTGAAAACAAAGGCGGGGGCTCCCAGAGAGCCGAGCACAGGCCCGTGTCCCGGATGCAGTCAGTCCTGTTGCTAATGACAGTCAGCTCCTGCCACACAGACTGGACGCAGGCGCAGAACAACGCCCCCAGCGGACGCTGCCCTTGGGGAGGAGAGCGCTGACTTGGGGGGGGGGGCGCTTAACACAAGGGGAAACCAAGGCACCCACAAGCTGGGCGACTCCGCCTGACGGTCACGACTCCGGGAAATCCTGAGATGAAAACTGTCACGTGTCAGGGGAACCTGCCAACGATGCCGCCTGAGCATGGAGAGGGGCCCCTTCACAGCCCGGCGTTTGCGGGTCCCGCCCCCAGACTAAGCGGTTAGGTTTGGTCTTGGCCTCAACAGCACCCGGCCCTGCCTGGTGGGAGGGGAAGCCGGGCTAGCGGGATGCCAGGCCACGCAGCTCCAAGGTCCTCCGGTGCTACCTCGGAAGAGCCAGGCTGGGCGTGATTTTTTCTAGAACTTTCCATGTTTCCTAGATAATGTTTTACATTATGATTTTGGAAGCTAGTTGGGATTTTCAGACGATGGTGACGCCAGCAGCACTAGCAGGCCCCCAGCCCGGCCCTGGTTCCAGCTCCAGACCCCCCCGCGGCGACGCTTGGTTCTGCTCAGTGGGGGCGGGACAGAGAGGCTGTCTCGCACACCCGCTCATCTCGGGAGGCCGAGAAACCCCATGGCTGCCGACAGGGGTGGGGGCGCTCAGACCCACCCGTCTGCGTGCGGAAGCGGAGGGAGAGTGGGTCCCCGGCGCACGTCTGGAGGTGCTCTGAGGGGCTCACTGCTGCCCCGGGGGCTGGGGAGACCGGTGGCCACCAGTCCCTCCCGCAGACTCCAAGGAGCTCGGCGCCCGGCTGCTGCTGCAGGGGTGCAGCTGGCAGGGCCAGGGGCCTGGGGGGACCCGGAGCCCAGCCGAGCAGGCTCTGCCTCAGGACCACCAGCGCCCACAGCTCAAGGACCCGTCCCCAGCCTGAAGGAGGTAGGACGAGCCTGGTCGGGATCCAGACTCCCTGAATTTTTGGGCTCTGTGTTCTGGAAGGTTCAGACTTTTACTAATTACAGCCCAAAACCCAAAGAGAGTGGAGGCAGAGCCTTGTCTCCAGGGTTTCTGGGGAGCATGACGGAACTGGAAGGGCCAGGGTGCCCCCCCTTCCAGAGCCTGCCATGGGCCCCGCAGACAGCAATGGCCCTTCCTCAGGTCGGCTCTCCGAATCACTGTCCACACTGCCTGCTCCAGAGAGGAGGGAGGGTGTCTCCTGGTCACTTTCAAAATTCAGAGGGGCAGGGAAAAAATCATTGTAAAACCTAGTTCTGTAGCTGGTCCTTTGAAAGAATTAACAAAAGGAATAAACCCCTAACCACCTTGATCAAAAAGAAAATCAATCAATAAAGCAAGCCAAATGAATAAAATAAAGAATGAAAGAGAAGAGATTGCACCCATCACAGCAGAAATACAAACGATAATAAGAGAATATTGTGAACAATTATATGCCAATAAAGTGGGCAGTCTGGAAGAAATGGACAAATTCCTAGAAACATAATAAACTACCAAAACTGAAATGGAAAGAAATGGAAATTTTGGATAGACCCATCACCAGTAAAGAAATCAAATTAGTAATCAAAAATCTCCCCAAAAAACAAGAGTCCAGGGCCGGATGGCTTTCCAGGGCAATTCTACCAAACATTTAAAGAAGAGTTAACTCCTCTTCTCTTGAAGCTGTTCCCAAAAAAAAGAAATGGAAGGAAAACTTCCAAACTCTTTCTTTGAAGCCAGCATCACCTTGATTCCAAAGCCAGCCAAAGACCCCACTGACAAGGAGAACTACAGGCCAATTTCCCTGAGGAACATGGACGCAGAAATCTCCTCAACAAGATACTAGCCAACCAGATCCAACAAGACATTTAAAAAATTATTCGCCATGACCAAGTGGGATTTATACCTGGGATGCAGGGCTGGTTCAGTACCCATAGAACAATCAATGTGATTCATCACATCAGTGAAAGAAAGGACAAGAACCACATGATCCTCTCGATAGATGCAGAGAAGCATTTGACAAAATACAGGATCCTTTCTTGATAAAAACCCTTAAGAAAGTAGGAATAGAAGGATCATACCTCAAGATGATAAAAGCCATATAGGAAAGATTCACTGCTAATATCCTCCAAAACTGAGAGCTCTCCCCCTAAGGTCGGGAACAAGACAGGGAGGTCCATTCTCGCCACTGGTATTCAACATGGTGTTGGAAGTCTTAGCCTCGGCAATCAGACAACACAGAGAAATAAAAGGCATCCAAACTGGCCAGGAGGAGGTCAAACTTTCACTCTTTGCAGATGACATGATACTCTATATAGAAAACACAAAAGATTCCACCACAAAACTGCTGGAGCTGATCCAGGAATTCAGCAAAGTCGCAGGATATAAAATCAATGTACAGAAATCAGTTGCATTTCTACACACCAACAATGAAGTAACAGAAAGAGAAATCAAGGAATCAATCCTATTTACAATTGCACCCAAAACCATAAAATACCTAGGAATAAATCTAACCAAAAAGTTGGATCTATACACTGAAAACTACAGAAAGCTATGAAAGAAATAAAAGAAGATACCAAAAAATGGAAAAATATTCCCATGCTCCTGGATAGGAAAAACAAATATTGTTAAAATGTCAATACTATCCAAGCAATACACATATTCAAAGCAATCCATATAAAAATAACAGCAGCATTCTTCCCAGAGCTAGAACACACAATCCTAAAATATGTATGGAACCAGAAAAGACCCCGAATAGCCAAAGAATCCTGAAAAAGAACACCAAAGCTGGAGGCATCACACTCACAGTCTTCAAGCTGTGTTATGAAGCTGTCATCGTCAAGATGGCACAGTACGGGCACAAGAACAGATGCTCAGATCAACGGAACAGAGTAGAGAACCCAGAACTGGACCCACAAGTGTATGGCCAACTCATCCTTGACAAAGCAGGAAAGAACATCCAATGGAATAAAGACAGTCTCTTTGGCAAATGATGTTGGGGAAACTGGACCACTTTCTTACACTACACACAAAAATAAACTCAAAATGGATGAAAGACCTAAATGTAAGACAGGAAGCCATCCAAATCCTAGAGGAGAAAGCAGGCAACGACATCTTTGACCTTAACTACAGCAACTTGTTACTAGACACGTCTCTGGAGACAAGAGAAATAAAGGGAAAAATGAACTATTGGGACCTAATCAAGATAAAAAGCTTCTGCACAGGGAAGGAAACAATTAGCAAAACTGACAGAATGGGAGAAGATATTTGCAAATGACATATCCGATAAAGGGTTAGTATCCAAAATCTATAAAGAATGTATCAAACTCAACACCCAAAAGCAAATAATCCAGTGAAGACATGGGCAAAAAGACATGAATAGACACTTCTCCAAAAAAGACATCCAGACGGCCAACCGACACATGGAAAAATGCTCAACATCACTCATCATCAGGGAACTACAAGTTAAAACCACATAAGCACACCGGTTGGAATGGCTGACATCAACAACTCAGGCAACAACAGATGTTGGCAGAGAAGGAGACCTTTTGCACGGCTGACAGGAGTGCAAACTGGTGCCGCCGCGCTGGAAAACAGTGTGGAGCTTCCTCAAAAAATTAAAATAGAACTGCCCTGAGACCCAGCAACTGCAAACTAGCTGTCATCCAAGGGACACAGGGGTGCTGTTTCGAAGGGGCACGTGCACCCCAGTGTTATAGCAGCACCATTGACAACAGCCAACGTATGGAAAGAGCCCAAATGTCCATCAGCGAACGAATGGATAAAGGTGATGTGGTTTATATACACAACGGAGTACTTCTGGGCAATCAAAATGAAATCTTGCCATTTGCAACTATGTGGATGGAACTAGAGAGCATCATGCTAAGTGAAGTTAGTCAGTTAGACAAATATCACATGACGTCACTCATACGAGGACTTTAAGATACAAAGCAGATGAACGTAAGGGAAGGGAAGCAAAAACAATATAAAAACAGGCAGGGGGACGAACCATAAGAGACTTACGTATGGAGAACGAACGGAGGGTTGCTGGAGGGCTGTGGGGGGATGGGCTAAATGGTGAGGGGCAGTAAGGCGCCCGCCCCTGAACTCACTGCTGCGCTCTGTGCTAACTAGCTTGGATGTAAATTAAAAAATAAACAAAACAAAAACCCCACATTTAACAAACAAACAAAAACTTGGTTCTGGGACGTGTGGGCTCTGTGTCGGGCCAGCTGGCTACTGACCCTCAGCCTCCCGGTAACGTCCTTTGTGTCCCTGTCCCTTGTCCTACAAGGCCACAGGGGCCATTGTCACCTCTGACCACCTGTCCTGTTTGTGCTGGGAATGTGTCCAGCACCACCTGTCCAGTGACAGGCCAGCAGGTCCGTGATCTATGATGTCCCCGTCGTGGGACCCCAGTGCTGTGCTGACCTCCTGTGACAGGGTCTTCGCCTCCTAACCGTCTTTGGGAGAAAGTCTGGGCCTCGGGAGGCCTGCATCATTCGCGCCCTCTCTGGGGACACCCCTTATGTCCTTGGTTAAATCATAACAGGCTAATCGGTTTTAAGCCATAGAAAGGCTGGTTGATTTAAAGTCCCATTAAAATAGGTACATCTTTAGGGGCGCCTGGGGGGCTCAGTTGGTTAAGCATCCGACTTCGGCTCAGGTCGCGATCTCGCGGTTTGTGAGTTCGAGCCCCGCATTGGGCTCTGTGCTGACAGCTCAGAGCCTGGAGCCTGCTTCAGATTCTGTGACCCCTGCTCTCTCTACCCTTCCCCTGCTCGCATTCTCGCTCTGTTCCTCAAAAATAAATTTAAAATTTTTAAATAAAAAATAAAATAGTCTTTTTGGCCTCAAACTAACTTTTGGGTTTTCAGAGGGTCCCTGGGAAAAAAGATTTGTTATTTCTCCTTATAAAAAGACAGAGGTTGTATTAATTAGGCTTATCTGACACGTTAAGTTACGCAGGGAAACTGTTAAATTAGAAGTGTTGCTAATCTTTCTGTGACGTTTGCATGCACATATGCTGTGATAGATATGCTTCAGAAATTATGTAAAACGGCTGGAAGCTTATCAGTGTCCTTAGCGGCTGTGCAATCAGCCGCAATTTCAATTATTATCTTTAACTATCATACTCCGCAGAAATAACCCAGTTTCCTTATCAGCTGCACCGTTTTTGCAGTAAACTGTCACCAGATCTTTAACCAGGGCTGTTTTTAGTCTTTTCCCGTTGGAGACGGTCACAGGCTCGCTGACACTTCACGGAAAGCTTCTTACTATCACGCACAGACGCACAGACCTGCGAGTTTCATCCGCAGGCAGTAGGAGATGGGCTGCCACGGGGACCCTGGGAGAGAGGTTTCTGGAACCTCTGTGATCACGCTGCTGAGCCAGATGAGTCCTTCTGAAACTGAAGGAGAAGCTGACCCAGGACGGGGCGAGCCAGATCTGCTCACGCAGGACCGAATGAGGCGGTGAAGAAGATCACACATCTGTGACCTTTGGTTTGAAACACGGCTGGTTCCTCAGTGTTTGGTTTTCTAGACTTAAGGAATCCTATTTCTCTTCTCTCTCAAGCTATCTATAGCTCACAGCCATCTGGTAAATTATATCTTTGTAAACGGGATTGAGACATTTAGCTTTTCTCCCCACTGGATCCCTCCAAAACTCACACCTGCTACAGCGCTCTGGCCTCCACGCTCACAGCAGGACGTGATTAACACCAAGACTGACGGGAGGCCACATTCGAAAGCGCGTATCAGACGGAGGTGAGCAACTGAGGCTGAGCTGATGGCGTCCACGCTTACCAGGCGCCTGGAAATACCCGCCTCTGCCTGCTCCCGGGTGCCGGCCCTGCAGGTGCGTAAAGAAGGCGCTTCCTGACACACGCAGGAGTCACAGGGTATCTTGGGGGCCCGGAGAAGACAGGAAGTCACCCATATTTCTAGGTCCTGAAAGCCAAGTCTGACCTGGCTTCTTAGCCTCAAGAGCCTACATCTGATCTGAGATTCTGTGTAAAAGTTCGGGCAAAGCCGACTTAAAAGAGCCGAGGTGGTCAGTCACGATTCTTGCTACACTTCCGGAAACAATCGGGCCATGTTTGATAAGACCCAACTTATTTTGCAAAAAAATCATTCTGACCTAAACTGTCTTTAATGAACACGGGGGTTACTGTGGGGGAGAATTTTGTTTCAACAAAAGCGATGGTACCCTCGAGGGGTGCCCGCAGTGCCCCGTTTCCTCTTTGTAAACTGGCTCCGGCCGTTCTGTGCTTTCTGTCCGTAATTAACATTTCCAGATCTCCCCCCAGCCCTCTCACTTGGGAAAACCAGAAATGACAACTGCCCTCTTCCCGAAGCCCAGAGCAGCTGGACGAGTTGACCTAAACCTCAGAGAAGCCACGCCCGCCGACCGCGGGCCTGCTCCTGCGCGGGCCGCTCCGAAGCAACCCCGAGACACCCCAGGCCCCCAGAGTTCTTCCAACCACCTGCCGGGAGGCGCACCCACGGAGGCCAAGCACCTAAAACCTTCTCCACTGACTGCCCTCCGGGCTCAGAATCTGGGTTTATGATTTACACCAACATTAACCTTTGTTTTGTCTTTGTTTCTGCAAACACGCTTCTCGTCAAATACCTGACACCTTAGAGGGGCGCCCGGCGTCGGAGCGGGGGGTCCGCCTGCAAGGCTGACACGGGACTCACTACACTGACCTGTTCTCAGGAGTGACAAGAGACAGAGCCACCGTCGACTCGGCGCCTGGACTGCGACGCTCTGGGGAGGCGGCAGGGGGAGGGTGGCAGCGACGACGTGCCACTGGGGCACCACCCCGAGCGAGACACTTACGACACCAGCAGGTGCAGGAGGGGCCCTGACCCTCCTCCTTCCTGGAGCGAACACCCCCACGTGGCCGATGCTGGAAGACCCCTCCCTACGCCAGGAGGGAAGAAAGGCCGAGAGAACTCGGGATGGACCTCCCTCCGACCTCCCGGCCCCTCCGGCGTGCGGCCACCCCTCCACGCTGGCCTCCGTCCAGCCCAGCACGAGAACATGTGGGTCCGGCCACGTCTTTGGGTCCTCACCACCTCACGAGGGCTCCTGGGCCACATAAAACTGACACTAAATAAACGTGTCAGTGGCAAGCCTGACAGAGCAGCCCGCCTCCCACAGGGAGACCCGGCCCAGAGGACACTCGGGGTTTGGACCTGTGGCTTCCCGCCCCGTGGGACAGCACACTTTTGTCATCGGGGGCCTCGAAGCTGTGCCGCGTCCTTAGAGGCCTCAGGACTCGGGTCCTTTCCCTGCAGCTTCCAGAGGTGCCCACCTGTGAAAATACCCTGGCGCAGGACACCCTGCCCACCGGGCCCCAGCCTCTGCCCTTACCCGAGCACCTGCCGTCCTCTGCCCCTGCCAGGCCGGCCATTTGCCACATGTCCCCGCTGCAGCTCCCTGGGACCCCCCACGTTTTCTAGCCTGGGCCAGTCTAACCACACCACTTCTGGGAGCCCCACGGGCTGGGGGGCACACTCGACAGTCGTCCAGGAGGCCCCCTGGGCCCTGCCCTGTGACATCGGCCCCAGGGGCCCCGAGAAGGGCTGATGTCCACCAGCGCCTGGAAAGGCCCAGCAGGCCCAGCCTCCGCAGCCCCGACGGGAGAGCCGGGGTCTGGTGCCGTGCCCGCTGGCGAGGACTGCGGGCGCGGCGGGCCACACGGGCAGGAAGCAGGACTGGGAGCGGGAGCCCCGGGTCTTTCGTGACTGAGCCTCTGAGGCCCGGAGCAGAGGGCTCCATCCAGTCGTTTCCTCAAGCGAAACGGCTTTGCGAGCTGCTCCCTCCAGTAATGGACTTGGGCAGACCGAGAGGAAGTGGAATTCGATCGAAGCAGGAGGAGGAGGGCACTCTGCCGACCCCAGGCCCCCAGTGGCTGGGGGTCCCCGAGCCATGGCGGCCACGAGCCCAGAGAACTGCTGAGCGATGGCCGGTAATTGCCACTTTCGCTCAATGCTGTTTATGCGTTTTGTAGACGTGGTGATTCACCCCAAGCTCTTTTCCTTTCCAAGTCAGTTTTGCTCCCCAGAAAGCAAATGCCTGACAACAGGCACTTAAGGCCTCAACACATCTTTATGAAACTGCCTCCTGGACCCACCGGGCGCCCCGGGAGCCACGAGGGAGGCTGTCTGGCTGCAGACAGAGAGTGGCACCAGCCTCCCGAGGGCGCCCGGCTCCAGTGACACGGGGACCCATGTCCACGGCGGGGCTGGCCTTGCCCCGGGAGAGCTGGGGTCGGGGTCTCCCGGGCCAGGCGGCCAGTGCACGTGCCAGGCTGCCCGCGGAGCAAGGATCTGTCTGCCTTGTTCCCGCATGTCCCGGCACCTGCCACACGGCTGGCACGCAGTGAGGGTACTTGACTAAATACATGAAGAACGGCCCAGTGCCAGCCAGAGACGCTTGCTTCCCCGGCAGGAGGAGCAGGTCTGGCCAGGGTGCTCTGCGAACCAACCGCAGGCGTGGCCTGGCCGTACGGGGCCCCTCATCCACGACAGGCCCTCGACCAGCTACCCTGCGTGCCTGGGGGCAGGGTCTACTTTCATTTCCTCACGTGACCCCACAGCACCCCCATCTCATGGATGAGGAAGCAGAGAGCAGTGGGTCTCCACGAAGCCCCATTCCAGGCACCAACACGCAGCCCGAGTCCAGGCCAAAACCGGACGGAAGACGTAAAGCCACCTCGACGACGTGGTTTTGCGTCTGAACGGGACGGAATCCCGGAGCTGACAAGTGGGTCCTGCAATTCATTTGGGGAAAGAAGCAAAAACAGGCAGGAAAAAGCCTTTACAAGGAGAGCAAGGCAGCGACCACACACTAGAGGCCCCCGTGGAAGCCCGCCCCGGGGCCCGACGGGAGGAGAGCCAGAATCCAGGGAGGTTTCCTGTCTCACCACGGTGGAGAGTTTACGGGCAAGTGGACTTTTTGATAAGCGACGTTGGAATAACCAACTCGCTGTATAAAATAGAAAACAGGTACAAGCTGATCCATTCATGACCCCGCAGGCCAGAACGGATCCCAGACGCAGGAGTCCCAACACGACGGAGGAGATGTAGGCGTGAGGAAAAACCACAGTGGGGGCAGGGACAACACTGCTGTGACACAAAACCCCTGGCAACATGGGAAAAGGTTGGTAAACAAGAATACGTAAAAATAAGAAAACAGTTTTACGTGAAAAAAACACATAAAATTGAAAGACAACAAACTGGGAAAGTATTTTCAATTTACACCAGAGACAAAGGGCTAATCTCCTCCTCCATCACGAGCCTCTAACGATGAAGACCAGCAGCCCGAGAGAAAACGGACAGAGGATGCGCAGACATGGCCTCTAATGCTTAAAGACGAGCAGCCTGGCTTAGCGTGAAAGGTACAGCCTCGCTGAGACGCCATTTCTGTCCCGTCAGACTGGCGAGACCCCAGACCTCGCGGACGCATCGCGCTGCCGCTCGACGGTGCAGAGAGCGGCGCTGGCCCGGGGTGGAGGCCTGGCCGCCCCCGCCGCTCGCCTGCATTCACCTTCAGCACACGCGGCCCGCGCCGGGGACTCGCCCCGAGATAGCACGGGGACAGCGTGCAGAGGCTCGCGTGCATAAAGAGGGCCCACGGTTGGGGCTGCCTCTTGCTCCCCAGTGGCGCGTGCGGCCGGCGGAACCGCGGCCCCCCCCACACGCGCACGGTCTAACCCCTGGGACCGGGGGACGGATCTCCTAACGTGGCAAAGGGGGCTTTGCAGATTAAGGGAAAGACACCGAGATGGAGATTAGTCTCGAGATTCAGGCTGGCCCAGGGTCATCATGAGGGTCCTTACAAGGTACAGGGGGAGAGAGGAGGGTCAGCCAGAGCAGTGGCCTGAGGGATGCAGGGGCCACGGACCCAGAAACGCAGCCTCCTCTGGAAGGTGGGCAAGGCAAGGACACGGGTGCGGCCTGGAGCCTCCGGAAGGAGCAGCCTGCCCACTGCCCCACGTGGGCCCACTGCTCGCCCACATCAGCCTCTGACCACCAAAGCCGCCAGCAAATACATCTGAACTGCTGATACCACGACCTTTGTCACATTCGTCACAGCAGCACAGGACACTGATCAGCACGTCCGTTCAGTGTCCACTGCCGTAAAACGGAGCGTCGGTGTGGAGTTTGCAGGTGGAACGCAGTGTCTGGAAATCCTGCCGAGTGAAGAAGCGAAGTGTGGAGAAGAGTGTGACTGGAGGCCACCACCGATTCGCACATCGGGAGTGACCGGGCACAGAGACCGAAGTCTGGAGGGAGAGGAAACAGGATGGAAGGAAGAGAAGTAAGCTTCTGTCGGGCCGCCAAGTTTTCTGTCTGCCTCAGGCAAGGATTATCACTCCGTTGAGTGAGCCAGTAAACAAGATTTGCATCTGGAGGCTGGAGATTGCCATTTCCTGGTCAAAATAACTTTGGCGACTGTCTTGCTGTCTTGCTGAGCTAGACGTGAGTGGCCAAGGCACACAAGAGATCAAAACCGTATTCAGTGTTAGTTCTCCATCCCCCAAGATTGCTGAGGCAAAGTCAGGGCGCTTCTTTGATATGCATTCGACTCTGTAGCCTGCCTAGGTCAGCTTGCCTTGTCTTCCCCCCTGAAGACTATATAAAGAACAGTTCATTGAATAAACGCTCTCTTTCGCCTGATCGGAGAACCGTGAGTTCTGTCTTTACTCTTTGCGTCTCCCTCTCCTGCCCCCTTTTTCTCTCCCTCCCTCAGGAGAAGGACCCGTGACCATTCTCTGCCCTGTTCGGTACCTGTTTCGTTCGGATGAAACAGGTACCGAACGAAACAGGTACCGCCGATCGCCGGGGACGAGCGGCTCCGGCCATCGGGTTACGACAATTGGTGCCTCAACGCGGGGCTCAGTAAAGTAACGCCCTGAGCGCGGGTTATGGCAAGCTTCTACTTTCCTGAGTGAACCTGGTTTTATAGATTTTAACTTGGCAAACAGCTTACGCAACAGCACGTTTAATATAAAGGGTCATCCCTGGACACCGAGAGCAAAAGAGAAGGTAAGCCGAGGTGTGTCTCCAGTGGGGTTCATCAGAGAGGACCGGCTTCAGGGAGGGCGGGGACCCCCGTGGGATGCTGCCCCCCAGCTGTGGCCACGGCAAAGGGCTGTAAAGAGCAGTCGAGGTCAAGGCCACGAGTCATGTGCAGCCCTAACGCCCAAACTGTGGTCTGTGAAGATCACCACTCACCAGCAGGAGGCAGGGCCCCATGGGGAAACTGAGACTCTGCTCCTCACGGCAAGAGCACCTGTGTCGCCCATGACAGTGGGCCGGGACAGTGAGCTGTGCGGAGAGGACTCGGGAGCCAGCACAAAGGGGCCAGCGGCCTGAAGGGTGGCAGAGGCGTCCCGCCCACCAAGGCACCGCGCCGAGGAGTATGCTCCGCTACTCGCTGGAGGACACGAGGGATCACCTCCGTCCTGGAGCGCCGTCCAGTGAAGGGGACAGAGGCACAAGGGCAATGATCCCAGAGGAGCTGTCCCCTACAAACGCCGCTGACGGCAAGTCTGTTTCGTGAGTAACTGCCGCAGCCGGGCAGAGAGCAGCGACAGGACCGGAGTGCCGCCGGGAGCAACAGTGGCCGTCGCTGGCGGCCATGTTCCACCAAGGACAGGAAGGGGGGGTGCGGCAAGGTCAAGCCTGACCGGCCCCGCAGGACGAGACCACAACAGATGCACGCAGGGCAGGTGGAGAGCACGTCAGGGACCAGCACACACGACGGGCTGGACGGGCCCCGTGTGGGCAGCGCCGTGAGTCCCCGCACGGGCCATCACCGTCACAACCACGGAACCCTTGGGAGACGTCGGGGAACGTGAACCTGATAGAGCAACGAGCGTGGCGCGTCTCAGGTGTGGAAGGGACCGCGGTCACGCGTGGGGGGAGTCTTCGCCTCTCAGGGACGTGCCGCAAAGCTCACCGGCACGGGGAGACGCCTCCCCGGGGCCATTTCCAGCCACCTGGGGTGCGGGCGGGAGGCGGCAGGCGCTGCTGCACCTGCCCATTGTTGAGCGGGGGTGCTGAGTGGTTGTATCAGGGCTTCAAGTTTTTCAAAATTAAAAACTAAAACTGAGGAGATGTGAGGTCCGAGCAGGGGCCTCTGCAGTAGCACTGGGTGGACCCAGGCTGCTGCCCAAGAGGCAGAGCCCATGGGACGGGCAGGCCGGTGGGTGACACAGGGCACAGCTCAGCGTTGGCAGATGCCTGGGCCTTGGGGTCCTGGGGGCTGAGGGCTGAGTGTCGGGGAAACTGGGTTAGTCCACCTGAGGCGTAAGACCCCACAGGTGGCCAGACACCCGCGGGGAGGTGGACCTGCAGGGCTCACGGGACAGCCTGGTGCCCGGGCACAACACCACCTCCCACTCCTAAAGATCAGCCTTCAGGCAGCCATGCTGCCGGCCACGTGGGCCACGCCAGCCTAGCAAAGGAAGCTTCCGCCTCGCTCAGGCCACACATGGGGGCGGTGGTTCCTGGCAGACTGTGGGCTCACCCCCGGCCGTCCGCCCACATGGTCCACCCCAGCCACTCGGCCCAGGACCTGGGGTGCCTCTCGGGCGTCAGCCCCCCAGCGGCCCGGCAGCCACATGCTGTCAAAGCCGGTGGGAGCAGCCTCCTCCGGAATCAGTCACTAGGGAGACGGCTATTTAAAGCACAAAAGCGAAGCCTGGGTGACCCAGAGACCAACCCAGCGAGTTCACATTGTGCTTTGGCCCACATCGAGGCACGTGGTCTGTCAGATGCTGCTCCCAGGGGAGCCCGCCATGCTGCGTCTCCTTGGGGCCGCCCATCCGAAGGTGACGGCACCTGCAGGTCCCGCGGCGGCCTTGCCCTCTGCCCAGGGGCTCCCCATGGTAGGGAGAGGAAGGAGACTGTGCCCTCTGCCCCTGCCATCCCTCCTGCCCCCGGCCAGTTTCTGCTAGCTGGACACCGATCTCCCACTGCCCCTCCACCAGGGCACCTGGTTCTCCAACCAGTGTCCTGTGCCCCTCCCCCGCCTCCCTAGAGCTTGGTCTCTTTGGTCCATCTCCCCGCCAGAGTTGCTGCCCCCCAGCCCCACCCCACCCTGCCCAGCAGGGCCCCTTTTCTGGGGGGCAGAATAGACAGACACAGACCCACTAGGCAAGGTCCCTCATCTGACTGGCGGCTGTGGCCAGACTTCCTAAGAGCTGCTCATAGGGTCACTCATGAAATTTTAAATCGAACATGGGCTCTGCAGAGGAGCCCTGAGGGGAAAGGCAGTGGCGCAGGAGGCCCAGGGTTGGGGCCGGGTAAGAGTTGTAAGCCAGCCCGGCTCACAGAGAGAGGCTGATACCAAGCCCCCCACCAGCGTTCCAGGGCTCAGGTCAGCACCCTGGGCCTCAGCAGCCCTGCCTGGGCTCCGGGCCAGAACTGCGGGTTCGGGGTGATCCGCATTGTAGCGGGCGTCACACTTTCCCTGCTTTTAAGGCTGAGTAACGTCGTGTGGATGGACACGTTCTCCGCTTGTCCACTGGACACTCAGGTCCCCTCCACCTCTGGGCTCCTGTGAATCTGCTGCCGTGACCATGGGGTGCAGGTGTCTGAGACCCCACGTTCAGTTCGTGGGGAGGCCCGCCCGGAAGCGGGATGTGTGGGCCATATGGTCCCCTGTGATATTCTAATGGCGGGGGTTTAATTTCTTTTAAATTCTCTTCTGTTCATTGGCCTATGCAAGATTTCAACTTTTATCATCAAATTGGATAATTTTCGAATTTGCTTGCCTTTGTTTGGATTTTGGTTTGGGTAGGAGTGTGGGTGTGTGTGGCCCCCTGTGGGACGGATCATTTGCATGGCCGTGAGGGTGGGGCCCTGTGGGACAGGTCATCTGCATGGCCATGGGGGTGGGGCCCTGTGGGACGGGTCATCTGCATGGCCGTGGGGGTGGGGCCCTGTGGGATGGGTCACCTGCATGGCCATGGGGGTGGGGCCCTGTGGGACGGGTCATTTGCATGGCCGCGAGGGTGGGACCCTGTGGGACGGGTCATCTGCATGGCCGAGAGGGTGGGGCCCTGTGGGACGGGTCATCTGCATGGCCGAGAGGGTGGGACCCTGTGGGAGAACCAGGGTTTGGGCACGTGCCTCCAGCGGAGGCGGCGGGCGCCTGCACACACTGCGGGCCTCGCTTCCCGCGGTTCCGGGCGACCTGCATGGCCGGGTCACCACCAAGCATGTGCCGGGAACGTCTCAGGATGTGAGCCTGGTCCAGGAGCGGGAGGAACGGGACACCTCGGGGCTCCCGGGCACCGCCTCACTCCCTGAGCTCCTCTGCCACTGTGGACAGTGACTCCCCAGAACGGCTCCTCCCCGCTCAGCTGGCGAGTCTGCAGCTCCGGGGGGCTGGTCACTCACGTCCTCTGAGGTGCCGCCATGGCAGGCACTGGGGCGTCCTCACAAACAGGGTCGTAAGCCTCAGTTGGCAGGGTCAGTGGCCAAGGCACACTGTACCCCAACTGTCTTCGTGTCCTTTCCCCATGACCTGGAGAAACACGCGGCGCGCTGCTCCGGCCACATCACGTGAGGCTGGCCGTGGCTTTCCTCCTCCATGACTGCCAGCCCCGCCAGAGCTCTCCCGTGAGAGCTGGACCTGGGGGAGCAGGACAGTGTCCCCCGGCCAGATTTCACAGCAAGTGCCCTCACTCAGAACCCACGGCCTCCCGAGGGTCTGGGCTGGGTAGGGGGCCGAAGGCGGCCAGGCCCACCTACCTGGAGATCGGCAGCAGTGGGCACTCCCAGAAGCCTCTGTGTGGCTCTAGCACAGCCTTTCTGTAAGTTCAGAGGGAGGAAGATGGTGTCCTGGGGTATGGGCATGCGGGGCTGCGGGCAGGAGGAGGCCTGGCCAGCGAAGGGCAGAAATCCACCCAGAGGCAAAACGAGGCCGCAGGGGCCAGGAGGGGCTGGGGTGCAGAACAAGGGCTAGGACAGTCCCACTCAAACACCACATGGTGCCCACTGTAAACCGCACCCAAGTCAGGGAGACCCTGCACTCACAGGGACACCCCGCACCCAGGTCAGGGAGACCCTGCACTCACAGGGACACCCCGCACCCAGGTCAGGGAGACCCTGCACTCACAGGGACACCCCGCACCCAGGTCAGGGAGACCCTGCACTCACAAAGGGACACCCCGCGCCCAGGACAGGCCTTTGCTTCCTACAAGGAGCCCTGCCTGTCTATTGCCTCAACCGCTGCTCCCTGACGATCCGGCGGCCTGCCCAGGTGCACACTTTAAGGAGGCTCCGCAGACCCCAGCCGCGAGTGGGGACCCAGCTCTGCACCACAGACAGCATCACCGGGAGCCCGGAGCTCACGGCATGGAGGACATTTAGTCCCAAAGGCCCCTGCTTACGTCAGGAGTGGGACTTGCTATTCCCAGTAAGGATCGCCCGCCGCAGCACTGCCCCTCCCAGGCTGGGTGCCTCAGCCACAGCCAGTGACCACCCATGTCCCCAGCCACCACAGCCAAGGGAGGGCACCCAGAGGGCAGGGGAAGCCGTAGGGAACCGGGGCAGGAGGGTGGCAGGCTCATTTTCCGATACACTGGAAAAAAACTTAGAAAATAAAATCTAGTCACAATAACAAATATAGGTGATGTCCACAACAGCAGAACAGGATAACTACAGGAGCAGTATGCAATAAACATAATAAAATGTGAGGGATTAATACGAAAATATATGACGACATTTAAATAAAAAGTTACTAGATCTCTAGTTACGTAACATACCCACTTTCTCCTAATCTTTACACGTAATTCCTACTCAAATTTCATGTTTATCTTGATCTTGACAAAATTTATGTAGAAGCTCAGTTGGAAAAATACATGAGGACAGCGGGTATCCTGTAAGAGCAGGGGGGCGGCAGGAGGGGGACGGCTTAGTAGGGGATGCCGGGTGGGGGGGGCAGGAAGCCCGGATAGATGCCTGGGTCCCAGGAGGGATGGAGGGGCAGCCTGCAAGTGGCCCAGGGCAGTGAGCTTGCCAGGTGCAGGGTTAAGTTACTAATGGAGTAAACAATTATCTTCCAAACCCGAGAGTTTCCTTTGTTCTGACTAAACACAGTGGTAAGGGTCTTCCAGCAAGGGCGCCAGGCTGACTCACTCGCCTCTGGGGAAGGGTGCTATGGCTGCTGCTGCGGACAGGGAGGAGGTGGGAGGGAGCGGGGGCGATGGCGCTTGGGAGTGCGGAGGGGACAGACTGGGGGTGGGGAGGGAACCTACTGGGGGCGGGCTGGAAGAGACAGGGGGTGGGGAAGGGACAGGGAGGGCGCAGGAGGGGAGGTCCAGGGTGGAGGGAGCAGGGAGC
>NC_043701.1:185626149-185641525 GCF_006229205.1 Suricata suricatta
CCCGGGGGTGGGGGGGGGGGGGGGGGGGGGGGGGGGGGGGGGGGGGGGGGGGGGGGGGGGGGGGGAGAGGGGACAGTGAAGTGGCTGCCCTAGGTCGGTCCCCAACACTGCTCCTCAGCCCCCTTTCCAAATGTCTGCATGACTCCGGTGTCTCCCCATAGAAGCCAGTCTTGAATCCGGGCTGGTGCCCTCCAATGCCTAGCCCTAAGCCCCACCTTGTCTGCTCCTCGACCCTCCCCACGCCCTGTGGCCCTAGTGGACAGAATCTACACTCAGCTGGGAGAAGCAGGGAGGGCAGAGGTCAGCCTGACCAGCAGATGTTAAAAGTACTCTCTCCTTAATGAGAAAGAGTGCTTGAATGAATTCTGGGTGATGATTTCCCCAGGCCCAGGGAACCTAGGTCACAGCACCCACGCAGCTGTGTGGAGAGGGGCCCAGGGAACCTAGGTCACAGCACCCACACAGCTGTGTGGAGAGGGGCCCGGGGAACCTAGGTCACAGCACCCACGCAGCTGTGTGGAGAGGGGCCCGGGGAACCTAGGTCACAGCACCCACGCAGCTGTGTGGAGAGGGGCCTGGGGAACCTAGGTCACAGCACCCACGCAGCTGTGTGGAGAGGGGCCTGGGGAACCTAGGTCACAGCACCCACGCAGCTGTGTGGAGAGGGGGTCAGAGGCCTCATATGCCAAGACTCCTTAGCTGCCGAAAAGGAACTATCCATTCAGAAGTGATCCATTTACAACAGACCCATCAAGGCAGAGTCCCAAGAGCTAATTTTAACCTTTCCAGAGTGCTCGTTAAGCTTCTTTGAGTTATAATTACCCCCAATCTCTAGACATTACAAGGCAGCAATCAGGAAGTTAGATGTGGACAGAGAGGACAGAAGGAACTGGAGACGGTCTCTGCGTGGGCCCGTCTTGAGGACCCAGCAGCATGGCTGTCCTGGGTGAGGACACGCCCCCTACGCCCCAGTCCTGCCGTCTACACCCCCCCTCCAGCCCCTGGTCTCCAGTGCCAACAACGGTGTCCGAGCGTCACAGTGGCTCCTGGACACTAGACTTCCACCGCCAACCCCCTCCCCACGGCAGGGGCTTTAAGACGCTTCCCTTTGAGGCCGTGAGTGGGCTCCTGCTTCTAAGGAGAGCCGCTCCGCTGCAGGGGTCCGGGCCGCTAGTGGGCATCAGGGCCTTGGTCCCGCAGAGCCCAGCAGCTTTGCCGTCTGTACCCTCAGCTCCCAACTCAGTTACAAGCCCCCAGAGACCTGGACTGAAGACCCTAGTGGTCCTGACCGAGGCTCCCTAGTGCCTCGGACACCCCCCACTTCGCCAGCATGTCCATCGCCCACCCACAGGCACAGGTGGCCTCTCCAGAGCTGGCAGGCAGAGCCGGTGGTCCCGCCAACGCCTCCTTGCCGGCCTCACCTTACCTTGCCGAAGCTGCCCTTTCCGATGGCCCGAAGGATCTGGAAGTGATCGAAGTTCACTGCAGGAAAAACAGAGGGATGCTGGTGAGGTGGCAGAAAGCCCTGGGCCCTCCACAAGTCCCCCAGAGCTGTCCCCCACCACGGCAGGGCGCCCCCTGCAGCCCTGCAGTGACCCACTGCACCCTGGAAGTGGGCCTGGGTGCTGGCTGGACGCTCACGTGCAAAGCAGGGGGGCCTGTGCCAAGGCTGAGAGGCCATGCTGTCCCTTGTTCTGGGCTTCTTTCAGGATCAGGCCAGGCCACCGTGCCCACGGACCCTCAGACGCGATGGGGCATGAACAGAGAAATAGCACCAGAGCAGCCCCTCTTCTGTCCCAGGCACCCAGACAGCCCCTCCTGAGAGCTGCCCCCAACCACGAACAGCTTTGCAAATACGGGTCCCAGGGTGTCTGGAGCCTTGGAAGCAGGCCCCCCACCCTCCTGCTGAATCCCTGGGGGCGGTCGCCCTGTGTGGTTGACCGAGCTAAAGGGGAGCCCTCCAGGGTCCCAGGATGAATAACAGGACGGTCCCCGGGCCCGTAGGGACCACAGGTGAACCACCCAGATCCTGATTTCTATCAACCTTGTCCAGACACGAGCCCCTCCCAGAGAAGGGGTCACTGGAAATCACAGCCTCGCTAACTGTCACAACTCTCGGGAAAGATGCTCCCGCCAGGCACACACGTGGCCCTGGGGGCATCAATCTGTGAGCGAGAGCAGTTTGGAAGCGCTGTCCGCGGGGCTCCTGCTTCTGCTCTGAACCTGATCATGACTCGTGTTTCCTTCCCTCTTGCAGCTCTGTGCTCCAGGCAGCCCAGCCAGCCCTGCCTTCCACCCCTGCCCCCCCACCCCCGTCCCGGGCTGGGCCTCCCCCAGCTGCCCCTCAGGCCGCCGGCTGGGCCCCACCTGTGCCCCAGGTCTGTGCCCCTCCAGGTCTGCACCCCCGAGTCTGCACCGCCCGGGCCTGTGCCCCCAGGCCAGAGCCCCTCACTCCCCACACCGTGACAGGGCCACTGCGTGGCTCGTTCTTGTCCTTCAGGCTTCACAGCACCAGGCACACCTGGCTCCGTGTGCCCTGGGCACCTGTCAGAAACTCGGGGTCTCCAAATGCTCATGAGGCCCGCAGCCGGGCTGTCCCTACAGGGAACGGCAGACAAGGGCCGTGGCCCGCCCACCCGAGGACGAGACCCGCACATCGAGCCCTGCACCTGGTGCTGGGAGGCCCAGCCCAGCGAGCCCCGGTAGCACAATCATCGTTTTTAGAGAAAGGCACAAATCCCGGACTCGAGGTCCTTCCGGGAGAGGGACACGACGGGAAAACAGGAAATAACAGGTCAGACGCACAAGGAAATCCACACCATGCTTCTCCCTCCCCTCTTACGCCCTGGACAGCAAGGTAATCATGGCTGGCTTCCTGGATGGGGAGGCCGAGCGGAAGAGGCCAGCACGGGAGCAGCAGAGCGAGCAGCACTGTGGGCGGCCGCGGCCTGGCTCCACCCTGGCTGGCCCCGTGGCCCTTCCTGAGCTGCTTCCGGGACATGGAAGGGAGGGCGTGTGACCCAGCGACAGCACCTGGTGGTCTGACACAGCTATCCCCACTTCCTGAGACCCCAGGGTTGGGGGTGCATGACGGGGTCCCCAGACAGCAGACAGCACTGAGCCAGCCACGGGGAAGATTCACAGGGGAGACGCAGGAGGGACGGGAAGCCGTAGCTGCTGAGGAGTCCCCAGGCAGGCCCAGGGCCGGGCCGGGCGAGCATCCCACCAGGGCCAGAGGCTGTGAGCGAGGCCATCCTGGAGGGGGTGGCCTTGCCACAGGGACCGTGCTCAGAGGAGCAGCTGGCCCGGATGCCACGAGAGGGGCCTCACGCCCCACTGGGTACCCAGAGTCACTCTGTTTCCTGGTGACCGGAGGCTCCGCGGGGCACCCCATGGGCCGCTGCTCCACCCCGGCGCCCAGGCCCCGTCACCACACACTGCAGCTCACACGTGCTGCGGGGACCCTCCAGGCGGGACTGAGAACAGCTGCTGCTCTGGGCCCCTTCATGGCACGTGGGCTCTGGATCCACCCTGGGCAGGACCGGAACCTCCCCCAACTGCCCCCCACCCAGCCCCTGGCCAGTGTCCTGCCACCATCTGCCCCACTGTGGCTCCTACAGGAGGTGCTGACTTCCGTGTGGGCATCCAGAGGCAGGGCGAAGAGGAGGCCGACCAGCAGGTGTGTCCGAGTAGCTGGGGACGGACGCGGCAGCGTGCGCCAGCTGTGATCAGGCAGATGTGCAGAAACGCACGCTGCACCCACCACCGTCCCGACGCCCACGGAGCTCCGCAGAATCCGTGTTGGAAAAGTTTGTGGAGTCCCCCCGAACACTGAATGCGGCGGGGCTCACCACCAGGAGGAAAGGGCTGGGGCCCCAGGAGCCCGCAGCCGCCCGGAGCTCAAGGAGCACAGCAGGAGGGCGTGGGGGAGGGGGCCCCACGCAGGCGGTGGGTTTGCTAAACCCAGACAGGGGCTGCAGCCACCAGGTAGACGGAGCCCAGAGTAAGGCTGGCTCTCGCGGGCCCTGCGGTGTCCCAGGCAGGCTGAGCCCCTGCTAACACCTGTTGGGGTTGGAGCCCCGAGTCCCACCTGTCTGCCCCGCCCCCACCCTGCCCTCAGCTCCTGACAGGCCCCAGTGGGCACAAAGCCTGGGGCCCAGCTCCTTGAGGGGTTGAGCCCACGCAAAGAGCCCTCTGCCCCCCACAGACTCAGGTCCACCCCGGTCCCTGGGGGTCTCCACCCTCTTGTCCTCTGGGCACACCTGCAACCCCGGAGGGCCCTGCTCTCCTGCACCTGGCACGGGGGGCCCTCGGTGCCCCCATCTTGCAGGGGACACTCTGCTTCTCGTAGGCCTTTTGGGGCTGGGCCTTGGCACCGTCTGAGTGAGGGCTCCAGCTACAGAGCTGCTCAGAAGACTGGGCCCCGCTGAGGGAGCCAAGGTCAGAGGCTGCTGCAGGAACCACAGGCCAGGTGGGTGCTGGGCCCTGGAAGAAGGCAGGGAGGGCCCCTCCCAGACTGGACACTCCCTTGTGGGGGGCAGACTCCAAGCCAGCACCCAGATACGGTGCCTGGTGCCTGGGAGAAAAATAAAGCAGGAGGAGGGGTGGGTGGCATTGCTGCCTTCTGGGAAGTCTAAGCGCCGCGGGCCGGACCTGCGCCTGCGAGGAGGCGGCCAGCTCTGCGCTCAGCCTCCGCCAGGCCTCCGGCGGCGGCACGCACCGCCGCAGGGCGCACACGGCGGTCCGGTTCAGGTGAATATTTAAAACACAAAGACTTAAGAAAATTTATTCTTCCAGGAAGGCTTTTATTTGGCCGAGCTGGCAGCCACAAAGCACCGCCTTGCAATGAAAGTAGGTCATCTCGGCCGCCTGGGCAGCTCAGTCGGTTGAGCATCTGGCTTCGGCTCAGCTCATATTCTCATGGTTCATGAGTTCGAGCCCCAAGATGGGCTCTCTGCTGACAGTGCAGAGTCTGCTTGGGATTCTCTCTCTGCCTCTCCCCTTCTCAAGCTCTTACGCTTTCTGTCTCAAAATAAATAAACTTAGAAGCACCTGGGTGGCTCAGTCGGTTAAGCATCTGACTTCGGCTCAGGTCATGATCTCACGGTTCGTGGGTTCAAGCCCCACGTCGGGCTCTGTGCTGACAGCTCAGAGCCTGGAGCCTGTTTCGGATTCTGTCTCCCCCTCTCTATGCCCCTCCCTTGTTCGCATTCTGTCTCTCTCTGCCTCAAAAATAAACATTAAAAAAAATTTAAACATAATAAAAATAAACAAACACAAAAATATTTTTTAAAAAAGAAAGAAAATAGGTCATCTTGGTCCCCACTGATGGTGAGGGAGGGAAGTCTTCTGTTTACGGGGTGGTGGAGCCGGCACCCCGGCCTCCCCGAAGGCTGCGGGCCAGCTTCAGGGTCAGGAGCCCAATGATCCTGGAGCGACTTTCTCCACAGGCCTGAGGGTGAAGTCTGGCCCCCAGACTGACCTCCCCAAGGTGTTCCCACCGGGGAGGGGCCAGTGCGGTCAGCGCTCCCGCAGCCTTGTTCCGGTGAGACTCACTTCTGGGTTCCCGGTGACCCCCCGACCTAACCCGCTGGCCTGGCCACTGTCACATGAGTGGCTGGAGGGGCGCGAGGGAGGGGGCGTTCCCAGAGCGTGACGCCGGCGGCATGCTGGACGGGGGGTGGGGGGAGCAGTGAAAGGCAACAGGGGGCCGTGGTGCAGCTGCCTCCAAATCCGAAGACGGCGCGAGGCGCTATCCGAACGCTTCTCCCCTACAAGTGAGGTCAGCGCTGCCCTCGGCGGGCAGAGCTATGCGCCCACCAGCAAGGTCTCCGTGCAGCTGTGAGGCCTCGAGATTCGTAAGCCAGAGGCCCAGCCAGGACAGCGCGAGAGAAAGTGAGTCCTGGGAGAGTAAAAATAGAGCCGCTGCAGGGCCGTGAGTCACCGTTAGTGTCACTGGTGACACGGTGCCCGCACCACGGGGTGGGGGAGGCACCCTGCAGACCCGGAGGCAGGCCCGCTCCTGATGCCTTCAGGGCCTGACAGGTGGGCCCCACGTGGAAGGTGACCTGCCCCGGCCCCGGGACAAGTCCCCTTCCCAGCTGCCTCCCCGGCCACCCAGCAGAGGCCCCGCCCTCAGAGCGCCCTCAGTGAACCCCTCACCAGAAGTGCGGTACCTGGAAAGCTGCAATCATAAATCAAACGTCACGAGTTGCTGCAATTCATCCCGAAGTTGATTACAGTTTGTCTTACGTCCTATGACCCAGAAAACTCCCGCAGGGAACCATCCAGCCTAGCTGAGGCCGGCCCTCGGCGGAGATCCCGGCCCCCTCCGGGCGCACGCCGGCCCCTGCACAGCGGACCCCTGCAGGCATGTTCGCGGCCACCCGTCCCGCAGGCCCCCGGCTCTGCGGGGAACCAGGGCCAGCAGGCCGGGGGTGGCCGGGCTCTCCTTGACGCCCTCCCGCTCCTGGTCCCGCCACGTTCTCAGAGCCCCCAGGTGAGGGGCAGAGGCACCCATTTTCCAGGTGAGGAAACAGCAGGAGAGTCGGAGCAGACTCCGGGTGAAGGACCACGGGCCCCTTGGGGCAGAAGAGAAAGGACCCTGGAGAGCCAGCACCGCCGCCCAAATGCCCCGGCCTTGGAGCCTGTCCCTGCTTCCCTCTAGGCCACTCTGCACCCCACTCCGTCCTGGCCGCCTGCTCAGCCCTCGGGCCCTTCTGCAGGGAGCCTTCGCTGGCCCCTGAGCCCTCGGCATCCTGCCAGCCGTGGGACACCGGGGACCCCTCAGCCGCCCTTCCCAGTTCAGTGCCTGGCCCAGGGTGGCGGGAGCCACACGCTCCCCCTGTCTTTTTTGAGAAACAGACTCAGCAGTGAGAATGTGTACCAGCCAAGAGACGGTGCTGAGAGCTCTGGGGTCCTAGGTTCTGGAAGACTCCCCCTTCTCACGCCCAGGAAGGGGGCTAGGCCTGGGGCCTGGGCGACTGGAGAAGCCAGGGGTGCTGACGCCTTCCTGCCCCAGGCTGGACCCCAGGAGAGACGGCCCCCTACGTCTGCTGACAGTAAAAAGCCTCGGCCCGCAGACCCATCCAGTAGCGATACCGTCCCAGACCAGCACCGTTTGCCCTGGACCCTATCTGCTCTGCGAAGTCTGCGGAAGTCTGGTGTCTGGCACTGACATCCTCAGGCGACCCCGAAACCTTCATAAATTAGTGATTAAGGCAGCCGCCAGATCAATAAGGCGTCTCAGCTGGCTGGGGCCCCGCCCCTCCAGTGCCTGCAGAGACTGCGGTGGGACCGGGCGCTCTGGCCACGCCGCCGCCTCCCCTGGCTGCGGGTGGCAGTGCCTCTCCCAGACGACCAGAGGGGTCCTGCTGTTCAAGGCCCACCCCTGGCCACCTCCCCCTCCCAGGTGCTCAGCCCCCTGCCGGTGCCGCCATCAGGACCGACCTCGAGCACCCCAGTAACACCGGCACCCCACCGGCGGTGGGATCTCTCCTGGGAGCTCCCGCTGTCCAGCCCTGTAGGGATAGGGACGTGGGAGTGCACTGAGTTCCCAGGAGCGGGGTGGGGTGGCCTTGGCTCAGGATGCGGGCTGAGGAAGGGGAACAGGCCTTTGGAGCAGCTGAGCTCCAAACCCCGAGGCAGGTCTGCCCAGTAAAGCAAACAGACCCCAGACCCCTGTTGGACTGGACTCTGGTCTGACCTCTGAGTTCCTCCCTCTCCCAGCACTGCCAGGACCCCCAGCATGCCCGGATTCGGGGTGCCACCTGGGTGCTCCGGAGGGAGAACTGGGCCTGGGCAGGGGCAGAGCGTAGCTGGCTCTGGGGGGTCGAGTAGCCCCCGCCCCCTGTGTCAGCAACAGTCCTGCCCCCACAGCGAGCCATGCAGACAGACCGGGTGAGGCCAGGGCAGCCCAGAGCCTAGTGGCAGCAGCCACACTCGAGGGGGGTCCCAGGCCACACGCTGGAGGTCCCCAAGGAAATTGGCTCCCAGGGAGACACAGGGGGGGGGGGAGGGTCCCACGTCCCTAGGGATATGGAGAAATTCCATGACATTGGGTAGGAGAGGCTTGGCCAGGCCACGGGCCAGGGAAAGCCCGTCCCCCTGTCTCTCCATCCGCCCATCCGCAACCTCTGGGCTCTGGGCACAGCCCTCCCAGAGAGGGGGCCTCCCAGGAAGCGGTGGAACCTCAGAGGCTGGAGCAAGTGCGCACCGGGGTCCCCGGGCCACCAAGCTGCAGTGCCCAGAAGAGGGGCACAGGCTCAGGGGGCCTGGGGGAGGGAGCCCAGTGAGAGTGAGGTCTGGGTGGGGGTGGGGAGGCCTCAGCCCCTGGGAGGGGACCAGGTGGGGCGCTCACACTCTCTGTAGCTCGCGAGCCCTCCTGCACAAGCCTCCGTGGGAGGAGCAGAGGGTGACAGGAGCGGTGACAGGTCCCCTGTGTGTTCTGGCGCAGAAGCCACATCAGCCCTGTCCGCCAGGCCCTAGTGCCCCCACCACCCCTGCCCAGCCTTCACCTTGGTCCCCGGGGCTCCCAGTGGCAGCAGCCCACACCCGACACCCCACTACCCACCCCGTCGGCGGCGGCCCAGCCCCTCTTCTGACACCAGGAGAGGCCCCAGAGTCAAGGCCACCAGTCCCTGGGGTACCCGTCAGTCGCCGGCTCAGGCTGGCAGTCCTGCTGCACTGGGCCACCGGGCGCTGACACTGCAGCTCGTCCGAGTCCCTGGGGAGCTGCTGAGTGGCACACAAGGCCACACGAGCCTGGCTGGTGGCAGCAGCCCCGCCTGGGAAGCCTGTGCGGACAGGCCGGCCACAGGGGCACGAAGCTCCCTTCCCAGCCAGCCTTGCCAGAGACCCCTGCCCAGGCTGGGACACCGCCCTGCACGGCCCCCTCCACCAAGGTGGATACCATCAGGTGTCTGGAGAAAGTGCCCGGGTAGTCTAGGGCCTCCCCTGCTGTTTCCCTGGGAAACGCTGCCGGCAGACTTTCTGGGGCCTGGCGCCGGCCGAGGCAGGCGCCCTGGATGGCGAGCCCCATCAGCTAGCTGGCTGCCCCTCCCGCCTGCTGCTGCTGGGGTTGTTGCCATAGTTCCCGATACTGGGAGGACAGGGCCACGTCACCGGAGCTGCACACCACGAACCGCATCAGATTCGATTCAGGGAAGATGGTACAGGCAGAGCCCCGCTGGCGGGCCCGGGCTCCCGCATCAGAGCTGTCCCTGCGCACAGACACGGCAGCTGCCAGAGCAGCCGCGGCGGGACGGCAGAGGCACCCCGCAGGCCCACCCTCAGAGCCCGGCCAGGGTGCAGACAAAGGCGGTTTCTGAACGGGTCCTGCTTGGAACACAGGCCTCCTGACGTCAGCGGTGACCAGCTGGGGAGGGGCCCCCAGGCTCTGCTCACAGCCCAGCCCTCACTCCCCCCAGCTCTGGTGTCCTGGGTGAGGGGCACTGCCCCAGACCCCCACCCTGCACCCCTGCCACGCACACACAGGCCCCCACACCACGGACAAGTCTAACCACAACAGAGGAGACCAAGCCTTTCCAAAGCCAGGAAGTCACACAGGGTGTGTGTGTGCAGTGCCCAGGTGGGCACAGGGCCCCCAGCTGGCCAGTCCCTGGGGGTCGCAGTCGGGGTCTGCTCCCCACCCCCTCACCCAGGGACCGCAGGAACACAGACACACAGGTGGCCAGTCCCTGGGGGTCACAATCGGGGTCTGCTCCCCACCCCCTCACCCAGGGACCGCAGGAACACAGACACACAGGTGGCCAGCTCAGGCCAGGACGCAGTGCCTCGCAGAAAGGTCCTGCCCTCTGCACACCTCGCCTGGGCCACAGCAGCCACGTGGGCACCATCTGTCCGTCAGATGCGCCCCATCCTCTGTGTGGGGGGGGACACAGGCCCAGCCGCGGGCGGTCCCAAACACCATAGCAGATGCTACAAACACAGACCCTGAAACCACGGCCACTGCTTGTGCTCTGGGAGCCAACAGGCCAGCCTGGTGCCCCTGCTGCCACACTGTCCCTGAGGATGGCACTGCTGCCACACTGACAGCCCCTGAGGATGGCACCGCTGGTCTTGGAGACCCTCGGGGAGGGGGGGTGGTCTGCTCTTCGCCTCCACCCCCACAGCAGCCCGCACAGCCCCCACGGCCCCCACGGCCCGGCCGGAGCCAGGCTGCTGCAGTCACAGCAGACGCGGGAGGAAAGGACACAGGACCGGAGGAGGGGCCCCGCGTCTTCTGCAGAGGCCTGTGCACGAGTCCCCACCCAGAATAGTCTATCCCTCCCCCGCACGCTCGGCCCTGGAGGGCCCTGGGGCTCCGGTGCTTGGGTTTGCTCGAGCGGATCAGCCCCCCACGACCATCCAACTCCCCGCGACCTGAGGCGGGCCGCTGAACCACAGGAGGACGGGCACGGGCAGGGTGTGGAGGGGACACCAGGGCTGGCCCGCCAGGCCCAGCTCACACTCCCTGTGCCTCGAGGCACCAGACAACTCAGGGGGTACAGGGAACCCCTCAAGCAGACCCCAGAAGGCAACAGAGGCCTCTCTATAAAGCCCAAACACAAGCGAGCCTGGATAACCTGCCGATCTGGTGCGCCAGCATGTGGAGGAAGTGACCCCCGAAGCCGCTGGGGGCAGCGCGAGGGGAGCACGGGGATGGCGTCCCTGGGAGCGGTTCCGGGCTGGGCCCGGGTCCCTGGCGTGCACGAGAGCCCCGCATCTGAAAATCAGGAGACGCGGTTCGGGACCCCGGGCCGCTCCAGGAAACGTGGCTCCCGGCGAGGTGCGGCAGAGACCTCAGGGCAGACTGCGGGGGGGGGGCAGGGAGCCTGGGGGCGCTCATGGTGAGAGACCACCACCGACAGGGGACCCACAAAACAGCCAACAGGCGGGAGGACCGGAGCAGCCCGCAGCCCGTGGGCGGGAAGCACGCCGCGCGACTCCTCTGCGATTCTGTGTCCCTCTCTCTGCCGCTCCCCTGCTCATACTCTGTCTCTGTCTCTGTCTCTGTCTCTCTCAAAAATAAATAAACATTAAAGAAAACTTAAAAATAAATAAGTAAAATGGCAAGTTTTACATTACATGATTTTCACCTCAGTAAAAAACAATAGTGATTGTATTGAACCTGAGCCACGACCGAGTGGGCGCGGCCACGCGGGAGAAGCCGGCCGTCAGGTGGCCCCACGCAGGTGGCCGGCCGCTGTCGGAGCTGGCGTGGCCAGGCTCCCGCGTGCACCCGCACCGGACCTCACAGACGCCCCCACTCTGGCCAGGGGGCCAACCAGATACGATGGGGTTTTGGTGCGCTTCCTAAAGGTGATGGCCCTGGGTGGGAGGCAAGGGGGCAGGGCACTCGGTAATCCTGTCTCTTCTTAATGGAAAACATAAAAAAATCACATGTGTGGCTAAGGTGGCTTCATTCTGACCCCTTTGCTTTAGAACATTAAACTGTTAAATTTATGCAAACCCAAGCCCCATCCATCAAATCTGTATTTTATTTATACTCAGCCCAGTTTCAAAATAGGATTCCAGGTGGCGCTCCATTCCTCTGGCGCATCCTGGCCGCAGGGCAGCGCGTGCGTCCGGGAGGAGTGGGGAGCCTCTGCGAGGAGCCACGGGGCTCTGCTCCCCTGCACGCGGGAGCCCCAGCTCTCTGGGCATCCGCCCGGGTCACAGAGCCCGGGCCGGGCCCATCGGAGTGGAGCTGTCCGACTGGAGCTGGCCCTGGGCTTCCGGAACTCAGACGTGTCCGCGTGGTGGCAGGGGCGGAACGGAAGGAGCAGAAGGGACCACCCCCAGGGCTGCCACGGGAGCGCCAAGCCAGCAGAGGGGGCAGGGAGGTCGGCACCCCTGAGCCCTGCTCCTGGACCTGACACACCGCCAGAGTCCCCGTTTCTCTGGCTTGTCCGCTAAAGGCCCCTTGAGTGCGGACTCCTGAGGCAAGGCCGCCGGCGACTTAGACCGGAGCCTCCTGTGCCCCCGTCCTGCGCGTTCACCTGAACCAACGCCGACCCTCCTGTTCTAGGCTTTCCGGCGGACACTGGTATCCGGGGGGGAAGCCACCGCGGGCCGTGGCCACCTTCTCCAGGGGCCCTTGTCCATCCCTACAAGTGTCCATCGGGTTCCACAGAAATGTAGGGTTGTTATGCCTCTAAATTCAGAGACTCAGGGGTGCCTGGGCGGCTCAGTTGGTTAAGCTCTTCAGCTCAGGTCATGATCTCACAGTTCATGGGTTCAAGCCCCTCATCGGGCTCTGTGCTGACAGCTCAGAGCCTGGAGCTGCTTCAGATTCTGTCTCCCTCTGTCTGCCCCTCCCTCACTTGCACTCTGTCTCTCTATCTCTCAAACATAAAAATTTTAAAAATTAAAAAAAAAATTCAGTGACTCTGAACATCAATTGAGAGGAAACAGACATTTTTATGATATGTGCATCCACTAAAACGCTGTGTGTCCTCACTGACCTTGGGTGGTCCTCCACAGAGGTGGCCCAGCCTCTCCTGGTGGCCGCTACCGTACAAGGTATTTTAATGGCTTTATCGAGACACGAGTGACAGGACACTGAGGGCAGAGAGCACATGCCTGATCGGCTCTGACGTCTGTCCGCACCCACAGACTGCAGGTCACAGGACGCCGTGGGGGCCCGGAGGGGACGACGCACTCGTAACACAGATCCTGACAGAGCCGCCCCCACAGAGACGCCTACACATCAGTAGAAAAGACAGAGAACGGCCACGTTCGTGAATAGGCAGCTCCCACAGGAGGCACCCAAGTGCCGGTCAGCACGGAAGCAGGCCGGACATCTCAGCGACCTGGGACGTAAAAGTGAGCAGACGCGTCCAGCACAATGGCCCACACGGAGGCCGGCGGGGCTGGGAGCGGCGGGGACCCGCACGCGTTGCTGTGGGAGTGCAGCTGCACTCCGGGTGCCACCCGGCCCGGCCCGGCCACACGCACACGCGCAGCACACGCCGATGAGACACGCAGACGAGAGATGCGGACGGTGCAAAGCTGGAAATGATCCCAAGCGCCCAGCCTTGGTCACACAGACAATAGGAGTGACGCAGCCACACAGAACTCCGGGCACGACGAGAATGTGCCACACGCAGCCTGGACCCACCCCGCGGACACGGCGCGTCGAGGGAAACGGGCCGGACACCCAGGAACACGTGCTCCCCTGTTTCAGTTACATAAAGTTAAATTTTAATAAACATTCCTTGTTTGTTTTAGAAAAACACATGTTTTGTAATTGCTGGAAGCAGAATTCCACACAGGCCCACTGACTGCTGAACTGCTCTGTCTCTTCTTCCCGACCCGACAGGGATAGAGGGACGTAAATCTGCCACCGTGCGGGGCCAATCCACGGCTCTCTGCAGGTCCCCCGTGTGCTGGGGCTTCTTGGTTGGGGACGTACACGTTTGAAAAGAACACACAGAGATGTAGGCACAGTGGTCTGAAGACGGAAGTTTATGGCTCCCCGTACTTAGAAATTAAGATGATGGAGAGAGGGTGGGACTCTGGGTCTCAGGGTCATGAGTTCATGCCCCACCTCGGGCGCAGAGATTACTTAAAATAAAATTGCTTAAAAACAAAGAAAAAAGAAAACAAGATGATGGACTACAACAAAGGATATCTAAAGTAGAAATTAGAAAATAGCAAAGAACAGAAACCACTTAACTAGCGACAAATAATAGAAAAACAAAAATTACAACAAAACCGAATGTTATTTTTGTGATTCATAACATGGACAAACCTTTGGAAGACTGATTTTTTTAAAAAAAGAGAGCACAAATATTAAGAGTTTTAGAAAGACGATGCCATTACCAATTCTACATGCATCTAAAGAGTAATTTAAAAAGATCGTGAGCAACTAACTTCATGTCAATAAATTCTGCTCTGTAAATGAAATGGAGAAATTCCTTGAAATACACAATTTACCTGTGGCACAGTCTCTTGGCTATTGTTCTTAAATGACGCAGTAGCACCAAAGGCCCTGGTAGGTAGGGATGTGTAACGCTGCAGGCCACCAGGAGATGGGGCAGGACCCAGGTAAGCGGAGAGCGCCCCCGTCCCTGGGGCCGGGAGCGCCGTGCAGGACTCACCTCCTCCCAGAGGCATCTACAGAACCAGTGCGGTTTCAGTCAAAGCCCTCGCTGGCCTTTCTTGGGCAGAAAGAGCTGAGCAGACGCTGAAATGTATATGAAACTGTAAATGACCTAGAAGAGTGAAAAATAACCCTAAAAAAAGGAGGAAAGTTGGAGGACTTGCACTATCTGTTTTTAAGACAGCAGTCAGGCGCCTGGGGGCTCAGTCGGTGAAGCATCTGACTCCTGGTTTTGGCTCAGGTCGTGCTCACACAGTTCACGAGCTGGGGCCCCGCGTCGGGCTCCATGCTGCCGGTGCAGAGCCTGCTGGGGATTCCCTCTCTTTCTGCCCCTCCCCTGCTTGTGCTCTCTCTCTCTCTCTCTTTCTCTATCAAAATAAATGTTAATTGAAAAACATTTTTTACTGTTTATTCATTTTTGAGAGACAGAGACAGAGCACAAGTGGGGAGGAGCAGAGACAGAGGGAGACACCAACGCTGATGCAGGCTCCAGGCTCTGAGCTGTCAGCACAGAGCCCGACGCAGGGCTTGAACCCATGATGACTAACCAACTGAGCCACCCTGGTGCCCCAAAAAACATTTTTAAAAAAGATACCGTAATGAAGGCTGTGAGTGCTGGTATGAAGATGCACGGAAGAGACTCGCTGTTCACAGAAGGCCCACGGCACGTGCGGCCACCTGGGTTTTTCCAGGGGCAGAAGGCACTGACAAGGTCTAGGGGGCAATGTGAGCCTTCCACAAGTGGTCCAGGAGCAGCTAGATCACAGGGAGAAGCACCGTGACCTGCACCTCATGCTGTACCCAGAACAGAACTCTTGGTGGAATGCAAACATACACACAAGACAACTCCTGGAAGAAAAACATACGGTCATATTTTTGCAGCCTGGAGGTGGGCGAAGATTTCTCAGACGTGATGCATGAAACACCAACCATAAAAAAATTGACAAACTGTACTTCATCAAAAGGAAAAATGTCTGCTTTTTAAAAGACTCTGTTAAGGAAATGAAAAGTCAAACCCAGGAAGAATATTTGTAAATACACATGTCCAACATAGGGCTTATAACCAAAATATATAAAGAACTTCTGCAAATGAATAACAAAATTACTGCCCCTCCCCTGCTCACTCTCTCTCAAAATAAACTTAAAAAAATAGTTCAGATATCTGCATTTTACTGTAATTACCCCCCATACATAAAAAAGAGATGACGCCACTTTGCGGGGAGGGGGACTGTAGGTATCCAGTGTAGCATGCCGCGGGAAGGAGCCGTT
>NC_043701.1:185641625-185645830 GCF_006229205.1 Suricata suricatta
GGGGGGGGGGGGGGGGGGGGGGGGGGGGGGGGGGGGGGGGGGGGGGGGGGGGGGGGGGGGCGCTGGTCAGGAGACTTTCAGAACCTCCTACGGTATTCAGAGTGGGCCCAGCTGGTGGGGAGGGGCTCCCAGGAGAGGGTCAGCACGAAGCCCAAGTCCTGCGAGCAGGGCCTGGCGGGGGCGGCCTCGGAGGCCCAACCGGCAGGACTCGCTGGTGGCTCTGGGGCCTGGGGCTGAGGTGGGGAGACATGGCGGTGGCCTCTGCCACTGCCCACTGGCTCTGGGTGAGGCCCACTCTGAGGGGCAGCGAGGTTGGGTGGGGGCAGCCGCGCAGGATGCCCTCTGGGCCCTGCTGGAGTGGAGCCGCCTGGGCTGGACCCGCGGCCGCAGAGCCCCAGGGAGCCGGCGAGTTCTGAGACCGCTCCGTCAGCAGAGGCCCCGGGGCCAGCCCGGCCCACAGAGTCACTGCTCTCCCCCATGCCGCCCGGAGGCCGTGCCCACAAGGCGGCCTGGGCTCAGTTTGGGCAGAGCTAACCAGCTGTACCCGGGGCCACCCCACTTTAGAAGCAAGATGCTGGGTGCAGGCTGCTGTCTCCTTTGGAGATCCTTTGAAACCTGGCCAGGGGCGCCTGGGGTCAGAGTTGGTTAAGCGTCTGACTTCAGCTCAGGTCATGATCTCATGGTTTGTGAGTTCAAGCCCCGCGTTGGGCTCTGGCTGACAGCTCAGAGCCTGGAGCCTGCTTCCGATTCTGTGTCTCCCTCTCTCTCTGCTCCTCTCTCTCTCTCTCTCTCTCTCTGTCTCTCTCTCAAAAATAAACATTAAAAAAAGAAAGAAAGAAAAGAAAGAAACCTGGCCAAAATGGGAGAAGTTTGCACAACACAAAATTTATTTTATCTGGAGTCCAACGATACACCTCAGATCACACCTGCGTGTGCACTTCTGTGCCTGTGGGTGCGGCTCTGCGTGTCTGTCCGTGTGTGCTCGTGTCTGGGAGTGCGTGCCTGTGCTGCTTGTGCACGTGTCCTGCAGGTGCACGCGCATGTGTGCCTGTGGGCGAGGCTCCGTGTGCACGTGCGTGTGCACGTGTGTACTGCGTGTGCATGGAGGCCCCACACAAGCTCCCTTCGAGGAGCCATTGTGCTTCCCTACGCTCCTGCCATCTCCACGCCTGAGACACACCTCCCCGCAGAGAAGTCCTGTGAGCTGCAGGGGAGGGAGGTGCCGGGGAAAAGCTGTCCAGGGAGCCTGGGGCCGTGGATCACCCCCACTGCCCTGCGGGGAGCTGCCGCCTCCGCCCCTGCAGCTGCCCAGGCTCAGGCTGGGGGACGATTTACCCTCAAGGCACGAAGGTCCCTTGCAGAGCTGAAGGGACCCCCCCCCCAGTCAGTTTATACATCAAGAGCTGTCAGATCCCCAGCCAACCCGGTGCGCCATCTTCGGGGGGTGGGGCACAGTGTGCCATCTTCCCGGGGCTGGGGATGGGGGGTCACCGTGCGCCATCTATGGGGGGGGCCATGGTGCACCATCTGCCGAGGGGGGGGACCCAAACTGTGCGTGCTCAGGTGGGGCTGCCCCAGGACCCCCCCGGCTCACACAGCCCCAAGCACCCACTGCCAGTCAATCCGACTTCACCTCCCCAAGCATCAGCTACTGTCCACCAGGCCTTCTGGCAGCAGACACAGCGACGAGGTTTGGACGGTGCTTCTAGGTTCCCGAAATGGCCTCACCCACAGGGCGGCCTCCACCCGAGACAGGGAGCTCCTTGTCCCAAAAGGTGCTCTGAGGTCCTGTCCCCAGTTCCTGGCAGGCCCAGGTCTGCCATCTGAGGGGCTCAGCAAGCCAGGCCTGGCCCTCTGGGCCCGAGGGATGCCTAGTGAGGGAGGGAGTGAATGAATGAGGCAGGGAGTGAAGGAGTGAGTGGCGGGGAGCGGGTTTCTGCCGGGTCGCCGAGTTGGCTTCCCCAGCACAGCCTGCCAGGCCCCCGTGAGCCAGTCCGCACCGGTCCGGCCCTGCTGGGACACGGAAGGGGGCCAGGCCAGGACACGGTGGAGGGGCCGCCTCCCACGGTCTGGGGCCTGGGCAGAGGGACCGCCTGGGGGCTCCGCCTGCCGGGGAAGCTGTGGACAGGCGGCCCCGGTCCAGAACTCGGGAGCGGGTGGCCCTGAGTCTCAGTCAAGCCGAGCCCACGCTGCGTTTGCACAAACAGAAGCTGTGCTGAATTGTTAAGGAAAAGTTGCTATTTTAAATTCCAGCTCACGGTAAGTGCAGGGTTTTATGTCAGACCTTTTCTTTGAAAAGACATTTGCCCCTGGTTTTGATGGGAAAGTCAAGATTTAAAGATTAATAAGCCACATGGTTGTTTGTTTGGCAGGAAACGAGTGCTGACAAAGCCTTCTGCCAGGCTGACATTTACCGGAGGCCTGTGAACCTGGTGGCGCCTGCCCCACACTGGCCCTGCCCTGTCCCAGCGGAAGCCCGGCGGTCCTCAGGCCGCCTCAGTCCCTCAGGCAAATGCAAGTCGGAGCATCAGGGGCCCAGGGCAGGAAGGGCCCTCAGACTCCCCGGTGTGATGTCCCCTCAGCAGCTGGGGCCGCTCCAGTGCCAGGACCCCCTGGCAGGCTGGCCGCCGCCCCGCCCAGGGGCACCGGCTGCTCTGCGGTGCCCCCTCTCCCATCTCTGGAGGACATCCCCACTGCAGAGACCAGGCCGCTACACCTCAGAGGACGGCAGATCAGAGGTGACAGCTGTGACAGGGACCCTTGGCCCTTGAGCCCCAAGGACCCAGCCCCTGACACACCAGGGCACAGGCTTCCTTGAGGCGCCCAAGGGGCCCTGGGGCAGGGTGCCATCTCCGGCACCTGCCGCGCTGCCACTGGCCCCACCAAGGGCTCCAGGACAGATACGCTGTCCACGTGCCCACTGGCATCGGGCCGCAGGTGTCCGCACAGACCTCCAGGTGGAGGTGGGCAGCGACCTGAGGGACATGCTGGCGCCCACAGGCAAGAGGGGGCGAGCCACAGCAGCGGACCTGGCTCCGTGCACACCGGCTAACAGCCCCGCCGTCCGCGTGCAGCTGAGCCCAGGGAGGGCCCACCAGGGCGCGTGACCTGCCCCGGGGTCAACCCAGAGCCCAGGGTCCATCCTTCCATCTCAACAAGCCTCCTCCAACGACAAGGTCTCATGGCACCAGCAGACCGCCGTGTGGCCGGCCCCATGCAGCCCAGAGCTAACCCTCTGCACCCCTGAGTTTAAATGGGACAGTCTGGGGCCACTGGACCCCCACAGCTGCCCCCGGGAGCCCACCCGACTTGTCCTCCTCTGGCACAGACCAGACCTCACAAGACCCCTCTCCATTAGAGAGGCGCCTTGCCCCCCCCACCCCCCCAAGCCGGGCGCCTCCGTGAGGAAGTGAAGATGCTGTGACTTGTGGGGAAAGGGAGCATCCGGGAAGTCCGGGCTCAGCCCCTCCTGCCGGGAAGCAGTGAAGACAGACGCCCGGTGAGGGTGGACAGGAGCCTGGAGCCCCCAGCTCACACCAAGCAACGGGCGGGTCCTGCCCACCGCCCCCGCAGCCCTGCCCCGAGTCCAGACGCCAGCTTTCCAGTCCACAGGAGACCAGAAGGTTGGCACGCAGCTAGAAAACAGCACCAAGACAGCAAGGACAATGTCCACAGAAAGACACAAAACGGTGAGCCATGGGGGTTGGCTTGGGGTTGGCTGTGTCAGTGCCCTGACCCCACAGATCCCCCGGGGAGCGATGGATCCCCGGCAGGGATGGCTCAGAATGCCGCCCCGCACTGGCTCCAGGGCATCTAGACAGGCCCGAAAGCTTGCTCTCATGCCAAAGGCACCCTCACCAGAGTGGGGAAGCCTGGGCCCTTGCTCCGGGGCGGGGCGGACGGCAGACCCCCAGGGGTCAAGATGCCACCCCTCCTCCAGTTCAGCGCCCCCTCCTTCTCCAGCCCTGAGCCCCCTGCTCCTCCAGCCCTGAGCCCCCTCCTCCAGCCCTGCACCCCCTCCTCCTCCAGCCCTGCGCCCCCTCCTTCTCCAGCCCAGTGCCCCCTCCTCCTCCAGCCCTATGCCCCCTCCTCCTCCAGCCCTGCGCCCCCTCCTTCTCCAGCCCTGAGCCCCCTGCTCCTCCAGCCCTGAGCCCCCTCCTCCAGCCCTGCACCCCCTCCTCCTCCAGCCCTGCGCCCCCTCCTTC
>NC_043701.1:185645930-185657311 GCF_006229205.1 Suricata suricatta
GCGGCAGGTGACAGGGGGCGCGGGCTGCAGGTGAGGGGGTGGGTGTGGGCAGCAGGTGACGGGGGGCATGGGCGGCAGGTGAGGGGGTGGGCGGCAGGTGACGTGGGGGGGGCGTGGGCGGCTGGTGATGGGGGGCGGGGGTCTTGGGGCGGGCCAGGCTGCCACCCCCTCCCAGGGGAATAGGCCTGATGTCCCTCGGACACTCCTGGAAACGGGGTGTAAGTGGCGGCCATGGTGATGTGGGAAAAGAGAAGTGAAATCCCCTTCCTGCCACAGCGCGGACAAGCCCTGGGGACAGCAGGGTGACCTCCCTCTGGGAGCAGCCCCCCCCCGATGACGGCACTCTGCTGGGGGCAGAAGGGAAGCTCAGCTCCGAGGCACCCCAAGCCCAGGGTCCGGGGGTCCGCGCCCCAAGCCCGCGCCGGCCTGCGTCCTCCGAGCTTGCGGCCCGATCCACGCCTGGGGGTCTCGGGAGTGCGGTTTATGAAACGGTAATGAGCAGGTTTCCCGAGCTACACCAGCCCCTCAAGGTCCTGGGAGCCTTGCTTCCAAAGCTCCTGAGAGACTTACGCTATCTCGACCCTCCCAAACCGAGGGGACATGAGGACGCCTCCCGCCCATGGTCCTGGCCCCGGGCTTTAATAAAATCACCTTTTTGCACCAAAGACGTCTTCAAGAATTCTTTCCTGGCCGTCAGCTCTGAACCCCCACAATCACCCCAAAACCTCATCACTGGCATGTGGAGAGAGACCCGAAGACCCCCAGGACCCCGTGAGGGACCGGGGGGCTTCCCAAGTCAGCACATGAAATGGAGAGGCGCACCGTTGGCTCCTCCTCAGACCCGATGACAAATAGGTTCCCAACACGACAGACAGGCGTGTGCACAGCCCTGAGCCCAGAACTCTCCAAAACTCGTTTCTGATTCTGCAGCAAGACAGACCAACCCAGAAACCAGAAGCATCAGTGCAATTACGTGCAAGACGATAAAACCGTAGAGAGAAAAAATAAACACGTTTTAAATCAAAATGCTACGAACTGGGAAAGACTATTTGTAAAAAGTATGACAAAGGGTTAATTTCCTCCCATTGGATGAACCTGTGAGATCTCAGAAACCCAGCTGCACGGGAAGAGGCGGGGCCCGACGGGCAGGTCACAGTGTGACCACCGCCCACCCCTCAGCGTGAAGATGACCGCGGACAACACAGCGACACCGTCTGACCTGCCACAGCGGAAGGTCTGGTTCTGGGGGGCGCTGTTCCCGCTCCTGGGGGGAGAGCTCGGGGAGCCGCGGGCAGCAGAGGTGAGGGTGGGGCACACCCCCTCTCTCGGGCACCAGTGGCACTGCTGTCGGGTCTGTCAAGGTCCACGGGCAGCGATACAACTGCCAAACCCAAACAGCGGCAGCGGCGTGGCTCCGCCACGGTCGTGGCGTGGACTTTGCGTGGATGCTGGGAGCCAGGCGGACTTCCGTGCCGGGAAGACCCGGTGCGAGGCTTCCGCATAAGCGCGGAGAACCTGCCCACGGCGGCTCCTCTGGGTCCTGCCCCCCCCACCGCCAGCCCTCCCCACCGGGTGAAAGAAGCCCCTTCCTCGTGGCCCCAGCTCAGTGGGAACCAGAACCTGGAACAGTTCTGGGGGCTCAGGAGCCCCAGACCCAGGCGAGGAAGCGCATGTCAGGCGGGGCTGCTCCCTGTGAGCCTCAGCTGGCTCCAGGGGAAGCCTCTGTCCGTCCGTCCGTCCGTCCGTCCGCGGCGCCGCGGAGGGGAGGGGCCGGGCCCTGCACCCAGGCTCCAGCAGCAGCGGTCCCGCCGCACTGTGCTTGCAAAGAGCCCAGGCCGCTCCGAAAACGCACCGTGAGGCGTCAGAGGTGCCAATGACCGCAGCACCCACAGGTGGTGTGGGACCACCGGCCACAGAAGAGAGTGGACTCCTGCAGCCCCTCTGTGGGCCACGCGACCCCGGCACAGCCAGGCCATCCGCGGGGTGTCATCAGCCTTGGCCCTAGACGCGCACAGCACGGGGGCCCCTCCGAGGCGGCTCCGTGTGTGTCCTTATGGCGCTGGGTGCCGGACCCCCTTTGATGCCTCCCTGACCGTGACCCACGCGGCTCATTTCGCTACCAGCCATCAGCTTCACTGGGGAAGGAAAGAAACAGGAAAGTCAGGGACAGTTAGGCAAACTCAGCGAAGGGCATTCTGATCTCTCGGCTGCCCAGGTGGGACTGCAGCCATCAGTTAAACGTCTTGGTGACCGCAGCCACTCCTGCTGGGAGCTCGGCCGGCAGAGGAGATTCTCTGCATCCTGTCTGCATCGGAGGGGAGGGAGGGCAGGGAGCCCTCAGGGAAGGATCAGGATGGCAAAGTCACAACTCAGCGGGCCCACGACAGGAGGGCAGGCCCTTGTTAGCGCCTTGGAGGCTAAGGCCTGAGTCCTCCGTTCCCCCAAAGAAGGCCACTGGCAACGTGGACAGCCCAGCATGCACCAGGGGCAGGTGTCCAGGGGACCACGTGGGGTCAGCAGGACGAGGCACCACCTGCGGTCAGCTGAGACCCCCCGGGACCCGCGGCCCCTGCCATCCGGCTGGAGTCTGCTGCTGTCTGGAAACCATCCGAAGCAGCCCTGGACAGGCCCTCGGGCCCTCTGCTCAGCACCAGTGCATGCGGCCGGGGCTCCAGGAGCAAGTGCAGGGAGCCTTTCCTTGCCGTGTGACCGGGACACCCATTCACCTAGGCTGCAGGCCGTGGCCTGAGGCCCGACACGGGGGTCGCTGTGCTCGTGGGCACAGAGGAAGCGGGCCAGGGCGCAGTTTGCTCCCTGGAGCAGACCCGGCCAGCGTCCCCGGGGGGACCGTCTCCTCGCAGCCGCGGAATCCAGGAGCGTCTGGCAGCTTTCTTGGGCCCCGCGCCTGCTCCAGAGCCGAGAGCCCGGGAGGGGAGAGTGGGTGCAGACGGAGGCTGCCATGGAGATGACCCAGTGCCACAGCGCGTGGGGTAAGCCGGCGATGCCTCTCTGCACGGGCGCTGCCAGCTGTCGCCTCCCACCCCTCGCCCCCATGGGCCCAGATGGCTCCCACTTCCCCCCACACAGCCCCAGGCTGTCCCTGCAGGCCCTGCCTGGTTCCGCTCCCCATTCAAAGGCCAGGGATCCCCAGGGAGAGGAGGCGCACAGCCACCCCCCAAGGTTACAGGGAGGCAGCGACAGACGAACACCACGCACAGCACCCAGGGCCCGGCAGGCCGCAGAATGTGCTCTGTCTCAGATCCTCCAAACTGCGGGACTTACTGCTGGGGCCTTTGCAGGCCGACTGAGGAGAGGCATCCATAGGCACGCAGCCTTGAAGAGGGGACAAGGAGCAAACAAGGCCGAGACCCCCCAGACCGCACGCACAGGCTCGCCAGGCTGAGGGGGAAGCCCGGGAGCACGGCCTCGCGGACCCGGGAGCACCGGAAGGGGCAGGTGCAGAGCACCCCACACAGACGCCACGGGGACCACACGGGCCCTTTCCAATACTTTAAAAAATTTTTTTTTTTTTTAGAAAAAACACAGGACTTTCTTATTCCCATTACAAGGGGCAGGTCCTTGCAGGATGAAGGAGGGAATTCTGAGGGTGGGAAGAAGGCCCCTACTTGTGAGAGAAGAGCGGGTTCCGAAGGACCACGGCCCCGCGCAGGGACAGCTCGGAGATGTGGTGGTCCTTCCTCGTTGACGGGAGTTGACTTCTGGCCCTGATGCTCTTGGGGACCTCGGTTCCCATCCACACCTCCTCCAGCACCGTGTAGCTGTGCCTGTCAGAGGGCCTCCCGTGGCCTGGGGGCTTCCTGTCACTGTGGCCACTGATGAGGAGATGGGGGCTGTTCTTGACTGACTGTGCAGCGCAGCGAGTGGCCCCTGGGCGAACCCCTCCTCCTCCGGCTTCTGAGGCTGCTCGGGGTCACCCCACTCTGGGGCTTGGGCTGTGCTCCCAGGTCAGCGCTCACTCCTCCGCACGGCCTCTGCCTCTAACAACCTTCTGTTTTCAAATTAAATATGGAGGGAAAGTTGAACAGAACCTGTGCAACCCCTGCACCGAAACCATGGAGCACGGCAGACAGAAAGTCAAGACCGAAACGCCCAGTGTGGTTTGCTGTGCACGTGGATTCGAAGCCTCAGAATTTAAGAAGCCCGTTCTCTCTGAGTCGATCAATAGTTTCAATGCAATCCCAATCAGTGGCTCAGCCAGCATCTTTCAGGCATTGACAAACTGATTCTAACATATACATGGAAAGACAAAGAACCTAGAAGAGTGGAAACAATCTTGAAAAAGAAGACCAAAGTTGCAGGGCAAACACATCCGCTTTCAAGAGGTAGTATAAAGCCACAGTAATCAATATGGTGGGTATTGGTGAAAAGATCAAACAAACACCCTTACTGCAAAAGGAGGAAGAGGAGGAGGAGGAGGAAGAGGGGAAAGGGGGAAGGGCAGAGAGAGTGAGAGAGGGAGGAAGAAAGAAGGAAGGAAGGAAAAGATAGAGGGAAACCTTGACCTTCATATTAATACAAAAATCAACTTGCAATGGAACTTAAAAAAATAAAAATTAACAGTAAAAACTATAAAAACTATAGAATAAAATAAAGGATAAAATCTTTGTGATCCTGAGTTGGGCAAATATTTCCTAGAAAGGACAGAAAAGGGAACAAACCATAGAGGAAGGAATTTTTACTTCATCAAATTTTGACTTGTTTTCCAAAATCCCCTTTGGGAACCAAACAGGAATCAGAGATACAGAACTGGCTCCCACAAACCAGCATGACCAGCTCTAGCACATGATTGGATTACCCATAAGGCAATGGGAGAAACTTTCTTGGACGATAGAAATATTCCACACCTGACTGCAGTGGTGTTACAGTTTAGTAACTATATGCATTCGTCAAAAGTCATTGAATCACATCCTTAAAAATGATAAATTTTACTTTATGTAAATTATAATTTAGTAAAATGAATTTAAAAATTAACTGCTGAGGCACCTCGGTGACTGCACCCACTCTTGATCTCAGCTCAGTTCTTGATCTCAGGGTTGTGAGTTCAAGCCCTGAGTTGGGCTCTGCCCTGGGCGTGAAGCCTACTTAAAACATTTTTTTAACTGTATTTCTATGGACTAGTAATTAAAAATCTAAAAAAAAAAAAACTATAAAAAATTAGGCCCTGTATGATAGCATCAAATAAAAAAAATGCTTGGAAATAAAATTAATGAACGAGGTACAAGACCTATATACTGAAAACTGTAACCCATGCTAAACAAGATGTAAATAAATGGAGAGATATACCATGTTCATGGATTAGAGGCGTCAACGTTATTAAGATATCACATTTCTCCATCATTGACATACAGAGTTAACATAATCTTAACAAAGTCTCAGCAGACTTTATTTGTAGAAAGTGGTGATTGGATTTAAAATTTATATAAAAACACAAAGGACATAGAATTGCCAAAACAATTTTGGTAAATAAACAAAGCTGGAAAATGTATACTATCTCTTTTCAAGATTTACTGTAAGGCTCCACATAACAATAAAGACAGTGTGTCGCTGGTATAAGGAAAGACAAAAGCAGATCCCTGAAATAGACTCACACATCAGATCAAATGGCTTTTGACAAAGGTACCAAAGTAATCCAATGAGGAAAAGAAAATCTTTTCAAGGGATGGTGCTGGAATAATTGGGTATCTATATGGGAAAAATCAACTCCCCACCTCATGCTCTGCACAAAAATGAATTGGAAATTGGTCCTAGGGGCGTCTGGGTGGCTCAGTCGATTAAGTGTCTGACTTCGGCTCAGGTCATGATCTCATGGTTCATGGGTTCAAGCCCCGCGCTGGGCTCTGTGCTGACAGCTCAGAGCCTGGACCTGCTTCGGATTCTGTGTCTCGCTCTCTCTCTGACCCTCCCCTGCTCTCACTGTCTCTCTGTCTCTCAAAAATAAATAAAAAGCACTTAAAAATTTTTTAAAAAAGAAATTGGTTCTAGACCTAAACTTGACTCTAAGGTAGACAAAGATTTCAGACAAGACACAGAAATCACCAATCAGAAGGGACTGCTCACCAAAAAAGAACATTAAGGGAAGAGTAAGCAAACCACAGAAGACTTGAGTCCAGAAAGTCTAAAGAACTCCTTTTAAAGAGTTCAGTATTCATACAGAACTCAGTGTGAACAATGTGCGTGCGCATGCACACACACACACACAAACACACACACGCACACACACACAAACAGGCAAAAGACTTAAACAGACACTCACAGTAAGCTATACAAATGGCCAATCAGCAGATGAAAAAGTCATCAATATCATTAGTCATCAGGGAAACGCAAATGTTCCTAACTCCAAAATTTCTCTTTGTTCATCATTTTTGGAACACCCGTCGTCTGCCAATGTAAGAAGCGTAATTTTCTTGATAATTGCATACTCTCCGTGACAATTATTTTGGCCGTGCCTGCTGGAGAAATCCTGCAGGGCCTCGGAGACACCAGCCGGCCGCCCTGCACACCAGCAAATGCCTTCAAGTCAGACCCCATGAGCGCCCCCGGGGGCCCAGCCAGAAGGAGAGCAGGTCTGGACCACAACTGCCCCAGTATAGTCCGGAACATTCCCTGAAGGAGGCCTGGCATGTGTGACACCCATCTGGTCAGAAAGCCCCCGGCTGGGGTTGGTCTAAGCACTTCCGAGTCAGGTCATGCATCTCCCCTTTCCACCCAGTCCAGTTAAATGCAATGAGCCTTCACTGAGTGCCTACTACGTTCGAGGCCCTGGGTGGTCCTGCCCTCGGGGCATTCAGGGCTCTGGAGAAAGAGGCACACTCCTGTGACAGGAGACTCCCAAGAGGGTCTCTGTCTGCTGTACATTCTTGTGCACACACACAGACACACTCACAGATGCACACGCACACATGCGCTCGCGCACGCAGACACTCATGCACATGCACAGGCACACGCACAGACACGCACACGCACACACATGCACAGGGAACAGCACCATCTCCAAACAGAAGGCTGCTCTTCTTGGCGGGGCCATCTGTCCTGCTGTCTGTGAGTCTGGCTTCCACGAGTCCCCAGGAAACGGAAAGCCCCCGAGTCCTCGTCCCAAGGCCATGGGCAGGTCCTGTGCACCGTGCCCAGACAGTCTGAGGCCTGGGCTGCTGGCAGGCTGACCCAGGGCCCCGGGGGCAGAGGCACCGCCCGTCAGAGGGAGCCGGACCAGCGGCTCCCACCTCACTCCTCTCTCGGAGGACAGCACTCTGTGCCACGGGGCTGCCATCCGTCCGCTAAGGTGATGTCGATGGCAACCACATCGGAAAGACACTGTGAGATCCTGTAATTAACAGACCCTTTCGGGACCTTTCAATTAACTCAGTCTGCAGATGAGCAAACTCCTGTTCTCTGGAGCACTGCATTGTTTTATTTTAATCAAAAGGAATTTGAGATCATTTTGTAAAGGTTTCTTGGATTCCACCGGACACGCCCACGGGGGTCTGAAGGCAGGTGCCCCGCCTAGCTCCAGGTGACCACGGTCCCCTCCGCTTTCTCGGCCTGCAGTGCCCTCCCTCTAGGACTGCACACGTGGGACTGAAGAGAGTGGGCTCAGCTTTTCCAGGACCGAGGAGCCCGGCCGGGCCCGGAAGTGATAAGCCCACAGGTAAGTTGGGCTGCACAAACCTTCCTTTCCGGCCCCGAGACGCAGCTCTGCCACCCCGAACACGGTCCTGGGGGCGCTCAGCCTGCCGCACTGCTGGATGCGGTCAGCAGGGGCTCTGTGTCCGCCTGTGTGCAAGGACAGCCCTTCCTACCTCGCGCCCCCGTGGAGCAACACGGGCCCCCAGCCGGCCGTCTAGCTGAGAAGCGGAGCCCAGCTCCCCCAACAGTGGGCCTCGCTCAAGATCCACAGCTCCCTCTGCCGGGGTCCAGGGGCCCCTCGAGACAAAGCATCTGCTGGGCCCCAACCACTCCAGCTGCTTCCTGAAGACAGAGGAGGAGCCAGAGCACCCGGGCCTCACCGAGGAAGGCGCCACCGCCAAGCCCAGCGCGCACGGCACCCCGTCCATGGGGAGAAGGTGCCCACGCGCAGCGGACGGCTGGGGCAAACACCGCCCAGGACGCTCGCCGGCCAAGCAGGGGCCCCTTCCGCACACTCCCACACACGCAGTCGTAAATCTGCCCCTGCATAGTCTCTCTCACACACACGCACACACGCGCGCACACATGTGCACACATGTGCACACACGTACACACACGCACGCGTGGGCACGCACACACATGCACACTCGCACACACATGCGCGCGTGGGCACGCACACACCCACATGCGCGGGCACGCACACTTGCACATGCGCGCGCACACGCAGTCGTAAATCTGCCCCTGTATATTCTCTCACACACGCACACACGCGCACGCACACACGTGCACACACACGCACACGCACGTGCAGACGCGCACACACGCACACACGCATGCGCGGGCGCGCACACACATGCACACGCGCGCGCACACGCAGTCGTAAATCTGCCCCTGTATATTCTCTCACACACGCGCACACACACGCATGCGCGGGCACGCACACACGCGCGCACACACACAGTCGTAAATCTGCCCCTGTATTTTCTCACACACATGTGCGCGCACACACATGCATGCGCGGGCACGCACACACATGCACACGTGCGCGCGCACACACACACACACTCTGCCAGGCCCATGGGCGGGGACTCCCAGAGACGCTCGGGGAGGGACACCGGCTCCCCCAGACCCTCAGCCTTGCCTCAACAGCACTCCCCAGCCGGCAGTCACGGAAAAGTCGAGGCTCAGGGCTCCTGATTGCTGGCACTGTGGTTCTCAGCAAAAGGCAGCTACCCCGGGCGGGCACGCACCAATGCCTGGACGCATGACTGACTACCACAGATGTGGGGGAGGGGCACTGCTGGCACCCGTGGGTGGAGGCCAGACATGCTGCTAACACCCTGTGGTGCGGGGGAGCCCCCACCAATGACCTGGGCTTGGACGTCGACGCTGCAGGGCTGGCCTGGCGTAGAGGTGGTCCCTGCTCACCCTGCCCAGGGCAGCCCCGCCGGCTTGGCCTGTGCAAGTCCAGGGGATCCTGTGGTCAGAGCCACAGCCAGCTGAGGCCCCAGAGCCGCCCTGTGCACCAGGGACCGCCCCAGGAGGCGCGAGGCACACGCCTGCTCACCAGCCGGGCTCTCGGCTCCTGTCATGTGCGTTTCGTAAGCAGCCCACACGCAGCCTCTCCACCTACTTCAGGGGACGGCTTTCGGGACAGCGGCACCTGCATCCGCCCAAATCCATCCATCACGCTCGGCCCGGAGGCGAGTGCAGCCCATCTCCTGTGTCTCCTTCCAGCAGCCGGGACAGCCACCCCCACCCCTGTCCCCCCGTCCCCTGCAGGCTCCGCCCTGACTTGTCCTAAAGCCCAGTTTCCTGCGCCTGTTTTTCCAGGTGACCCGGCAGCCTCACCAACCGCGCTGATGGCCAGGAGCTGAGGGCACGCTGCCAGAGAAGATGGAACAGAGTGGACAGGAACACAAGCCAGGGTCTGGCTGTCCAGAGGGCCTGCTGCTGCCGGCTGGGGACCCGGGGGGGTGGGGGGGCAGGGCCAGAGGGCCCGGCGGCCAGGTCAGGGCACCGAGCACGCAGGAGCTGTGGCCGGACACACGGGCTGCTTGCACATGGGCCCAAGGAGGGCTCGGGCTGGGGGCACCAGAACTTGATTCTGAAGGGGCCGAATCTGAGAGTGTGAGGCACCCCAGTGGTCGTGCCGAGGCAGAGACTGGACGGAAAAGTCCACGACGTGGGAGGCAGGTCCCGGCTAGAGATATAAATTTGGGAGTCGGCATATGGATGACATTTGAAGCCGTGAGGCGGCCGACGCGTGAGCGTGGTGACACGCAGTCAGGGGAGGAGGCCCGACGGAGGGGCCGTGAAGGAGCCGGTGATGGCGTCCCTGAAGCCACAAGGAGGGAGGGCTCCAGGCGGCTCCACGGTGCCGGGCGCTGCCACCGGTCAAGGACCAGCAGGGCTGGGGACTGGGCATCACTGTCAGCCGTGCAGAGGGACCTCCCCCAGGGCACGGGGCCGCGGGTTCCCAGGGGCCCAGAGAAGCAAGGACGAAGAGTTTTCCTGGAAATGGGGAGCAGTGCACGTGGACGCCTGCACCACAAGGGCCCTGGGGACACAGAAACACGTGGCTCCGTCCCATCCACCCACGGGGTCCTGTGGCACAGCCCGGCAACATGCATGAAACCTGAGCTGAGCTCAACACACAGCTCCGCTCAGCCTGGGGCCTCCAGGAGCCGGACCTGGTCCTGCCCCCTTGGCCTCCTGCCCCCTCGGCCTCCTGCCCCCTGGGCTGTGGCCGTGGACGGCTCTTGCCGCCACCGCAGAGCCTCTGAGACGTCCTGGGGCCGGGCGGGCAGAGACGCGCACGCTCTGTCGGGTCTGTCCTAGGAACACGTCCAGGGTTGTAGGGCAGCGCCCCCCAGCCGAGGGCCACCGGGAAGCGTCGGAGGCTGGACACCCTGGGTTTGTGGTTTCTGGTGTGACGGGGACACTGGGGCGTCTCGGCAGGGGGTGCTGAGAGAAGGGACGGCGAGGTCTGGGCTCGGGGTGCCGGCGTGCACGTGCCTAGGGGCAGCAGGGCCTCAGTGGTATCGGGGACGTGGGCAGCGCCTGGGCATCTTCGTGGCTCGTCCACAGACTGCTGAAGGATGACACGGGTCCAAAGCTGTGACTGGCAGAGCCAGGCAGGGGGAGTCTGGCCATGTGGGCTTGGGCAACACTCACCACGGAGGGCTCTCGTTTCGTCTTGACCCATCACGGTCAGAGGGGCCTCATCCGACGCAGGTGTTCTGTGACGTGGCTCACGTGCGACCCTGGAGCGCCAGGGCCGAGCCGTGTGCCGGGCCAGCTCCAGACGTGAGGGCTGTGCTCTCGGCCATGCCCCCCCAGCAGCTCCTGACGTGTGTGACTTCACAGCTCCCTGCCTGCGGTGCAGAGGGTACTCGGCCCGCTGAGGGAAGCAAGGGGCACACACCAGAGCCTCCGCCAGCGGGCGCCATGGTCAGCCTGTGCCTGAGAAAGACAGTCCTACCCCAGGGACAGTGAGCGCCTGGCACACGCACCTGGGTCCCAGCACCGTCCCCTCCCGGACAGAAGGACAGGCTCCTTGGAGAGCTAGCTGATCCCAGTGTTGGGTCAGGGGACAAACCTTGTAGTGCCAGAAAGGAAGTGCTCAGAAGGCTGCAATGACAAGAGCGGGGTGTCCAGTTGGGGGGCACCTCGTGGGTGGTGCCAGGGGTGGGGGGGCGCCGGGGGCACAGAGCGTGGTGGCAGGAGTGGGGGGG
>NC_043701.1:185657411-185666408 GCF_006229205.1 Suricata suricatta
CCCCCCCCCCCCCCGTTCTCCTCAAAATCGCCAAGGTCAGCACAATCCAGGCAGGGCTGAGAAGCTGTTGTGGCCCAAGAAATGTAAACACGTCAGGCGGGACAGAAGGATGTCAGTGCAAACAGGGAATCAAAATAAACTACAGGCTTCCGTTACTCAGTTATGACTGTAAAGTTCACGTGTCAAGTCGACCTGCCACGAGGCGCCCAGATCACGCACTCTCCTGGTGGGCCCCGGGGGTTTCTGGGCTCGCGGGCGCTGCAGCCCGTGGCTAAGTAAAGCAGACCCCCATCCAGCGAGCGTGCACATAACCAGTCCACTGAAGCCCCGATGGAGGAGGCACGGACCCTCCCTTCGCCTCTGCCTCACTTTCCAGACGGCTCGTGTCCTGTTCTGCTCTGGGACAGGGCGCTGCCCGCGGACAGACTGCCACCGCTGACCGCACTGCTCGACCCGCTGGTCTAAGTAAGTCGCCCGCTACGTGCACGCACACACACACACCTGTTCTGCAGGTGCGCTCCGCCCCTCCCCCCCCCCAGCAGCCGGGACTGGCACAGGGTCAGGACACGGTGTGCTCCCAGGTGTGGCCGCCTGACGCTCCACACTGACATGAGACACTGACGTCCGTGGAAACGCGTGACGAGGGCTCATCGCATTGCCTTCAGACTGTGCGGCAAACCTACCATATTCTTCTTTTTTTTTTTAAGTAGGCTTCATGCCCACGCAGAGCCCAGAGCGGGGCTCAGTCTCACGACCCTGAGATCAAGAGTCACGTTCAACTAACTGAACCACTCAGGCGTCCCTAAAATCCTCTAAGGTTAAGTTTACAAGAGAGAAGTTCCGAAAAAGTAACACACGGTTTGTTTGCATCCAAGCGTGGACCCGAGGGCGAAACGGAACCCCAGGTGGCGGTGACATGAGTGCTGGGATTACGTAAGACACTGAATTCCTTAATATTTTTTCTTGTCACTTTCTGTTATATAATAAAAAGCTATAAAGTAAAAAAAAAAAGGAGTGTCCTGGCAACAGGGTCTGGTGGCCAGATGAGCAGAAAACCAGGACACGTCTGGGAGTGACAGGGAGGCCATCGATCATTACGCCCGGTGGACAGGCACCAACCAGATTGGTGCAGGGCACAGGGTCACCACACAGGGGCAGGGTCGCAGCTGTGCCCTCCCCAAATCCCTACACGCACCTTGGTGTCCCTTCTCAACCACAGCGACCCTGTGAGCCCACAGTGGGAAGCACCCGGCACGGCGGGTGGGTGGGCCACCCCGGGTTTCCAGCTGCCAAAGAGCCACAGGGCGCCCTGCCCGGGTGTGACCCACTCACACATGTGAGGACGGGGGGGGGGCCTCCTCTTTGTGGCTTCCTTCCCATTTCCTTGTGCCCCGCTCTCCTGGTCATGTGCTAACTTTGCAAATCATCCTTGCTGCCCAAGGACCTAAAATACAATTTCAGAGATCTCTTGATTCCTCTTGATTCTGGAAGAAAAGAGAAAACACAAGAACTGGGGACGAAACAAAGAGTCAGCACCCAGGACAGCGGCAGGGGTCCCCTGGACGCAGGGTCCCCAGGCTGCCTGGGCTCTCTTCTTCACACGCAGGCAGCGCTCACTCCCGCTCCGTCTTCCTATTTGTTTCGAAGACGGAACAGCGCTTCCCCTGAGGCCTGAGTTTCTACGCAGAGAACTGAGTTCAGCAAGTCTCCCAGGGATTCCCAGGGCTCGGAAACCGCCACGGCGGTGCCGGGGGGTGCTGGGTCCTCCTGTCGCACCGGCTCCGGCCTGGCCCCGGGCCCAGGTGGCCGTGAGGGCACGCACTCCACCCAGGGGAGGCGGGCCTCCTCTCAAGGTGGCTGCGGTCGGACACACAGAGGGCTTCAGAGGGCTCCCAGCTCGTCCCTGCGCCCCTCCTGGCCACCCCCACGTGCATCTCTCCTGAACCTGAGCCGGACCTGCTCCAGCCAGAAATGCAGCGGAGGTGATACGGTGCCTGTCCACACCCACCGCGTGTCTCAGCCTCTGTGAGCTGGACTTGATCTGCCTGGGCACTCTCGGGAGGAAGTCCCGCTCTCCCACTGCAGGGACCCGGGGACACGGAGAAGCCCCGAGACCACAGAAGACAAGAGGTGGCTTAAAATACACCCACACAGGCCCTGATGTCCACTCGACTCCCTCCCCTTGAGTGTGGGCTGGACGTGGTGACCCGCTTCCGGCAAACGGCCTAAGGCGCAAGTGACAGCATGTGACTTCGGAGAGTGCGGCTTCCTCCTCTCTCCTGGCTCGCAGAGGGGCTGGCCGCCTGGGCGTGAGGCCACGCAAGCAGCCCCACGGAGAGGCCCACGCGCGAGGGGCTGGCGAGGGAGCAGGCCCCGCCCACCGAAGCTGCAGACGGACCTCCAGAGCTCACAGATCCGGGGAGCCCGGAAGAGCCACCCCGACCCCCCAGCGCACAGAAATGGAGGTGACATTATGTTCCAAGGCTTAAGTCTTGAGGTGATTTTCTAAGTAAGAGCAGAAGTAGATAACACACAGCAGGCAACAGCGTGGACGGAGACCCCCAGGAGGGGACCAGTCGGCTCCAGGCCTCAGCCACTGCAGCTGAGAACAAGGCACCGAGTACGTGAGCAAGGGAGCCACCGCGGGTGTCCTGGGGGGTGCGTCCCCACGGGACCCTGGCCGTCATGAGACAGAATAGAAACAGGTGTTGTTAAGTCACTAAGCGTTGGCGTAGCTCCTCACCAGAAACCAGGAACTGACAATGGGCCCCACGAGCAAAGAGCGTCCAGTTTAAGAAACAGGGTTCGGGGACCCGGCCCCGCCCCAGGGCTCTGGGTCCCATGTGGCCAGCAGGGCCCGGGGTGGGGGGAGGCAGGGGTGAGGGTCCCGGGGAGGGGAGGCAAACAGCACAGCAGGCCCCTCCTCACCCCCACGCTGTCCCCGGCAAGAAAGAGCAAAAGTCACACTTGAAAAGGCCTGAATGTCTGCGCCAGGCCAGACTCGCTCACAAAGAAATCTCAAAGTCGTCTATTTCTTGCTTCTGCGCCCAGCCCTGCCTCGCGCACGCGAAGACCGAGGAGTCATGGTGTGAATTCTGAGAGCAGAGGCCTTTCTAAAGTCAACTTCTAAAATCGCTGTGAGAAATCGAATGTACTCAGCTCCTATTTTTAATAAATCGGGGGCGATACCGACTCCTCCCACACCAGCTCGGAGGATCTCGGAGCCTGGGGAACAGCCAGGATCTCGCAGGACCGCCGTGGGCCCCTCCGCCGGCTCCCGGGTCACTGGCAGGAAGTGGTGGGGGGGAGAGTGGAGGGCCCGCCCGCAGCTGAGCGGAGCCGGGGGGGGCCAGCCCCCAGCGGTCAGCTGCCTTGGTTTCTAAAATAATAGATTTTAGGTCAACGACAAAAACATTTTTTGATGAAGCAGGCATCCCAGATTTTAAAAATAACAATAATTTTATTAATTACAGCTTCTCCCAAATTGCCTCAAAATCTGATCACGAAAATCACTCAGCGTTTGGTTCCGGCCGGTGTTTGGGAAAAGTAGCCCAGCCCGTCCTGTGGGGGCCCGGCCGGGTCTCGCCCCAGAGCAGCCCGGGGCACAGAGGCGTGTCCGTCCCACCTCGCGGAGAGGGAGCGTGGGGACGCCTGGGCACGGACAGGCTGGGACGCCCCGAGGCCGTGTTTCCATCTGCGGTCCTACACGGGTCGCAGAGTGGGGCAGGTGTGAGGAAGGTCGACGTGGACAGGAAGGAAAGTGACACCAGCCAGAGGGCCAGGCCTTCGGAGGTCAATGCCTCATTCGACTGAGCTTCCTACGGACGGGGAACCCGGCACAGGCCCTTCAAATAAGAACCAACCAGCCCAAAAGAGGGCCAGAGGGGCTGCCCGGGCCCCCCAGGAGGGCAGATAGCCCCCCTCGGCCCCAGCGAGGCCCGTGGGCGTGGGGTTGGGCCTGTCATGCTCCCAGGGCACGTGCCCACGGTGCCCTCCAAGCAGCGGCGCTGGGAACAAGGACACGCACGGGAAAGTGGGGAGCACCGAGGAGCCTCGGCAACCCCCGCCCCCCCCCCCCAGGGCACACTCACCCAGCACGCCCGGGGAGGGGTCTGAGGAAAGAGGCCAAGCCCCCGCTCACGGTCAAGGAAGACAGCGGAGACGTGCCGTGGTCGCTTGGTCACGTGTGCACCAGGCTGTGCCTGAGACGGACCGTGAAGAAATGAAAACACACTGAAGGAGACAGGGACCACCTCACAACCAGCGGCTTCACGTGAGAGTCGGCTTGTCTCCAGCGCCCCAGGGCTCTGCCCCCAACATCTGCACCTGCTGAGCCCTCCCTTGGAAGGTGTATCCGGGGACGGACAGCAATGGCATCGCCTGCGAGCCGGCTGGAAACGCAGACTCCTGGCCCCGCCCCCCCAGACCCGCTGAATCGGAACCTGCCTCTTCACAAGGTGCCCAGGGGGTTGGGGGCCCCGCTCAGAAGGAGTGCCCCTCCACGGGCTTGCTGCCCTCAGACCATCATCCTCAGGGACAAGCCGTGAACAGAAATTACCCCCTTGCGTTCTTACATTACTTCTCAACTGGAAAGCTGGGTGGTTAAATTTTTAAAAGAAAATCGGCTTATTTATAGCACTTTAAAACACACCGCCAGATGGACGGGCACGCAGAGCTGACGTGACAGTGGTCCCAAGTCCGGTCTGCGACCAGCCTTGTCAGCCGTGCGGGGAGAAACATGTCAAACTCCATGGCTCCCCAGAGGCCCTCGAGGACCCCAGGGCTGCCCCCCAGGACCCCGGGATGGATGTGCAGGGAGCTTTCCTAAGGGGGCCACATCCCCTCCTGCCTGAACCAAACACCCACCCACACCAAGGGCCTCTGCAGGTTTCCACCAGCCGGCAATGGGCCCCGGGGTCTGTACCCACAGGGCTTCTGGTCAACGAAGCCCCTGCCTGGGGGCAGGGGCTGTTAGCCGCCATTAGCCCAAGTCTGGGCCCCACGGGAGCCACCGCCCGCCCCTCCCCACCCCTTCTTCCCAGTCAGCAGGGAAGGAAAAAGGCACTTCCCAAAACTCAAGTCCATGCCCCTACAAATAGACTCATAATAAACAGGGGCCAGACTGACCCACGAAAGGACGGCCCCGTGAGACTATGGGGCCACCGCAGGTGTGCCCCCCGCCGCTGCGCTCCTCGGCCCTGCAAGCCCCAGGCAGCACGGAGGAAAAGTGGGGCGTGCACACCGTAAAGTAGTGGCAGCCCTTCTTTGCTGCTGACGTGACTGTCCGCCCAGAAAGCCTGGGCACAGCAATCGAAACTTCTGGAACCAGCAAGGGGCTCAGCAGAGTGCCCATTTCCAGGGTAAATAGTTTGAAAAGTAATGTTTTGGGGCACCTGACTTCAGCTCACGATCTCACGGTTCATGAGTTTGAGCCCTGCGTCGGGCTCTGTGCTGACAGCTCAGAGCCTGGAGCTGCTTCAGATTCTGTGTCTCCCTCTCTCTCCGCCCCTCCCCTGCTTGTGCTCTGTCTCTCTCTTGCCCAAAAAAATAAACATTAAGAAAATTTTGTTAAATAATAAAATAATTTTCCTTCCCTCCAGCACTAAGCAGTGAGAAGTATAATGAGTGACAAGATCCTGTTCACAGTTCAACAGAACCCCGAAGGGAACACACGGTAACGGGCGTTTATACCGAGCAGGGCCCTAAATGTGCCCCCGGGGGAAGGCCTCTTGATGCTGTCAGATGCTGCTCCAGACGGACTGGAAGCTTCCATACAAAGCACTGGAAGGCAATGCAGGTGCAGATTTACAAACTGGAGCGGACGATAGGAACACGACACCAAGGCCAGGACCTGCCAGAAAGGAAGCTATTGATGAGTCTGACCACACAAAAATTAAACACATCCGTACACAGAAACCCCTAGCAACGCTGTAAGAGACATGGCAAATGTGCACGGGGGGCTATTCAGGGGTCAGGCTTTGTGCACGCAACGGAGAAAAGAATCAGAGCAGCTACGGTCCCAGTGGGAAGCACGGGCTCAGGCAGGTGCCAGAGATTTACCAGAGACAAATGCCCCAGAGATAAAGAGCCAAGAGACTACGAATCCCTTCAGCAGGGAAACTCACAGCATTAATACAGCTTCTTTACCTTTTCGACTGTCAAAAATGTAAAAACATCACTAAGAGCTAAAAGCTAGTGAGGATTCGGGGAAAGAGGGCTTTCCAGCCCGGCGAGAACAAGCCGTCGCTGGCCCTCCCTCCCCGGCTGCTCCGTGGAAGTCTCTGCCCTCCTGGTCTCTCTCCTGGGCCCCTCCTGCCACTCCGTCTATTTATTCACACTCCCTTGTCCACTGCCTCCCCACGTCCCCCTCTGCCTGGTTACCCCGCACGCAGCAGCCACCCCCATCTGGTCGCCGCCGCGGAAGACGTGCCCCGGACAGCAGCTCGACCCCAGGGCGCCGTTCGAGGCCAGCGGCGACATGTACCAAGACACCTGGCCTGGACACTCCTTTGGCGTGGCATTCCGGTACGTGAAGCTGAACACACAGAGGTGCTCGTGCTGAGCTGTTTGCGACATTTACAGACACAGAGACGCCCCACTGTCCTAGGACAGGAAATTCAGGAAACGTAGAGAATGTATCTACACGGAGGAAAGCCGAGAGGCAGTGACTCTGGGACCCGACTACCCATCGAATCCACCCGCAGGACCTAAGGAGCTCGGTCCCGCGCCCGCACCACCCAACCCTACAAACCCATCCTGAATCTCCGGGGGGCGGGGCCCGGCCATCCTGGTGTTTCAGGGCCCCGAGGTCTAGTTCACAGCCGGTTTCTGTGCTGTAGGTCTATCAGATACTTGCAAGGTATCGCTAAGTAGGAAAGCCACGACACAACCACATGTGGAACACGGTCCCATTTCCGTATCAAAGGGGGAAGGGCGTTTCTGCACGGCTGCACACGGAGACCGTCCCGGGGGCCAGGCCGCAGGGGGCGTGCCCGGCACCTGGGGGCCCGCGCTTTCCGCGCCAAACATACACGTGCCTTCGCGCTCCTGTTGAGGACGATTTCAGGAAAAACAGGAGAGCATACACGTTTATTCATCTTAATGCTTTTATAATTACAAACCACCAAAGTGTGTAATTATAAAAGTTTTTTTTAATCTGAAAAGGGGACTTGAGTAGGTGCGGGTCTCCTGTCCCGGCGTGCTGTCCACCCACCCGACACACCGGGCGAGGCATGCCACGGCCTTCAAGGCTCCCTTATTCCCAGTTTTCTGGGCAGAAGCAAACCTTGGCAGTGACTCGTTACTCCCCGTTAGTAGCTAACGCTGGGTTTGGGTGCTGGCGGAAAGCCGGGTGCCCCCGGTTATGCATCTGCTCGGCAGGAAGGAGCTGGAGCCCCACCCCCACCCTTGGCCCCCCTGCTCAGCAACATGGGGGCGCCAGGACCATGAGAGATGAGGGGGCCCGCAGGGCAGCCGCAGCTCCGGGGCAGAGGGCGGAAGAGAGGCAGGTCCCCTAGCAGGGCTCGGCTCCTGCAATCCACGGCCTCCAGAGGTCGGGCCGGGGTGCAGGGAGAGGGGCCCTGGTCCGGTGTGACAGGCGCGCAGAGTTAGAACACGCGGCCGGCACCCTCCAGGTGAGCACAGGGCTCTCGGCTCCGCGGGACTGAAGGGGAGGAGGACGCTTACGACCTTCTAGATCACAGGCACTCTTTTCAGTTGGGATTTACCTGGCGTTCTGTTAAACTGTCCTCTTTTACTCTTTTATCCCTTTTCTCTGCGCACCAAACTGATACATTAATTGGGCGTTTTAGTCCAAAAAATTCATCAGAAGGTCTTCCGTTGCCATGGTAACCGTGCAGTCACAGTAAATGCACGTCTCCAGCACAACACAGCCTCCTCTGCCAGCCGGCTCCGCGGCGGGGCTGGGAAAGCCGTGGCACCGCTGTCTGGGGGGCCGGGGGACAGCTGGGGTTCAGGGGCCACGGCTTGCCTCCTCACCCTCCTTCCTCCTTTCCAAGCCTCCCTCCCTCCGTCTAAATAACCCCGCGGCCCTCACGCCAACAGCTGTACAACATTCTCTCCGCAAATGTGTGCTGTGACTATTGAGCCGTATGTGCCCCAATGACACGCCAACGTAGAACCGAGTGGCTGGCTGCCCAGACCCGGGCCTCGCCTCTCAACCTCTCCAAAGCCCAGATAAGGCCCGGTGGTGTGTTCACTTTAGGGATGTGGCCACCACGGCACGTGAGGAGCAAGTAACTGATGGTCACGTGTCCTAAAGAGCAAGCACCTGGAGCGGGAGTTGGCGCCCACCTCCCACACGCCCCCGGCCGTGGGTCCGCGGCCGCCCCGCTCCAGGCAGATAGGAGGGGCGGAGGCTGCGCTCAAGACTTCTCAAGTCAGACTGTGCGCCTCATAAACAGACTCTGTGCTCTTTTCGCCTTTTTAACGATCCTTGAAGTCTGATACATAACACACTGTAAGCAAACAGAAAAATCCCACCTTAAAAAGCTGAAGGCACAGCCCCTTGGCTCCACCAATGTCTCTCCTGTCACATCCTCGGCCTCGGAGGGCACGGCGCTAAGGCCGGAGTGGCCGGCTCTTGGCTGGCAGGCGGACCTCTGGTACCTTTCCCACACATCCTCTCGACTCACAGCCAGAGAGCCTACATGTAGACCTGCTCCCCCCGGGTCCCCAGTTCACTCCGGGCTGCTCTCTACTTTGAATATTTAGGTTAAAAGCAAAAATGTATAACATACGGAACATTCACAGCAGTGAGCTCTGCTGCTCCAAAGTTCAGAACACGTGTACCCGACGGGGCAGGACCGAGGGCACCTGTGCTAGGCCCCTGGTGACCGTGGCCTGGTTCGGTGGGCCGCCCCCCCCCCCCCCCCCCCCCCCCCCCCCCCCCCCCCCCCCCCCCCCCCCCCCCCCCCCCGCGCCCCCCCCCCACCCCCCCCCCCCCCCCCCCCCCCCCCCCCCCCCCCCCCCCCCCCC
>NC_043701.1:185666508-185684384 GCF_006229205.1 Suricata suricatta
CGGGGCGGAGGCGGGGCGGGGGTCAGGGCGTGCAGGCCGCCGCGCCGTGGGAGGGAGAGGGCGGGGCGGGCGCGGGGCCTGGTACTTCCGACCCTCGGCCCGCGGTCTGCTGGGAGCCTGGCTGCGAGCGCGCGCGCACTCACGGACTCGTGCACCCGCGCTCTCGGGGTCTCCTAGGCAGGGTCCGCCTCCTCCTCCCAGTGAGGCCGACCCCACACCCATCCGGAGCGGGAGCCCCTGGGGCAGGTGCCCTCCCAGGAACCGTGTGCCCGCGTTGCCCAGACCCCCCTGCACCTGCCCGGTCCGACAAGGGCCTTGGCGCTGACCGCGGGGTTCTCCGCCGCCTTCGTGGCGTGTTTGGGGAGCGTGATGTGCGGCTTAACTCCGGTGAGCCTCCACCCCTGCTCCCAAGGCCAAGTGAGACGGCGGGAGTACAGCGTTGGGCACAGCGAACACCCCAGAAGGTTCTCTCCGTGTTACCTAGCTTCCTGCGCCTTAGACTTGGTCCCTGAAGAATCTTTCCTGTGATGGGCGGGCTTTTGGAAGCCTTAAGTTCCACCTGGTAGCCCCGCCCAAAGCCCGACGGGTCTTTCCTTCCCCTCGAGGTCCTGGCAGGCCCCCCGCCCCGCCCCCCTGCTTGTAGGTGAGTTTCCAGACCCTGCGGGTGCAGATCTCCCTGCTGCTGCTCATCTGCCCCCGCACATCCTTCAGCCACCCCGGGCCCTGCTCTGTCTGGACCCCCAGCCCTGGGTGTGTGCTCAGTCTTGGCCATCCCCGCTCCGGTCTCTTTCCATGGTCGGCTGCACAAGTACCCCACCCCACCTTTGAAATTCAGGGTGGCCCCTTGACCTGCTTGACCAAGGAAATGGGGGCAGCGGTGACCTGTATAAATAACACAGGTGTGGGACTGGCCATACTGTCCCCTTGGCTAAGCCCCCATCACTGGGGACCACCTGCAGACCCGCCCCAGGCATGTAGGACATGTGTTATGCCATTGGGATGGGAGAGGGGAGTATTTTTACTCCTGCAGAAGCTAGGTTAGTCCCTCTGATTTTGTGCGCTGGTCTCTCGTTTGTCCGAATGAGCTGTGCTTCCCGAGGGCGATGTGCCTGACATCCGGCCAGTAATCGTCACATAACTGGAGTCCAGCACGGTCTCCAGTTTTCAGGTGTGCTTTGTCACCATCATGAGATGGTGTGAGCTGCTTGCCCCTTTGTACCCCCGTTCCTTTTATGGAACCCCGAACTCTGCCCTGCTGGGAAGCAGATACCAGCACTGGCCCCAGGAAAAGGAAACAGAAGCTCACACGGGATTCTGATCCTGGGGTGCTCACCGAGGTGGAGGGTCCGTGCCTGGCCTCCTTCTTGGCAGCAGATGGAAAGCAGGCCACGCCTGGCTGTGGGCCACCAGCTTTGGCTCTGGTGGGACATGGGACCAAATGGATTGGAAGGCAGGAGTCTGGGCGTTCAAGTGCTGGGAGAGTGGGCTGCCCGGTGACAGAACTGGCTCTAGAGGCCACATGCTTAGGATTTAGGCTTCACCTTAATGCAGGCTGCCATCATCTTGAGATCGTAATTACACCCACAAAAGACCCTCTTTCCAAAGACGGGCCATTCATAGGTTCTGGGTGGAGATATCTTGGGGGGGGCCCGCCGTTAAAACTACCACAGTCCACCATTGGGTCTTCCAACATCTGTGTCTATCCCGTGTGCAGAATACCCCAGAACCTCAGCACTGCGGCGTGAACTCCAGGCCTAAAATGCCACCTAAGCATGATCAGCTCACAAGTCCCAAATGTCACCATGTCACTCGGGTGCCAGTGAGACTCTGGGTGTCAGGACACACATGTCCGTTCCAAACAGAGAGCCTGAAAGAAACACAGGCGGCGCCACTCCCTCAAAATCCAGCAGAGAAAATTCCATCCCGTTTCAAAGACCTGAGAGGAATCCTCCAGGGCTGGCACGCTGCCCTCAGAGCGCTTCTTCCTTTATCCTGATGGGCAGCACAGACCTGCAGCTCACTGGCTGTCAGCTGCTTCCTGCTTGTAGAACTTTCTGGAAAGTCTGATAGCCCTCTTTCACTCTGTCCTGAATCTGTTCTTCTCAGTCCCTGCCGGCGGTGCATCTGCCGCTATGGCATTTGGGGACACACACGGGGCTCCGTTAGCAGGAGGGCGAGGCCGCCCCTCCCGCTCGGCACCTGGGTGGCTTCAGAGTCACCAGCAGCCACACCGGCATGCGGCCGTGCAGCCCTCAGCCCTCTGTTTAGAACATGCTTTTCCAACAGGAAATTCCCCAGTTTTAGTGTTCTTTGCACTCTGACAGGCCCAAACCCTTATGTGCTGGTTCAGTTTGGCTTAAGAGATTTTCCTCAGTTTATCTCATTTCCCTCACATTCTACTCTGAGCAGCAAGAGGAAAGCAACCCGTGCCTCTCACGCTTTGCTTGTAAATCTCAGCCAATATCCAAGTTCATCACCTACAAGGCGTGTGTTCCGCCCGGAGTCAGAATGCAGCTCAGTCCCGTTTTCTGCCGCTGTGTAGCCGGGTTCACTATTCCTTGTTTCCGTCGGAGACGTTCTGCTCATGGTGGCGGGTGTCCGTGAGGGAACAGCTCTCCCTTCCTCCTGAGTGCTCCCGGCTCTCCTCCAGGGGCCGTATTTCTACCAACTCTCCCGTCAGGGCATTTCAGCTGGTCGGTGAGAGCCGCCAGAGTATTAAGGGTACCTCCTTTGCTTAATCTCAGGGGATGGTGATGCTGACCACATCTGCACACACCTGCACGGCAACGCCTACATTCGTGTTTGGCCAGGGAAGGTGGAGGACGCCGGACCCCCTATGGTCTGAGCCTCCCTTGCCGGCAGAAGCCTCCCCTCCCCCGGTGCGCAGAAGCTTCTCGGAGATGGTCCCTGCGGCAGGTGCCTCTCAAGCTGGTGCCAATTGTCTTCAGGACCCACCTTTAACACCCCCACGGCCCAAAGCCTGTGAAAGTCAGATGCTCAGAGGCCCCAGAGCACAGATGGACAAGCACAAAGTGTGCTCCGGGAAGAGAGAGCCTTCCTGCAAAAGGAGGTGCAGACCCTCGCCCTCTGTCCAGGAGCAGCCGTCGAAGTGGATCGAAGTGCTGGCCCAGGAAGAAGGGACCAGGCTCAGGGCCGTGTCCACGGCCTGGCTGTACACGGGACTTAATGTACTGGCCCGAGCAGCCGCAGGCGGCTTAGTCCCCACCCGGGTTGGATGGGGGGGGGGGGGGCGCTAGACACAGTGCAGGTGGCAGGTGATGAGGCTGACCCTCCCCAGCCCCCGCAGGCCGTCTGTGTGGTGCATGAGCAGCAGCCGGGCCGTCTTGGAGCGTCTTAGAAATACAGACTCTCAGGCCCCGCCCCAAACCTGCTGAGTCAGAATATGGATTTTAAAATACGCACGTTACCTGTGCGCGTCTGCACATCAGTGTGTGGAGGCGTGGCCTAATGAAGGAGGCTGGAGGCTCAGTGAGACAGGATAGGTGAAGAGGGTGAGCCCCAGCCCTGCCCCCCTCCCTGGTGAGGACGCCTCCCCACGCCCTTCATTCTCTAGCACAGGACGAGGGCTTCTCCAGCCCTGACAGAGCACCACACGTCTGTCCTCTGAGGACAGACCATGGCCATGAGGCTGCGGCAGTGGCCTTGGGCCCCCAGGTCATGACAAGTCACGGTGGGACCAGGGGCAGGGGCAGCCGGTAGCTGTAGGTGGGGAGGAGGCCACCGCCATCAGCCCGGGGCAGGGATGCAGCCAGACATCTGACCCCCAGGGGTAGTGGCGCCGCTCACTTGACCAAGGACAGAGCCCCTGGGAACGAGCGTGAGCACAGCTGGGCGGGCTCGGCCGGGTGGGGGACGCCCAAGTGTGCCAGAGAGCGCACAGGAAAAGGTGGCGGGATGTGTGAGGGGTAGGCGATCTCAGATGAAAGATGGAAAGTCTAGGATTGGAAGATCCAGTATCTGAGGGCTAAATTGTGTTTGATAGTGTTAATAGTCTATTGGAAAAATTAGAAGAATCAGTAAACATACAGACAGGTCAACAGAAATGATCAATGATGAATGTAGTAAAATTGGAATAAAACAGCTTCTTATAAAGTGGACAATGGCAGCTGGCTTCTCAACAGAAGAAATGAAAGCCAGAGGACAAGGGAGTAGTATCTCAACTTTGCTGAAAGGAAGAAACTCCAACATAGGTGTCTGTGTCAAAGGAGAATAGTTTTCAAAAATAAAGGCTAAAAAAGTCATTTTGAGAGAAACAAAAAATGTAGAGAAGAATTTGTCACCAACAGACCAACACCCGAAGAAATGGAAAAGGAAGTTGTTCAAGATAAATGGAAATTGTACTATTTGGAAACTTGAATCTACACAATGGAATGAAGAGTATCCAAAATGTCAAATAAGTAGGAAATAGAAGGTTTTTTTTTCTTTTCATGAATTTTATATATTTCAAATTGATTGGCAGGGTGCCTGGGCGGCTCAGTTGGTTGAGGGTCTGACTCTTGGTTTCGGCTCAGGTCATCTTGGGGTTCATGGGTTCCAGCCTGTGTTTGTCTCCCTCTCTCTCTGACCCTCCCCTGCTTGTGCTGTCTCTCTCTGTCTCTCAAAAATAAATAAAAAACATAAAAAAATAAACATTAAAAAAATAAAATTGATTGGTACAGTCACTATAGAAAACACTACGTAGGTTCCTCAAAAAATTAAAAAACAAAAATGAACATTCCAGATGACCCAGTAATTCAATGACTGGGTATTTAGAGAAAATCAAAACACCAATTTGGAGAGATGCCTGCAGCCTCATGTTCACTGCAGTGTTATCCACAGCAGCCCGACTGTGGAAGCGGCCCAGGGGTCCACCAATAGTGAATGGATGGGGTGCCCGGGGGGCTCAGCCAGTTAAGCGTCTGACTTTGGCTCAAGTCATGATCTCACGGTTCATGAGTTCGAGCCCCGCATCGGGCTCTGTGCTGACAGCTCAGAGCCAGGAGCCTGCTTCAGATTCTGTGTCTCTCTCTCTCTCTCTCTCTGCCCCTCCCCGCTCATGCTCTGTCTGTCTCTCTCTCTCAAGAATAAATAAAACATTAAAAAATAGATGAATGGATAAAGAAGATGTGGGATATAGATATATAGATATAGATGATATCGATAGATAAAAATATATAGATAATCGGTACAGGTATAGATAGACATACCGTAGAGTATTCATCAGCCATAAAAAAAAGAACAGGGGCCCCTGGGAGCGTCTGACTTTGGCTCAGGTCACAATCTCACAGTTTGTAAGTTTGAGCCCTGCATCGGGCACCCTGCTGTCAGCGCAGAGCCCGCTTGGGGTCCTCTTCCCCTCTCTCTCTCTGACTCTTCCTACTTCATGGGCACCCATGCACGCACAGGCACTTTCTCTCAGAAATAAATAAACTTAAAAAAAAGAATGAAATCTTGCCATTCACAACAACATGGGCGGACCTCGAGGGTATAAAACTAAGTAAAGTCAGTCAGAGAAAGAAAAATACTCCATGATTTCACTGATGAGTGGAATCTAAAAAACAAAGCAAGTGAGCAAACAAAACCAGAGCCCACGGATACAGGAAACAAGCTGTTGGTTATCAGAGGGCGAAGCAGGGTGAAGGGGATGAGCAGAGGACAAATGCCCAGTTAGAGGATCAATAAGGCACGGGGACACCGTGTGCGGCACAGCAAGCACAGTCAATAATCCTGTAATCACTTTGGTGACAGATGGAAACCGGACCATCACAGGGATCAGTTCAGCGTGTATGAAGTATCAAACCATGGTGATCCACGCATGACACTAAGTTAGACACTGTTGATTAACTTCAATCAAATGAGGCAACTGATTGTTCAGATCAAAAGCCATCATCACTGTGGACAGAGCCTGTGACGTGTGGAAGTATGCTGCAGCAGCACAGATAAAGGAAGGCAAACGGATTATACTGATGGGAGTTTCCCATGTTGTATCGGAAGTGGTATAATCACAATAATTCAAGGAATTCTGACAAACTAAGGATGCCTATTATAATCCAGAATAATCACTTTTAATAGTAGTATAGCTAAAAAAAAGAGATAAAATTGAATACAAAAAATACTCAGTTAAACAGCAAGAATAACAAAGGAGATAAAAAGACACAGAGGGAACCACACTCGACCACATCAATGATTACAGTAACTGTAAATGGACTATTAACTTCAATTCAAAGGTAGAGGCGGTCAGACCCACTGCAGCATACCAGCCACGGGGAAAGTGTTAATTTGTTGAAGCAATGAGTTCACACTGGGAGCTGCCACAGCAGAGGACAGCTGACAGCTGGTCAAGCTTATCACAAACTACCGTCATTTTCCAAGATGCAGGCCCAGCAGGTGATTTCAACGGGGCGTGGAGGCAACGACCCCCCCCCCCCCCCCGGGAACCTCCACGTCCTCAGTCCCCGCAGGGGGGCGGGCTTGCTCTCAGGGCACTGCTCTCCGAGCAGCAGCTCCCGTGGCTCCCCGGCCTTCCTCCCACAGTGCGGGTCTGGGAGGCAATGTGTGGGTTCCGCCAGCTGCTGGGTGTGTCAATGCCAATTATGCCCCCTAAAACCGGGAACACCACCACAGGGAGGCCACAAGCCCCCCACTCTACCTGGTGGGTCAGAGCGAGGTCCTGGGTCTCCTGGAATTACTGTCAGTTCAGAGCCGGTGTCCAGTTGTCCACAAAGGTCTGATTATTTCCTTCCTCCCCAGTGCTCAGTTACCCTGGTGGAACACCATCAGTCCCTTCGGGGGACGGCAATGTCCTGAGTCCTGCCCTGAGGGGGCCCTTTGGTTCAAGCGGTTCTGGGTCTGAAAACAGGCTCTGGCCTGGAAACTGCTGAGGAGCCATGGCTCCCTGTATTTATGATTGAGGTGAGACTTTTGATCACTTGACTTAGAACTTCCCGCTAACACAGGCTCCCTGTCGCCGCACCCACGGGAACATCACAACTAAGCTGACGATGCTACAGGTCTGCTCGTCAGAGTGCGCTCCACGGCCACTGGCTTGTGGTGGTCACGCCCCCGTCATCACCGCCGGGGAAGAGTTCAGTTCGTCTGGGCGTACGTCACGTTGGGTGGAATGAGGGTCTTGTCATGTCTTTGTCTGGAGGCCTAGTGCAGTTTAAAGAGTCGTGTGAGGCTTCAGGTCGGCAACGGGTTGACCGGTAATGGTTGATTTTACGTGTCAACCTACCTGGGCGTGGGAGCCCAGAGAGCTCACAAAACGTCATTTCTTGGTGTGTCTGTGGACGAGACCGCGACGCGGTGGGCAGCGCCTAATCTGCTGGGGGCCTGGATCCTCTCTTCTGGAGCTCTGCTGTCCTCGGACACCGGACCGAGCGCCGGCTCCCAGGCCTCCAGACTCTGGGACGCATGCCAGCTGCCCGCCCCGCCCCGTGGCCCCTGCCCTGGTTTTCAGGCGTTGGGCCCTCAGACTGGGAGGTACCTCTCAGCCCCTCCGGCTCTCTGGCTTCAGACGGCAGATCCTGGGATTTCTGAACCTCCATAACCGTTTGACCCAATTTCGGTAAAGAAGCCCCTGATGTGTGTCTACATGTCCTATTGGTTCCGTTTTTCCAGAAACTCCTGACTCATACAACAGCCCAAGAAGAAGTCAGACAGCCCCCAGCGGTGGTAGACTTAAATCCTCCTGTCTCTAATCGATAGAGCAGGTGCACAAACATGCAGAATTACTGAGGATGCACAAGTCTGGGCCACACCGTCACCTAGCTCGCCCTAACCAACCTCCAGAGGACATTAGAAAGTCGTCGGCGTATTACACACCATTTTCAAGAGTGCAAGGGATGTTCATGGAGATAAGCCATATCCTGGGACCAAACCAAACAAAACAAAACAAAACACAAATGTTTCAGTAAATTTCAAGACTTTTTTGAAATCATGGAGAATATGTTGTCTGAACACAATACATTAAAAAAGACACCAATGATAACAGATGTCCAAAAAGACTACACGCGTTTGGAAATTAAACAAAAACTGCCAAAAATCCATGGACCCCACAATCCATCACAAGGGGATGAGGAAAGACTGAAAACGGAGCGAGTATGAAAACCAGCATAACACACCGTGTGGGCCACAGCTATTTTTAAATGCTTATATGAAACAAGTAAGTTTAAAATCAATGATCTAAGTTCTATCTTAAGAAGCTAAAAAAGGACGAGTAATTTAAATTCAGTGTGAGTAGAAGGAAAAGACAGGAGAGCAGAAACCTACGAAACAGAACATGACAAATGACAGAGAAAATCAATAAACAAATCATTGTTACTTTGAAAACAACCAATAAAATTCATAAAACCCCAGTATTCTGGAATAAAAAAAGAGCAAAAAAATTGCCAAATCAGAAAAGGCAAAGGGCCTATCACTCCAGAGCCTAAGAGATTAAAAGAATAATCAGGGGCGCCTGGGTGGGTCAGTCAGTTAAATGTCCGACTTCGGCTCAGGTCCTGATCTCACGGTTCACGGGTTCGAGCCCCACGTCGGGCTCGGTGCTACAGCTCAGAGCCTGGGGCCGCTTCGGACTCTGTGTCTCCCCCTCTCCCCCGCTCGCACTCTGTCTCTGTCTCTCAAATACGAATTCATCTTAAACATAATGTTGAAATAAATAAATAAGAGAATAATCAGGGAACATTGTGCTGTGAGTTCACAACTCAAATGAGACGGAGACGCCCTTTTAAAAATGCAATTTCTCAAGGCTGATAGAACAGGGAACATGAATAGGCCGTACGTGTGCACAAAACTGAATCTATATGTGAAAACATTCCCCCAAAGAGATGTGTATTTGCTGACACAAAGAATACTCCCCAGAACCCCTGGGCCCTGACACGGACCCTGACCCGGAGCGGCCCCAAGGCCTCCGTGGGAGCTGACGCCACCAAAGCTCTGCCAGAAAACATGGGGATCCTGCCTGACTCTGGTGGACAGAGAGCTACCAGATGCGACACCAAGGTCTCGAGCTGCTAAAAATCCTTAAGTCTGTCTTCACCAAACCGGAAGACTTCCGCTCAGAGGCTCCGTGAGGAGGACAGAAGGAGGAGGCACAGGCTGGGGGCGGTGACGCTACTTTGTCCTTCCTGCAAAGGACCTGTGCGCGGACCGTACAAGGACTCACGTGATTCGTTAGAAGAAAACAAGCAACCCAGTGAAAAGCTGGACAGGAGAACAGACATTTGACTGTCTCACGCGAAATGCGAACGCACGCATAGAAACGCGCTCCGCGTCAGGCCGCTGACGATCCCAGCCGCGCCCCGAGCCTCACGTTCACTAGAACGGACAGAGTGACAACCACACTCACTACTGCGGGGGGATGTTTTCCCTGTGCCTTCTAGACCCGGTTTCGGGGGCGTATGAATTAAACTGACGGCAGACAGATTAACAGGAGAAAACATGTATTCTCGGCGCACAAGGGAGGCGTCACAGAAAAGACGAGAAAAGCTCAAAAAGCTATTCGGCCTGCGGGTTTATATACCGTGTTAACAGGGGGCAGTAGACGCGACAAGAGAAGGGAAAAGTGCTCTGGGTTTCTGGGGACAGTAAACTGGGGGAGGAAAACTCCATGGGAGAAGGTACTGGAAGATAAGGCCGTTCAGGGAGGGCTGTGTCACAGACGGGGGGCGGCACCATCCCAGAGCTGAGAGCGGCGCGTGAGGGCGCCTTCCCGGAGGGGCACCTGCGCCCGACTTGGCGCTGGGGGCGCGCTGATGACCCCACGCCGGGGTGGCTCTTCTGACCCCCTTCCGATACCTTGTTTCAAGGATGTAGCAGAACTGGACCCCCAAACTCTGCCGATAGAAATGTGCAGGGGTGCGGCCACCGCGAGGAGAGTTAAAGCCTCAAGGGTTCAAGCGTGAGCTCACCACAGGACCCAGCAAGTCCCCCGGCCCCCCGGGAGTCTACCCCAGAAAGATACAACACACAGCAACACAAATACATGCACACTAGTATTCACCACAGCATTATTCTTTTTTAAAGTTTTTTAAACTATTTATTATGTTGAGAGAGTGTGTGCACACACACAAGTAGGGGAGGGGCAGGGAGAGAGGGAGGGAGAGAGCATCCCTGCACTGACAGCCCAGAGCCTGATGTGGGGCAGGATCTCACAAATCACGAGATCCTGACCTGATCTGAAGTCAGATGCTTAACCGACCGGGCCACCCAGGGGCCCCGGTACAGCATTATTCTTAATGTCCCCAGACTGTAAAGAGTCCAAATGTCTACAAGCTGGCAACAGATCAAGAGCAGATGCGTGTGACGGGATCCTACTTGGCAGTGGAGGGGGGCGGGACACTGCTCCCCGCCACAGCGCGGATGGACCGCAATGTCAGGAAACGACAGGAAGAGCAGACGAAAAACAGTGTGTCCCATGACGGCGTTTACTTGGAATGTCCAGAAACGGCAAATTCGCAGAGGCCGAAGGCACGTCAGGGCCTTCCGAAGGCTGGAGATGGAAGTGGGGGTTGTGGGAAATCTCTTGGGAAGAGAGCGCAATCAGGGGAGCGGCAGAGAGAGAGAGAGTCCCAAGCAGAGTCTGCACTGTCAGTGCAGAGCCCGACGTGGGGCTCGAACTCACGAACCCTGAGATCATGATCTGAGCGGAAATCAAGCGTTGGAGGCTGAGCTGACTGAGCCCCCCAGGCCCCCCAATCTGACATTTTCCATTTCTGCTTCTGAAAAATCTCCTTAAGCTTTGTGTTGGCAGCACAGAGCCTGCTGGGAGCCTCTCTCTCTGCCCCTTCCCCGCACCCTCTTTCTCAAAATAAATAAACTTTAAAAAAAAAACAGTCTCCTTTAAAAAGTTCCCTCACACTGAATTAGATCGGTCCAGTTTACTTTGAACCACTGGACCGTTGACCACATGAAGGGAGCACCACGGAGCAGGTGCCCGTGCTGCTCTCTCCACGCGGCCTTCCTCACCCCTGCCCGGCCGCCGGGGTCCGTCCATGGCTCACACGAATCTGATGCCGGACCACACGGAAGCCTGCCGAGCCATCAGCCCTGGCTCGTGCAGCATCCGAGCCCGGCAGGGGTGCGGCAGGCGGACCCGGGTCTCCTGGAAGGCAGAGCCCAAGTGCCCCGCGCCACAGCACACAGGCTTGTCCGGAGGGAGGTGTCACTGCCTCACCCCTCCTTCCCAGCTGCCCACCCACAGAGACGCATCCACATCTTGTTTCTTGGGCGCATGAGGGAGTCAGAGACCTTTACGTCTGACAGTTGCAGCTCTTCTGGGGGGACGTCCCTCCGCAGCACGCGGAAGAGGGGCCCACGCCTCCCTCTGCGCCCAGACCCAGTCACCTCTGCCGGCTGGACCTCGGAGGGCCAGGCGGGTCTCTGTCCCCACGCAGGGACCGTGACACCAAGCCATGCCTCTCGGGGTCACCCAGGGCCGCCTTCAAGTAAAACTGCCCAGGTGGCTTGTTGAGGATGCGGCCCACACAGGGAGGAGAGGTCTGGGGGGATCCTGCCCCCCTCTTCTGATGCAGTCCTGGGCAAACACCCCTGCAATCTTTAGGGAAAATCCCAATGCTCTGCATTGTCTTCAATCCTTGCTTCAAAAGAGGAGATAAAATGAAGGAAAGTTTTGGGGAGTCTGGGTGGCTCAGTCGACTAAGTGTCCGACTTTGGCTCAGGTCATGATCTCACAGTTCATGGGTTCGAGCCCCGCATCGGTCTCTGTGCTGACAGCTTGGAGCCTGGAGCCTGTCTTCGAATTCTGTATCTCCCTCCCTCTCTGACCTTCCCCAGTTCACGCTGTCTCTCTCTCTCAAAAATAAATAAAACATTAAAAAATTTTTTTTTATAAATAATAAAGGTGAGGCGCCTGGGTGGCTCAGTCGGTCAAGCCTCCGACTTCGGCTCACAGGTCATGATCTCATGTTCATGGGTTCGAGCCCCGCGTCAGGCTCTGTACTGACAGCTCAGTGCCTGGAGCCTGCTTCCGGTTCTGTGTCCCCCTCTCTCTCTGACCCTCCCCCTCTCATGCTCTGTCTCTCTCTGTATCAAAAAATAAAAAAAACATTAAAAAAATTAAAAAAATAAATAAAGGAAAGTTTCATCTTTTCCTGCGTGGGGGCCCTGCTCCTGGGCCCAGGGAAGCTGCGCTCCAACATCTGCGGGGCCAGGAGGACTCAGCAAACCTCGGAGCACAGGCCGCTTCCGCCCGGCACACCTGTCCCTCTGCAGCCTTAAACACTTCAGCAAAAAGGAGCATTCCAACCACACGGATCAGAAAAAGAGAAAACGTCCCTGGTCCCCACAGGTTAACGTCCCACGGCCTTGCACACGTGAGAGACGGAAGATAAAGTCTGTGACCCTCCGGATGGTCCTTGGTCGTGAGGATTTGTAATTGGTTTGTGCGAACACACAGGACCCTGACCCGGGGCGGGCCCTCCTCGTGAAGGCCGTGGTTCCTGCAGCTGCGCTAACTCGGGCTTCGATAAGACGCTCTTCCTTTCTCTTTAACATTTTAGTTTTTGAAAAAAATTTTAATGTCTTTATTTTATTTTGAGAGAGAGGCAGACAGCGAGTGGGGGAGGGGCAGAGACAGAGGGAGACACAGAATCCAAAGCAGTTCCAGGCTCTGAGCTGTCAGCACAGAGCCTGACGCAGGGCTCGAACCCACGAACCGTGAGATCATGACCTGAGCTGAAGTCAGGTGCTTCACTGACTGAGCCCCCCAGGTGCCCTCTCTTTAACATTTTAAAAAGGTTTGTTCACTTGCTTCAACACCGGATTGTTGGTGCCCTGGCTGCCACCCCTGGGTTTGAAGCAGATGAAGGCTCTGCCGCAGAAATCAGCCCTCTCTGTGGGGCGCCTGGGTGACTCAGCCAGGTGAGTGTCCAACTGTTCTGGTGATCTCACAGATCGTGGGCTTGAACCCGAGTCGGGCTCTGTGCTGACAGCTCAGAGCCTGGAGCCCGTCTTTGGATTCTGTGTCTCCCTCTGTCTCTCCGCCCCTCCCCTGCTCACACTCTGTTTCTCTCTCTCTCTCTCTCTCTCTCTCTCTCTCTCTCTCTCTCTCTCTCTCTCTCTCTCTCTGTTTCTCTCTCAAAAATAAATAAACATTTAAATAATTTAAAGGAAAGAAAGAAAGAAATCAGGCTTCCTCGGGCCTGACTGGGAAAGCTCCGCGGGCCGGTCAGGGAAAAGCCAGGAGGGGGCACCCGGCACAAGGTGGCACGGGAGCCCAGGTTATGCAGACTGGGCTGTTTGCCACCATCCCCTCCCCGGGAGAGGCCGCCGGTCATGCTGCCCAGGTCAGGGCGGTGGGTCAGCTTCTGCGGGCCCCGTGGTCACCCCCAGCCTTGTAGTCGACACTGGCGGGCAGGGGCCAGGCCCTGTGGCCCAGAGGCTGGGTCAGTGTGGGCGCCCAGCTCGGGTCTGGCCCAGGACCAGGTGCCCGCTGAGGACGGGGGCAGGGCTGTGGTGGCGCTGTCCAGCCTGGGGTGGCTGGGGGAGCCTCGGGGCTCTGTGACAGGCCCGGGCCAGGGGCTGGCGGCGGTGCGGTTAGTGGCTGAATCCTCCTCAGAGTGAGCTTGCTGCTTCTGGGCTTCCAGAAAGGCCCCCGTGGAGAAATCACTTCTGTTTTAGTCTCGCTGCGGGAGGGGATCCCCACCTTTTCTTGCCCCCCTTAGAGGCTCCTGGAAGAAGGGGCCAGTCCGGAGCCAGGCGTGACTCCAGGCCCTCCATTCCCCGGGGGCCGTGTCCAGCCCACCGCCACCACCCCGCGCCTCAGTCTCTCCCAGCATCACGGAGACGAGCACCCGAGGTTTGCCGGCCCGCTGGGCACCGCGCTGCCGTCTTACCGCAAGCCGCACTCAGACCTCACGACCATCCTACAGCCCCTGTCCTGACCCGCGCATTTCACAGGTGAGTGACAGGGTCAGAAGGCCCCACCCAGGGCCGGGCAGGAGCAGGGATGTGTTAGGACGCCCCGCCCCCCTCAGCAGACTGTTTGCTCTGGGACACGTGACGCATGGAACATAGGAGAGTTCTGTGCGCGAGCTTGAACCCCCGGGGTCCGACCCCCACCACCAGCACCCACCCACCCGCTTCCTGAAACACCAGAGGTTAATTCTCCCCCGGTTCTGGAGGCCGGAGGCCCCGGGTCAGGTGTCCATGGGGCCGGTTCCTCCCAAGTCCTCGCCCCGAAGTCCTCCGTGCGTGGACAGCCGACCCTCGCCATGTGCCCACAGGGTTATCCCCGTGCATGTCTGTGTCTTCATGTCCTCTCACGGGGACGCCCGTCAGAGGGGTCAGGGCCACTGCCCCAGTGCCGGGGCCAGGACTTCAACACGTGAATCTCGGGGAGACACAATTCAGCCCCGCCCGCACCCCACGTGCACCCCGTCCCCTGCCTGGCCAGCCTGGATCCGGGGCCAGCGGGTCCCGTGACGTCTCCTCGCAGCTGTCACGGACCGTGGCCCCTGGGGGACACGCCCGCGCGGGGCGAGACCCCGGAAGCTGGCTTTCTTCTGCCACAAAGGATCGGGACAAGCAGCATTGCTGACTTCCCGGCTCGCGCGCGCCCTGGCCCCGGCTCCTCCCCAGGCTCTGCTGAAACGGGGCCTCTCCCTCCAGCGTCTCTGCCCACGTGTCCAATGTGGTTTTCTTCCCTGAAGCTTCGGCAGACGGTGGGGTGTCCGCACACGGGAACAGCCCCACCCGGGGGGGCAGATGCGTTCCCAGACGCTCCCAATGAACGGACGGACGCACGCCCGGCGGCAGCGGGACCGGGGCCGCGACCGGGAGCTCCTGAGCCCTGTCCGCCGGCCGGACGCTCTCTCGCTGGGGACAAAGCTGTTTCCCTGACAGCTGGTCACAGCGAGCCTTTCTTATATCTTTATTGGCCATTTGGTTTTCCTCTACTATGACTCATTGATTCATATATTGTGCCTATTAATCTAAAAGAAACTATAGTTTTTATTTTTTTAATGTTTATTTTATTTTTGAGAGAGAGAGACAGAGCATGAGCAGGGGAGGGGCAGAGAGAGAGGGAGACACAGAATCTGAGGCAGGCTCCAGGCTCCGAGCTGTCAGCACAGAGCCCGACTCGGGGCTCAAACCCACAAACCGTGAGATCATGACCTGAGATGAAGCCGGTGCTTAACTGACTGAGCCACCCGGGCACCTCTATGGTTTTTATCTTTTTAATTGAATTATAAAAGTTCTTTATGTATTCTGCATATTAATCTATAGGAAATAGGCATTGCCAATATCTGCTCTCGCTTTTGGCTCAGTTTTAATTTTCCTTAGGTGTCTTTTTGATAAGCAAGTGTACCTTCAATGGAGTGCATTTATCAACATCTGTTTCCATGCCTAGTGCTTCTATATCTCATTTAAGAAATCCTTTCTCAGCCTAAGAACAAAGTAAAAGTCCCCTGTGTTTTCTGCTAAGAACTGTGTGGCATGCCCTCTTAGCCTGACCGTAGCGAGCATCCGCAGACCCGCGCGGGCCCCGGGGCACCGCTGGAGGGGTCTGCAAGGCGTGCCCGCGGTGTAGCCACCAGCCAGCACAGGGAACAGAACATTCCAGCACCCGAGGAGCCCCGGGAGCTCGGAGCCCTTCCCGGGACACAGCACCCTGGCAGGGAGGGGGGTACCGGGGAAGCCCCAGCCTTCACCGTCTGCAGAGCCCCGCGGCAGCCCCCTCTTGTCTCTCCAGCCCCCACATGCTCACGTGGCACAGCCCTGCTCCGGCTGGCCCGGCGGCCGGCCACCTCGTGCGTCCCTGTCCTGAGCACACGCCGTCGATTACGGATTTTCAAAGAGCATTCCATGACCCCGAAAACGCCCTCCTGTGGTTCAGTGTCTGTGGGACTCAGAGCCTTGCGGGCCCAGTGCCCAGCGCGGGAGGGGCCCACGGGCTGCCCTGAAGCCTGACCACCTTCCACTGTCTGTGCCCGCTTCCTTCCCTGCTTCCTGTCCTTCCTGAAATAAGTCACTTCTTCAGCTGCTTGGTTTTCGTTGAACCTCTTGGGACTTCTTCCTGCCCCTCGCAACAGCCTGGAGGATGACAGGCATCTGCCAGCCCAGCGGGTGACCGCAGGGACATCCCTCCCCGCACCCCTCCTCCGGTGGGCCGGGCTGCCCTGTGTTGGCATCCTGGATGCGCCCGTGTCCCCAGATCGTCTGGGTGGACCCCCGGTATGGCGGACGACACCCTGCGTCTTGGGTCTACACCGCCGGCCCCTATTCCAGGGAACACTTGGAATCCCTCCCCCTGCCGTCCCCCAGCGCTGCCTGCGGGGGCAGGAACCTGTCTTCTGTGTCCCACGTCTTCCTTTTCGGGTGACCTCTGTTTGGGGGAGCAACTGTGGCAGCTCCCTGCATGTCTGAAAATGCGGCCAGGTCCAACCTTGAACTTGATTCGGGAGCGGAGGCGGGAACGTGTGGCCGGAATGTTGAGGACGTCCGAAAACTGGCTCCTATGCCGTCGAGAAAAGCAAAGGCCCTCGATCCTTCACTCGCTGGGGTCTTCGTGGGCTTTTCTCTCTGAGAGCCGCGTTCTCAAACATCACGACAGGCGCCTCGCGGAGGGTCCCTGTCCCCTCCGGGTGCCCCCGCCCCCCTCCCGCCCCCCGTGGGGCCCTCTGTTTGAGAAGCCTGTGTTTCAACTCTGGAAACGTTTTTAAATTACTTCACAGATGATCGTTTCTCTTCTCTCTTTCTTCCTTGGACTGTGAAACCTTTGGATTGGTCCTGTGATTTTCATACGTGTTCTCTCTTATTTTCCATCTTTTTGTTTTTGCCCCAATTTCTGGGCGATTTTCTGAGATCCATCATCAGACCCGGAGCACCTCCAGCTCATCTGCTGGCACTGGTGCCAGGGGACTGTCGGGGGCCGTCCGTGGCCTCTTCTCACCAGATGGAGGGGCCCCCCGTCCTCCCCCCAGCCCTGCCCCAAGCTCCGACAACCACAAATGTCTACACCTGCTGCCCAGTGCCCCCCGGAGGGGCGGGGGGAGCGGCCGCCGCTGCCCCGCTGCCCCGTAAGGGCGGCACTGGGCTCCGCCGTTCCTTCGGGACAGGGTCAGAGGCCCCCACGGGACCTTGTCGCTGTGACAGTCCTCACTCCACAGGCCAAGAAGCGTGTTCCGCTCAGGCGCGGTGAGACAGGCAGGCACAGGAGCAGCTGTCGTGGAGGGAGAAACCCCGGCAGCGTGTGGTTCCCGAGACGCTGCGGGGAGGCCGGCCACGCAGGCCACGCAGGGAGCCCCGAGGAGGTCCGGGGCAGAGGCAGAGTGGACAGCAGCCCGTGCGGCGGTTCCCAGGGAAGTGACTCGGAGCCCCCTGTCTCCGGAACATCTCGGCAGAATCTGCTTCATCCCCAGAGAGGACGAGGGAGAGGGGCGGGCCGGGACTCGGAAGATGGGGGTGGGGGCAGGGCCTGGGACTGCCCCCGGGGGCTGAACCCTGGTCCCCAGCCACGCGGAAAGTGTTGCTCTTCTCACGGGGGCTTTGCGTGAGGACCTTGCCGACGCCTGGGTTGTAAGAGTGGGTCGATGCAGGGTAGGAGAGGGAGGGCAGAGGCAGAGGGCCACGCGGAGCCAGCCCCCTCCCCGCGGTGCCCCGCCCCCGCAAGAGCCTGAGCTCACAGGAGCCGGGGGGAGGGCGACTGGTGCCCACAGGCCATGGGGCTGGCATGGGCGGTCTATGGGGCTCAACGGTTTGTCCCCAAATCTCAAGGGCAAGCTCACCCCCCAGGCTCACCTGGAACATTCTGAGGAGTCGTCCCACACTCCCCCGAGATGCCAGAGAGCCAGCGTTCCCGCGGCAGCTGCCCGTGCCCCGTGTGTCCCGAGGGGGCCGCCCGCGCCCCGTGC
>NC_043701.1:185684484-185710707 GCF_006229205.1 Suricata suricatta
CGCCCCGTGCCCTCCCGAGCGGCGCCCCGTGCCCTCCCGAGGGGGCCGCCCGCGCCCCGTGCCCTCCCGAGAGGGGGCCGCCCACGTGGAAACTGAGGTCGTCTTCCCTCTGCGCCTCACTTCCTTCCGAAGAAGGCTGTGCCCCAACCGCTGCCCCTCGGGGCGTGGGCACGGCCTGCGTCGGCCGCTCAGGGGCCGTGTGAACGTCTTCCAGAAACCAACTTCCCGCCGCTCTAAATCTGTGAAGCTTACCTAGAAGTGGTTATTCTCTTTTTCTAACTTTCCAGAAAGTAGATTTCAAGTTTTAAAAATATTTCCTTTTGCTTTTCTTTTGATACAGAAATAAGTTAGTTACTGGGAATCTACCAAACATAACTTACAGCCCCTTCATACCAAGGAATTGAACACGGAAAACTAAAACACAACGAAACCTCCTAATTGTCCTTCAAGCGTAAACCATTTCCTTCCTCTGGGCAAGCAGGGCCCTGGGTTGGCGCTCAGAGACCCTGCCCCCATTCCCTCCACCCACAGTCATGTTTGGCCGCAGAGGCCGGTGTGACCTTCAGCCACCCGGGCGACAAGCCCACCTCCCTACCTCCATAGGGCCCCACCCGGAAACTTCCCAGGAGGCCACCGAGCCTCCTGCCCTGAACATCGGACATGTCCTCGCCCGGAACAAGGAACTGACGCAAAAACCTACCCTGTATGGAGACGCCAATGCTCCATCCCCCTCCCCCAGCCAACCTCATAAATACGCCACGCCACCTCAACCCCGGGGGGTCGGGGGGTGACTTCCCTGGCCCGCTCTGTCCAGACCAGGGAACCTCGCCCGAGAGCGCCCCCAACAAAGGCCTTTTACATCTATTTCTGGCCTCGGTTTTCTGCATTGTCTCTGAGGCCTTACAGGCCAAGACAGAGAATTTTAAAAAGAAAGCATTAAAACCTGTAACCCTTCCACAGACCCAAGGCGGAAGGAAGACACAAAACAGGGTGCAGGATGGGGGCCTTGGGCCTGCAGGGCTCTGGATGCAGAAACAGGCCAGTGGCTGGAACGCTGTCCCTGAGGGGCGAGGGTCTGGAACCGCCCAGCGGGAGTGGGGAACAACAGCCAAGAGCATCACCATAGGTTGGAGCTGGGGCAGCCTCCCGCCTCTGTGACAGGGGGCTGGGAAGGAAAACCACCTGCAGCAATGACCCGAGGAGCCCCGAGAGGACGGACTGGACACTCCTGCACTTGTCGGGGGAGGGGGGCTGCGCGAGGTTCCCGGGCACCCAGGGGAACGCACGTCAGCGCCGCAGAGCCCAAGAGGCTGTATGGAGGCAGGTGTGGGACCGAGAAACACAGACGGGTGAGCAGAGAGCGCACAGGCCACAAGCCCCTTGTTTACCAGGAGCCCGCAAGCCTCAGCTCCGAGCACGTTACTCGGAGAAAGAGAGAACAGATCAGCGATCCGCAGATGAGTTCGCCCCAGCTGAAATGAGAACAATACAGCAGCCTAAAAATTTAAATAATAGAGCAGATGTTGAAATAACCATGCTTAGGATTCTCACGTTGGATACAGACAAAACATCCACAAAAACTTAGAAGAGATTATAGAACAAGAACTGGAGAAAATGAAACGAGAACAAATATAACAAAGAAAATTGGAAATGAGACAGGAAGTCATTTAAGAAAGCCCATCTCAGTACCCGATACAGACTCTGAGTGGACACCAGTGGAGACGGATTTCCGGACGAGGGCGCAGGTAAAAATTAGGAAGAGCAGTTTTGAGACGTGGAGAGCAGACTGGGTCGTTTCAATCCGCCCCTCACAGGAGACCCAGAGTAAGAGAACGCGGCTAGCGTGCAGGCCCTCGGCCGTTTGTGTGACGAAGTGACTGGAGTGTCCAGGATCGAAGACAGGAGATCGCAGAGAGAACACGTCACGTGCCAACAGTGTCACTGAACATCAATCCACACTTAACCGTGACTGCAGTGAAATGTCAGGACACCAAGGACACATGAAGAAAAGGCAGATTTCCTTCCGAGAAATGGCAGTTCATGGACGGCATCCTTCGAGTTAGCAGCGAGAGCTTCCTTCCAAAGAGTGGTGTTGTTAAAATTCTGATACAAAATAACTGCCAACAAGTTCTATACCAGGTAACCCTCGGTCTGCAGTGAGGTCAAAATGAAGACTTTTCATCCACTCACAGGCTCAAAGAATCACCCTTCGTGCCTCGTTTCTCCCCTTTCCCACGGGCACGTCTGTCGCCGCCACGCTGTGCCTGCACTGCCACTGTGGGTCCCCCGGGACTCTGCCCTAAACCATCACCTGCCCTTAGCATTGCGTGCTACTCCAGAAATTAGCAGCCTGTCCTCCCCCACTTCCGGGCCTTCCTACAAGAGCCCCTGTGACCACACAGAAAAGTGTCCAGGGGAGGAGAGGAGACCCTCCGAGGGCAGGGCGCAGGTGCCGCCGTGGCCAGAGACCGCCCACGTCCGGGTGCTGGCCTTGTCCGAGGACTCCCCTGTGCAGATGTCACTCCCCCCGCTCCTTGATGGAGGTGGTCTTCTAACCTTTCTGCTTCACCAACGCCTTCTTCAGCTCTAAGCTATTACTGTATTTTCCAGATCCAGAATTCTCAGATGACTCCTTGCTATGATTTCCAATATCATTACTTACTTCTTTGAACATATTAAGCCTAATTAGAACTGTAGGCTTGCAAACTTCATTATCTGGACCACCCACAGGCCAGTTTTTGTTTTCTCTTGGTTTTTTTTGGACCTGATCATGTGTTCATGTTGCCTGGTGTATGACATACATTATACACTTTTGTGTGTGTGTGTGTTTATTTATTCACTTGGGGGAGAGAGGCAGAGAGAGAGGGAGACAAGAGAATCGCAAGCAGACTCCTCACGGTCAGTGCAAAGCCCGATGCAGGGCTCAAACCCACAAATCATGAGATTGTGACCTGAACCAAAGTCAGACACAGCTTACTGAGCCACCCAGGCGCCCTGTGTCACACATTTTAAAACCACGAAGATAACTGAGACCTAAAGAGGTATTTTCTCCCTTCTCTAGAAAGGACTGACCTCTGCTCCTGGCCGGGATCCAAAAACACAGCACCCCGGTCACCGGATGCAGTCAGGGTCTGTCTCGGTCTGAAGCTGAGCTTCAGGCCCCACAAGGTCTGGTGTTTTCCCAGGTCACTCTTTTCCTAGACTGTGGCATTACGTACGTATCCCTAACCCAAAACCTGGGCGGGGGGGTTCTAGACCCTCTGTCTCTGCAGTGGTGACAGGATAACAACTTAATCCCTTTGGTCATTGGTCTGTTGGGACAATTGCTCAGAAGCTGAGGTTTTGTTTTGTTTTTTTTAATAATTTTTAAAGTGTTGTATGTATTTTTCGAGAGTGCGCGTGGGGGAGGGGCAGAGAGAGTGGGGACAGAGAACGTGAAGCAAGCTCTGGGCGGAAAGCAGTGAGCCCAGGGTGGGGCTGGAACTCACCATCATGACCTGAGCCCACGCAGGACTGAGCCACCCAGGCGCCCTGGCAGCTGACCGCTCTGACACCTCTTCAAATAGAAAGACCCTCTCTGAGGCACATGGCGCCTTTCTGGAGTTCTTCGCTCCCTTGTGGCGGAAGGCTTGGTCACAATGGCCTGGCCCGCATTTCCATAGCAGGAACCCAGAGGGATCTTTCACAGCAAGGTGGATCTGATCTGAGCATCCATGGAAAGCTTTTCAGGGGCCTTTGCAGCTGATACTTTGGGCAGCGTGCCCAGTGCCCGGTACTCCTAACAGGGCCCCGGTTTAGTTTCAGGGACTGTGGTGGCTCTGTGATGTGTCAGCTAGGCTCCCCAGCCCCCGGCCCTCCTCTCCCGCGGGGTTCCCTAACTGGGTCACAAGAAGCATCTCGCTGAGGTCTGGCGGGCGGAGGCTGAAGCCGCAGCTCGGTGTTTGCACGCGCGGGAGGTCCGGCCGGCCCGGTATGTCGGCGCTCACGGGCAGGAGGCAGGGGTGCGGCTCCTCCAGCCCCAGGGGGCGTGTGTGCTCGGTCCTACGAGGGGCGGCGGCCACTTCCGCAGGACCGGTCTGTCCCCGCAGCTTCCCGCCGGAGCCCTCGGCCCCTCCGCCGGCAGCGTCCCCTCCGGCCGCCTGCTCCGCGCCCAGCCCGCTCCACGGCGCGGAAGGCGCGGCCCTCGATCCCCGCAACGGCGTCCCGAAGACCTCGTCCCCAGGGTCCCGCGTCCGCCTGGCGTCCACCTGCCGCCGCCCCGGCGCCCGGCCGCAGAGCGAGTCCTGCTTGGCCCGGGACCGCGCGGGGCTCTCGTTTCCCCTCTGGCGCCTGGACGCAGCTCCGGCTGAAGAGAGCCGAGGCTGCCTGGCGGGCTGGGGGGCTGGGGAGTGGGGGGTCACGGCCTGGGGACAAAGGCGCGGCCCCCTTGCTCTCCCGGGTGGTCGTGTCCGCGTGACGGCGGCGACCCCAGGCGCTCCTGGCCGGTGGTCAGGGTGGGGCGCGCCCCGCCCAGGCTCAGCGCTCGCGCGGCCGCAAGGGTCCCCCTCGTGCCTATGACTCTGCGGACCAAGGCAACGTGTCCCCTGCGCGCGTCACCGCCCGCCGAGCAGAGGAGACTGCGGGCCGCAGCCCACGCGCGCCGGCAGGGACTCCACGGCTTGCGCAGGCGCACCACCCTCCCCGAGGCTGCGCGCGCTCCGCGCGGCTTGGCCCCTCCGGGACCCCGTACGGTCGTCTCCATGGCGACCGCGTGGGCCTGGCAGCCTCCATTGTTGGGCTGCACTTCTCTTGGTTCCCCGCGTGCCAGCGTGCTGGAGAGGTGGACTCTGCAGGTGAAGCAGGGGTGCGGGGGTGGGAGAGCGCTGCAGGTGGGGGCGCAGGGGAGGTGTCGCAGGTGAGGTGGGGGCAAGGGAGGTGCTGCTCGTGAAGCTGGGATGGGAAGGCGCTGCAGGTGAGATGGGGGGTGCGGGGGCGCCGCAGGTGAGGAGGGAGGGCTCTGCAGCTGGGGGGGCAGGGGAGGTGTCGCAGGTGAGGCAGGGGTGGGTGGGTGCTGCAGGTGAGGTGGGGGGGCATTGCAGGGGAAGTGGGGGCGCAAGGAGGGGTCGCAGGGGAGGCCTGGATGGGAGGGCGGGGCAGGTGAGATGGGGGGCCGGGGGCGCTGGGGGGGGCCCCAACTGTGGGCAGGCAGCAGACAAAGGCGGTGCCCCCTCTGGCAGCTCTGGGAAAGGCTGTACACCCCAGGCCTGACACTTGAGGTCTAACAGGTTGTTCCCACCAGGCCTGGTGCAGATGGGGAAACTAAGTCAGGCATGGTGGGGACGCAGTACAGCCTTTGCCCCTCCACGAGTCCGCTCTGCCCATTTTTAGGTCCTGTTGTTTCACTTTCATTTTGAGATTTTTTTTTCCCCTCTGGGGAGGATTGTAGGAGGTTGAAGCAGCCCTCGAGGTGGGTGATTCACAGGCAAGGTCCTTGGGTCACACCTGTGGGTTGTCCTCACACATTCGTTGCTCAGTCTTTGGGCAGCTCCTTAACTAACCCAAGCCTCGTATTCCTCATCCCGAACCCGGGAAGGAAGTGTGTGCGTGCACAAGCACGCCAGCCAAGTGCAGTGTTAATGAGGGATCCCGTATGAACTCATTAGCATTGCAATGTGGGTTATTACTGCGGGAAGTGTGTTTCCCCAGAAGCATTTTGGTGAGCAACAGCTCTTGAACTGCTGTGGAAATACTGCCGAACAACTAAAATTGAAGATGCTTTTTTGACAGATTTTTTCCCAGCACCTAATTCTGTGCTCCCCTGACCCAGCGCTGCTCCCTGGGCCAGACAGGCAGGGTTCCTGGGCACGGGGGGCTTGGTCCCCAGTGCCGGGAGAGAGCTCAGACCCTCAGCAGGAGCAGGCGGTGCAGACCGAGGAGCGCTCCGCAGTCAGGTTTTATGGAAGGAATGTATTGGTTTACACACTGAAACCTGATATTTTCTTCCCTAAAATAGCCCTTCTTATTTTGCATCCGTGTGTTTCCCAGGAGTTAAAAGTTGAGTCTTGGTACCCCGTGGTGCGAAGTGAGGCTCATAACGATTAATCAGAACCTTCTTGACTTCCTGCTTTCATCCTTCCAAGCTTGAGTGTCAAATTTATACCATTTAATAAAAATGGTGGTTTCGTAGGCAAGGGAAACTGCTGCCGACCTGCCACACAGCCACCCCGCGCCCCCGGGTGGGTGTGTCAGGGCGCCTAGCTGGGGCCGTGTCTCCCTCCTGTCTCCAGTGACTGCAGGGCGCGCAGGATGAAGGATGAGCGGTGGTCCCCGCACGGCGCCTCCTCGCGGCTGGCCGATGGACAAGCCCCCGCCTGGGGCGGCTGATTCAGGGGACACGCCTGCCGCCCCCCTCAGAGAGGCCCCCCAGGGGGCCGACGGGGTCCTCCTTTCCTCCTCAACCATCTTAGACTTGAGTCAGAGTGGTCTTCACCATTTAGAAGAGATCTCTAATGTCCCCAACCTTAAAGTAAGTGGGGCATTTCTCCTTTGTGCGTCTGCGCGGTAGACATGAACGGCTTCTACTTGAGCCTCACTTCAGCAGAGAGATTCCAGAATGAGACAGAGAGGGCTGACTCGGGGTCTCAGGTGCTGCTCAGCACAAGATGAGAAATTGCGGTGCGGGGACGAGCCGATGCAAGTATCTCGTGGAGTCGGACCATAGTATCCATCCTCTCTCCTCGGCGGCTCCTAAGCACCAAAAAGCCGGAGGTAGAAACCATGGCCCCTAACACCCTGGGCCTCTTGCGTGAAACACCCCGCCTGCAGACCCCACGCAGCATTACGTCAGTTAATCGTTTCTCGCGTGTGCTGTGCCGCCGTCACCGCGGACGTTGTCCTGGGCCCGGTGTCATCTCCAGGCCTTTGCCGGCTGGTGGCCCAGGGACCACTGTCTCGTGCCCCGTGGTTTCTAGCGTAAGGTCCCGTCAGAGCGCAGTGTTGACGTGAGCAGGGCTCCTGCTGTCTGGTGCTCGTGTAAGTTCCTGAAATCTCACTCGTCTTCATCTGGAACACGAGAATGAGAATACTTTGTGGTCAATACAAGAATTAAACCGCAGGGTCCGCAGCGCAGTGCTCCCTGGACACACCGCACCGCCGCGGCGTGGACCGACATTTCTGAGTGCTTTTACAAAGCTGCAAGCATCGATTTTGAGCGGCTGCTCGACTGACTAACCTCCTCTGCTGCATGTGACACACCCTGTTTTGCTGCCAAGGCCCCCGGTCTTGCTCTCTCCTCCCTGAGCACCCACCTCCCGGAGTGAATTCCTGGGTTGTTGGGCTGCCCTGCGTGAGGGCGGAGGCTCCCAGCCGGTGTCAGGACCCCGCCCCCGCGGGAGACTTAACGTTACTTCTGCGCATAAGGGAAGAAGGAGGACATTCCAGACGCTCTTCAGGCTTAATAAAAAAACATCATAACTGCTTAAGCCCTTTGGAAGACAGGGAAGTGAAGATCAATGTTATTGCCATGGTAACCAGTCACTGAGGGAGGTGGCCTTCGAGGGGTCATGGGTACACCCGTGTCTCTGGGGTCGCCGGAGCCCGTCCGCCACTTCCACAGACACGTGCAGTCCCGGGAGGGAGGGTGGGCTCCAGGGCACGGTCACCTGGCTGTCATTCAGCCAGCCCTCTTGTCCTGCCTTTCTGGGGGAGCCGGGGTCTGTGGTTTCAGGGCTGAGCACTGGACGCAGCCTGCCCTGACGGAGCCGCCGGGGCCCACGCTGCAGCCCCGCATCGACGTGCGCACACCGGTGCGAGCGTGACCACCGGCCCGTGGCTCCGTGGCCACCTGCGGTCGGCAGGGCGGCTGCCCACGCCTTGCCTGGCGGGAGAGTTCACTTTCCATGTACTTGTGAGGCCCGCGGGGGCCCGTGCAGGGCCGCGGGGCAGAGCTGGGAGTGGGGACAGTGTGGCCCCAGGGGTGGCTGGTGCTTCCCCGGCACCCCCGTGGCCCGGTCGGCTCACTTAGCACACCCTGGCAGGGGGTCCCCTGAGCCACCTTACAGAGGAGGACGCTGGAGCCCAGAGAGGTTTGGGAACTTGCTTAAAGTCACACAGCTAATAAGGGTTCAGATTCTAGATTTGAGCCCAGGAAGTGTGGCTTCCAGGCCAGAGCCCTTACCGTCGCACTCTGCTGCCTGGGCAGGGAGGGGTGACGTTCCCAGCCAGGGGGGCACGAGGTGGGACGCACCCCCAGCGGGCTCTTCAACCACCCATCGTGCCGGGCTGCGACTGCAGTTAGTGTGCGCGCTGCCGGGCCGCCCTCGGCCCCCCTTCCTGCTCCTGCTGACGCCCCCTGGCGCCCGGAGCTGCTGCCGGGGGGGCGGGGGGCCTGTCTGGGCGGCTGCCCGCCAGAGACCAGGGCGCAGCCAGCAGCACGGGACCGTGTCTCTTAGTTCCTTTTAATTATTTGCTCGGGGTGAGTCCCTAACCGGACCCTGCTCCTGCCACATGCCGCGGGCCGAGGCGGCGGCCCTGGAGCCCAAGAAGCGCTGAGCGTGGGACCCACGAAGGGGAAGGGGGTTTAAAACTCGGGGACTGGGTTTGATCTAAAGAGCGTTTGTAGAAAAAGCCCCGTGTGCCCCGGTGGCGGGGGTGCCGGCGCCCCGGAGGCCCGGGCAGGGGCCCTGGCGCCGGTCCTTCTGACTCTTGTCTGCGTTTAAACTATGTAAGATCAGTTAGTGTGAGGTCTCTCTGTTCAGTGTGTACAATCGCAAAAGCTAGGATCTGTTCTGGAAACGCCTGAGATAAATCATGTCTCGAAATGGGCTTAGTTGACAAAACTCTGTCTTTTCTCTTCCCTGGAAACAATTGCATCTTCAAAGAAATGCCCTCCGCGAGCTCCCTCCAGACTTCTTTCAGCTGCTGCCAAACCTCACTTGGCTGGACTTCCGCTACAACAGGATTAAAGCCCTTCCCTCTGGGATCGGCTCTCACAAGTAAGCTGGAATCTCCAGACTTTGAAGAGCCGTCGCGCTTTCAGACGTCTGAGCGCCTGCTCTTCTGCTGGCGATCCCCCGCTCCTGGTTGCAGTTTGAGTCAGCTAGAAGCATTTAGTGCTCTTTTTAAAGCCGCTAAGGGATGCGATGGTTGAATGTACCAAACGCACGTAACCTTAGTTCTAATTTAGGACGTTTAATGCCACAGAGAACGCGGCAGCCACGGTGCCTTTGCTGGGCCATCCCCGAGGCGTTGGCAGCACCGGGTTCCGTCTCTGACTCTCACCGCGTGGAGCTGCCTGGCAGCGAGCCATACGGCTCTGACCTCGACCGCCGGCTTCTCTGCTCCTGAGGCCCCACGCCCCCCTGTATCTATTAGCTTCTGGTAAATAACAAGAAATTCTTTCCATTTTGGAGAGTTGGAACCCCCACAGTCCTGTGGCTCTGATTCCAGGGATTTCCTAGCACCCCCACTTCTAGATCAAATGCCTCGCCTCCCTCCCTCCTCCTCACGTGGGCCCCCCCACTGCCCCGGGAGCCACGCTCACTGCGGGCTTGGCCTGCTGGCCTGACCCCGTCGCCTTCAGCACCCACGTCTTCCCAGGTCTGTGCTTCTCACCCTTGTAGGCTCTCCTTTAATGCCAGTGCTTTCTTGGGCAGAGGGGAGCACGTGCAAAGGCCCCGGGAGCGGGTGCCTGGCAGACGTGAGGGGTGCAGGGGACCAGAGAGGGACACAGGAGGCAGAAGTGGCAGGAAATGCCTTCAAAGAGGGTCGGCCCAGCTGGCAGGCCAGGGTTGCAATGTTGGATTTCGTTTTAAAGGAGCTTGGGAATTGCAGTGGCTTTGAGGTCACCCTGCGAGGGGGCGAGGATGGTCGCGGGAGGCCCGTCTGGAGGCCACGCAGCTGCCGGCTGACACGGCAGGGCGGCGGGGGACCTGCGGGCCGGCGGGGCTCCGCTGGTACTGGGCGTGGGGGGAAGCGAGGTGTCCCAGGGCGACCCCGGTTCTTCTGCGAGTCATCAGGTCCGCAGCCGGCCGCGGTCGCCCCTCAAGCCAGCAGAGCGGAGGCTGTAAAGGCCCTTCCCTCGCCCGGACTGTGGCTCAGTGTCTGCTGAAGGATTTTGTAAGAAGTGAGTGTTTTGTCACATGTAACAGAAAGAGAACATCGCTGTGACTCATCTGTGCCTTTCCGGGCTCTGCAAGGACGCTGCTGACTCCCAGTGACAAGCTGGGGTCTCCAGCGGGGGGAGGGCAGAGCCAGGAGCCGGCTTCCTGGAGTTCTGGGCTTGTCGGGCCTGTGAGTTGTGCCACCGGACACACAGAACCGGGTCCCTGGCTCCAGCCAGGGCCGTGTGACAGGTGGCCGAGGGCCGCGCCCACCCTGTCCCTTCCAGTGTGACGACCTTGTGTCTTCGGGTCTGCGGAGCTGGTGGCTCCGAGCAGGTGGGGGAGGAAGGCTTTGTTCTTCCCGAAGTGACTCATCTTCGTGTGGAGGGTAATTTGGTGCTTTCTGTCCCTGAACTGTGGCGTGAGCCCAGCTGAGGAGAGGGTTTGCTCCTCAAAGTGTAACAAGTGAGACCTCTTCCCCAAGCCCTGCTCTTCCTTCTAAAACAAGCGCACAGCCCTCCAGATGTGGGATTCTTTGGTTCTGCCAAAGCGGGCTGCTTAATACTGTTTAAGATATAATTTTGCATGTGATTTATAGCCCATTATATCATTAAAATTAGATCAGCTTGCCGAAGAGCTGAAACATATTAATCAGAAATGTTAAGTAATTACGGGCTTATTAAAACCCTGGAACCTTCCAGAAAAGCCTCATTAAAGCACTGCCAGTCTGAGCGTTCGCCCCCCGTGTGGATGTGGAAGCTGCTCCCGGGGGAGGGGGCTCTGTGCATCAGGATGCACGCCTCCTTGGGCAAGCCACGGCGATGTACGCGTCCCCTGGACAGTCTGAGAAGTCGCCCGTGGGTTACTGTCGGTGCTCAGGGGTCAGCGTTTGTAAAGTTATTATTTAACGTGTGCAGGAGCACGTTCTAACCCATGGTTCCATGGGCGGGCACACCCCCGTACGCTTCCGTGGCGAGCGGCTGGCTCCCGGGCTCTGCGCGAGGAGGCTGCTTGGTATTCCCTCTCTCCCTCTCTCTCTCTCAATATAAATAAAACTTTAAAAAAAGGATGACATGTGAAAAACAAAAGAAGCATCGTGTGATAAAAGGGGAAAGATAGACTTGAACTGCTTAGTGGGCTTCTTGTTTGTGAGAGACTTCGGAGGGGAGGTTAGTGGGGGTCACATGCGAGAAGGGGTCCGGGCTCCCGCGCATGCGGAAACGCCCCTGCTGCCCTGCCTCCTTGTCTGAGACCACAGACCGTCCTTCCCCAGCTGGGCAGGTGCCCGCAGCAGGCTCCGGGCGCTGTGACCCGGGGGAACTTGCTGGCAGAGCCCCTCGGGGTGCAAGCCTGCCTCAGGGGACGCGGGGGTGTGGCCAGGACAAGGGGCCGAGGGAGTCCAGGGTCCCTGCAGGGCGGCGGTGCCCAGGGCCCCCGTGGCTGTCACAGCTCAGGGAGTGCAGTCCTGGCACTCGTGGGCAGAGGCCGGGAGGCTGCTGGACACCCTGAGGGATGGCCCCCGCCCCCCCCGACAGAGAATCACCTGGCCCCAAAGGTCAGTTTGCTGACACGCAAGCCGGGCGGATGCTGAGACCCGGGGCCACGTTTGCAAACGCCCTGGGACGTACACGGCCACGCTGTGGACCTGTGGCCCACACTGGAGCCATCTCCTTGGAGAGAAGGGACAGGAGGAAACTTGACAGAGTATTTGAGGGATGGTCATTTGATTTTCTGCTTTTTAAATGATATATTTTTTGTTTTATTTTAAAGGCATTTGAGAACTTTGCTTTTAGAAAGAAATCCTATCAAAACGTTACCTGTGGAGCTGGGTAAGCACTCAAACAATCCAATAAAAGCTGGTTTTAAGATGCTGCCTTTTTAAGTTAGCGGAGCCGGTCGTGGGAACAGCAGGCGAGTCGCGGGGGCTGAGCCGCCGCTGTTTACAATGGCTTCTGCTTGTGTCCCTCCCGGCCAGGCCGCTCTCCCGCTGTCACTGCTGGGATACGATCCTCACGGGAAGTGTGACCCGCACACATGGGCGGAAGGAGGAAGTGCGGGGCTTGGTAGCCCTTGCGGCTCAAGGAAAAGTGGCATTGAGGCTGCTCTCGTGAGGGGACAGGGTCCCCACCGCACCTCTGTCCCTTCCTCCCCGGGGTCCTGGGGTCCGGCCCCGCCCTCCCTCACTTTCCTGGAGGGCTGACGCTGAGGGCTCCCAAACAATGTCTGTTTCAAGGGCCCCGTTTTGTCCTTTAGAACTTTTCCTAAGCCGAATCGTGCTGATAAGCTTTCCTGGTGATTTGCGGCTTGGGCTCAGCACTGGTTTCGGGGTGTGTCCGCAGGGACACGTATGGTGCCTTCATTTTCACTCATTTTCCTCGAGTAAGCAGCGAGGATGAGGAAGCAGAAGACGATGGTCTCTGTGCGGCATCTGCTTCGTCTCCTATGGTTCTGCCCTTTACTTTGTTTCCCTTAGGTTTAATTTGCCGTTCGTTTTCTCACCTGTTGAGTTGGAGGCTTAGATCAGATTTTAAACCTTTCTTTGCTCATCTATGCAGTCACAACTGCGATCTCCCTCAAGTGCTGCCGTGGCTGCTCCCACCAGCCCCCCACACGGCGTCTTGCTTCTCATTCAGCTCCGGGTGTTTTCTGATGTTTGTGACCCACGGGCTTTTTGCATTTTCACTTTCTACAAACAGTGGGAGATTTTCTGATTCTCTTCCTATAGGTGAGTTCTAATTTAATGCCACATATACTGTGTGATTTTGGTTATTTGAAACTTGCTCAGGCTTACGTTCTGACCCAGGACACATCCTGTCTGGGACATGTCACCTGCTCACTCTCTAAGCCTGTGGGCTGTCAAGTTGTTACTTGGAGGGGATCAGTGTCTGTATACAGTTTGCCCAAGTTGCTTAATTCAAATTATCTATATTCTTGGGGGAGAGGAAGGTTGTCTGTTTATTTTGTCAGTGCCTGAAGGCGTGTGTTAAGATCCTGAACTACGATTATGCATTCGTCTGCCTTTCAATTTAGATCTGTCAACATTTGCTTTATGTGTTTTGATACTGTGTTATTGGTTGAATAGAAATTTGGGAGTTTTGTCTACGGCCATACCACCCTGAACGCGTCCGATCTCGTCTGATCTCGGAAGCTAAGCAGGGTCGGGCCTGGTTGGTACTTGGATGGGAGAAATTTGGGAGTTTTAGATTTCCTAGTTATTTTTGTTCCTCTGGTGTGTGCAGTGGTTTTCAGACGTGCTTCCAGGGATGGGGAACCTTCTCGGTGCTTACTGGCCACTCAGGATGTACTGGTGTGGCCCCTCCGACCTCTTCACATGACGTGTTTTCCATTTCCGAACATGTCAGTGTTCACATTGCGTTGTTGGCCGGGAGTATGTAGTTGGTCTCTTTCTCATCCAGACCATCTCTGACTTTTAATGGACGTGTTTAGACTGGTTAATTTAATAGAATTATTGATATGAATGGACTTAGGGCTGTCATTTTATTCTTTGTTTTCTGTTTGTCTCCGTGTTTCTTGTGGATGATCCCGCTATCCTCTCCGGGGTTTTTTCTCTGCAAATAGGCGTTTTAGACAACGTAGCAACTTCATGTTCTGATCTTTGCCTGAGGGCTGTTATTGTTGCTTCTGTTCATTTTATGTTATTTATTGACTTTTGTCACGAGCTGGTCTTCATCTGTTCCGTCTGCCTCCTCTGCGGAGTTTTTTAAACAGCAAATCTCAGACGTCTGTCTATCATTTCAGCCCAGATTCTCAATGGGATTTTCAGTGCGCGGGGAGTACCCCCTGCTCTGTGTCCCCGTCCGTGGAGGAGCGCATGAAGTCTGGCTTGCTCTCCCGCAGGGAACGTGACCACGCTGGGAGGCCTGAACCTGAGACACTGCCCCCTGGAGTTCCCCGCCCGCCCCGTCGTGCAGAAGGGCCTGGGCGCCATCCCGGCCTTCCTGCAGGCCTGGGCCACACCGCGGCCTCCCCGCCGCGGGCCGGCTTCTCCAGGTGCGTGGGCCCATCCCTGCACCGAACCGCGTTAGGACCCGAGTCAGGCCCCGTTCAAACCAGGACCCGGGAGCCCGTCTTCTCCTCAGCGGCCACACGGGAGCACGTGGAGCCTTACGTGGCCTCCGCTGGACTCCCACCGCAGTCAGGGGTCCGTGCCGACCGTCAGAGCCGTGTCTTTCCTTGGCTCTGGGTTCGGGGCCTGCGCTCTCCACGCCCCTTGCAGAGCCTGTCTGGGGTGGGATCTGGCGAAAGCCCACTGGGTAAATCGAGTGAAGCCCCTCAGCAGCAGGCCACCGTCGGTCACCTGCTTCACGAAATGTCGGCCTGCCCGACGACTCCATCCCAGGAACAGCGATGTGCCCTCTCGTGGCCAGGGCGCCGTGGGCGCCACTCCCGGCACGTGCTCACTACACGTTTGATCCCCTGTTTTCAACACGCGGACCATCCAGCCAGGTGCCCCCGGGTGCTCACGAGGTCACCGAACCGCGGAGGAGCCCCGCGGCTCCGCTCAAAGCGGAGGTGAAAGAGAGTCGTAACCGAATGCTCACCCACAGTTGACTTCAATATCTAACGCTTCACTTCGCACATCACAGCCCCTAGATTAAGAAGCTGCATGGACTTGAAGCAGTGGTGACAGTTAAACGTGTGATATAGCGGAAGGGCGTGGGTTACTCAGCCCACCTCGCGAAAGTAAGGAATGGCCAAAGCAATCGGGAAGTGCTGATGTGCTTACATCGTCTTTACCCCAAATCCAACCAAACGGCCCCAGAACGTGGAGTTGTAAACACTGAATGTATTTGCCAAATGTCTTAGATTGTGTCCCCAGTAGCAGCTCCTGAGTCAGGACTCAAGGGCCAGTAATTGATTTGGGAGGTGATCCAGGCGGCGGCGTGGAGGCTGGGGGCGGGGAGAGGAGGTGGGGGGGGAGGCCGGCAGAGGCGGGAAGCCCCCACTGGGCCTCAGTGGTCACAGTCAGGTGCTGCCCAGGTGGCCTGGGTCAGGACCTGGGTTCCCTGAGGCCCGTCTGTGCATGTGCGTGTTGATGTTTGTGCAGCACTTGCAATGCTTAGGTGAACAGAGGGTTCCCCCCGGGGGTGGGCACACAGTCCCCCAGCCCTGCAGGCCGGCCCTCGTGGGCCGGAAGAAACACCCAGGCCCAGACGTGCAGGGGCCAGTAGGAGGGGATGGCGGGGGCCCGGGGCACGAGGCGGGCGCCCCCAGCTCCGAGCCGTCTGCCTTGTCTGCTGCCCACCTGCGGCTGCGAGTCACGAAGGTGCACGTTTCCCAGGACCGGCTTCAGCTCTTACTTACGCATCAGAGTCCAGCGCCGTGTCTCAGGTGCCGAGATGCAAAGTCCCTGCATCTCAAGTCAGAGCCTGAAGCCAAAAAGTAGTCTCTGTCAGCACGACCTGTGACCTCACTCTGCATTGGGGGGGGCGGGGGCTGCTCGTCCAGGGCAGATCTGTCCATGAGGGGACAGGGGAGCCTAATCCTGAAGGCGAGAATATTCCTGGCAAACTGGGGGTGACAACGGTATTGCCAAACATAAACAGGAGGCATGCAACCAAGAATTAATTAGAAATATAGATATTAAAGGCTCTAGGGTGGGGGAAACAGGAAAGTGCGCCTCATCTGCCCAAATAGACGTGCAGAGGGAGGGCGGCGGAGTGGAGGGAGGAGCCGGTCGGTAGTGGGGCCCTCGGCTCTGGGGGGGCGTGTTGAGGTCCTGCCGGCCAGCAGCACTGTGGCTGCCAGTGACCTCACCGCCCCCCGCGGTGCACCCAGCGGAGCCCCCCCCCCCCACGATGCCATGGACCCTCAGGAGGGAAAGGGGAGGTTAAAAGAAAAGGCGGACTTTTTCCCTCCTGTTGAAAAGCTAGGCCTGAGCGAGCTCTGCGCGTGCACCTACCCCCCCAGAGGACTGGCCGGGCCAGGAGGAGGTGAGGCGCTTCTGGAGGCTGCGGCAGGAGACCGCGGGGAAGGAGCGGCCGGAGGCGCTGCCGCACCGGCTCCTGCAGGGGGAGCTGCCTGCGGGCCTCCAGGCGGCTCTGAGCGCGGAGGACAGAGGACCTCGCAGCCCCAGACATGGCCGCAGGTAAAGGGTGAAAGCCGGTGGATTCTCCTGGTCTTCCCAACACTGTCCTGCCAGTTTTGATACTCTTTTAAAACATCAGGCAGAGGTCCGGGTCCGGCCGGCGTTGGCTCTGTGGCCGGTTTGGGATTACAGGCACCAGAGCCCGGGCCACAGATCACACAGAGTGCGCGTGGGTGTGCACGCATGTGCGCGGCCAGAGACAAAGAGAATGCTTGTGAACAGAGATGGTGTGCCACACGAGGGGCTGGCGCCGTTCCGGGGGTGCACAGAATCCTCGCAGTCACTGTGGTCGGTGGCGCAGCCCCGCGGACAGCAGGGACGCATGTCCACTGCGGCGTGCGGCCCCCGCTCCGGGGAGGGGCTCCGAGGAGAAGGACGTCTGAAAAACCGGGGTCTGGCAGGTGGAGGCTTCCTTTGGGGAATGTGTCCAGGGGCTCGTCATGCTGTCCTTTCTCCTGTTCTGAGGATTGAAAACTGAAGCGTTGTTGCCCCGAGTCAGCCCCGGGACCTGGGGGGCGGGGTCTGGAGGCGCGCAACGGGGGGTCTGGCTGCAGCCAGCTCAGCACTGGGCCAGAGGCCTGTCCCCCCGCTCGCCGTCTGCTTATGGACAAGGAGGACGCACCTCTCTGACTCCCAGCCCCTGGAGCCCCCGGAGGCAGGCGCGCCGGCTCGCTGGGCCTGGGAGAGGCCGGGTCTCCGCGTCCTGGGCGTCCACCGGCGGACCCCTCCCCCCACCCGCCCCGCCCTGCTTGTACGTGATGCGCGTCTGTGTCCTAGCGTGTGCGGTCTGCCGGGGAGCGTACGTCGTGGGGTCTGTGACCCTCGAAGGAAGCCGTCCTCCCTCAGGAGCGTCCTGCCGGCCCTGCCGTTGCCGCGAGCAGGGCTTCCCGCCAAGCGAGCCGAGGGGAGCAGGGCCTTGGCCCTGACGGCACAGCACAGCAGGTGAGAGCCCTGGGCCTGGCCTGCCTCTCTTCTGGGGAAGGCTCTGGTCTTGCCTCCTTGGAGGCTCACAAGTGCCCTGCGTCCGGCTCGTGCTCTCGGACGGCTGTGGGCAAGGGCCTGGGCGGCCAGGGCCTCGGGTGGTCAGTGCTCCACATCCCCCCCACCCCCCGCCTGCCTTCTTTCTCATCTGTTTCCTGGATTCCTTATTCGTTCTTAACCCCCCCCTCCCCTGCTCCCCATCACCTGGCTCAGGGGGCTTTTGTAAGGAAAGTTCTACACTAAAGACTTGCTCACCAGAGCCTGGCGGGCTCAGTCAGTTGAGCGCCGATTCTTGGTTTTGGCTCAGGTCCATGTCCTGGGTGGTGGGACCGAGCCCCCGTTGGGCTCTGCGCTGAGCCTGGAACCTGCTAAGAGCCTCCCTCTCCCTCCGCCCTTACCCCGCTCACGTAGGCGCTCTCTCTCAGTCTCTCTCTAAAGAAGAAAGATTAAAAAAACAAAACCATGTGCTCACCAACACAGCTCACTCTTGCCCCTGCCTGGCTGGCGGGGCTGCCAGCCAGATGGGGGCCTGTCCTCGCCGGCTCCTCTGCCCGGAGCCCGGCCGACAGCCCGTCTCCGCCACGCTCTGGACCCCAGGAGGCCGTCCAGCAGGGGCTGCGTCCACAGCACCCCAGCGCCCCTCACCTCCTGGCTGGGTTTGGCCGGGGGGGGGTGCCCAGAGGGAGGCCAGAGAGGAGGGGAGACGGACAACAGGGTCCGTCCCCGTGCACACCCGTGAGTGCCGTCTGGGTCCTGGCAGCGGCTCTGTCCCTCCTGCCTGGGGCTCAGGGTCACGGGGCTCCTGCTCTGTCCCTGGGGCTACCTACCTCTTCCCATCTGAGTAAACCCTCCTCAACCCTGGAATCCGCCCCTGTGAGTGTGGTTTCTCTCCGGCACAGGCTGCTCACGAGCAGTGTGGTGGTGGCGTGCCCGCGTTCCCCCCACACTGGACGTGCTGGCGGGGCCTGGCCCCTTCTGTGGAAGCAGGGAGGTGTGGGACCCTCGAAACGGGTCAGGGCTCACCGTGTTCCCACCCCTACACAGCCGTCCTGATGGCTGGCGTGGGCTGATGGCCGGAGTCCTGGCCACCAGGGCGGGTCACGCTGGTTGTCGGCCACAGGCTCTGGGCAGCCCCCGCTGGAACTCACGCCGCCCCCCAGGTGCCCCCGGAGCCCCGGCCGTCGGGACAGGCAGCCGTCTGCTGCGGCGCCAGGTCCTGGTGTGGCCCAGCTTCGCAGGGCGGCTCTGCAGGCCCCTCCTGAGCAAACGTCTGGGGGAGACCCTGACCTCAGGGTGCCCGCCCTCACCTTGTGGTGCTGCAGGCACGTCCCCCTCCCCACCTCCCTTTGGGCCCCTTTTCTGATGGTGTTTCGTGACACCTGCCCAACCCTCCCTTCTGGACTTCACGCCCACCCCGCACTCTGTCCTGTTAGTGTGAGTTCTGGGGTCCGGACAGTGTGCAGGGGGGCGGCACTTGGGGTGGCTGTGGCCGGCGGGGCATGTGCTGCCTTCCTCAAGGTCGGGCTCCAGCGGTGCCCAGGCTGCTGCCGCCTCCGCGGGGGGAAGCTCTTGAACACCAAGGGCGAGTGAGTGCTCTCTTCCTGGCGTCCCTGCCGTGGGCCTGAGCCGGTGCTCTGCGGCCTCCGTGGTGGCAGTGTGCAGAGTCCCGTCCTGTGGCTTAGCCTTGGCACAGCCCTGCGGACGCCTGCCATGCCCCCTGGTTATCTGTGCTCGTGCAGGCCCTCAGAGGGCCCCCTCTTTGTCTCTCCAGGAGTGGGTAAGAGGCAATGGGCACTCAGGTGGAGCCCCTGTGCCCAGGGGCATGGTTGGGGGGCCAGGTCGTGGAAGGCCACAGCTCCACTCCCAGCGATGATTGGTGGAGAACACAGAGCCTGGCTCAGCCGGCAGGGGGCTCAGGAACCTTCTGGGAGGGGAGGGAAACAGGAAGCAGCCTTGCAGGGGAGGAGGCCTTGAGGAGAAGAGAGCTTCCAGACTCTGGAGCGTGAGCTGGGGGAGGCCCGGGGCCAGGCAAGGGTTTGCTGGGACCCCCACCCCGTCTGCGAGGCTGCAACCACAGCCGAGCACGGGCTGGTTCTTGGGTTCAGGTCAGAAATTCCAGAAACACTGGGTACCACAGCCCACCTCCTCGAGGTGGGCAGTGAGTCCAGGGGATACCGCTGGAAGGTCACCGTGCAGGGCCAAGCTGTGCCAGCCGCGTGGAGGCACCCTGGTGGAGGGCACTGGGATGGACAGAAGAGGCTCCCCCTTAACAGTGGAACTCGGGGCGCCTGGGGGCTCAGTCGGTCTTGGTTTCAGCTCAGGTCATGCCCCCAGGGTCATGGGGTCCAGCCCCCGGTGAGCTGGATTCTCTCTCTCCGGCAACCCCTCAAAAAAAAGAAGAAAAGGAAGGAAGAAGGAGGGAAGAGGGGGAGGGGGGAAGGGGGAGAGAGAGAGAAAGGAAGGAAGGAACTCAAGTGTCTGACCTGAGGCCTCAGATCTAATGGGGACTGTGAAGGCCTTTGAGGCCCCAGCTCAGCCAGAGCCTGTGTCTTCCCTGGGGACAGGGTCCCGATGCCTCAGCCACGGGGGCTGAGGGGTCCTGGCTTATCCCCTTGCGCATGGAGCTGGCGCACCGGGGCCTCCCATCTGGGCGGAGGGACAGGAGAGGGTTTTAGAGGAAGCCGTGGGGGGGCCAGAGCAGCTGACGGGCCGGCCGCGTGTCCTCCCCAGAGACAGGGAGCGCCCCGGGAGTGGTGGGAGCGCACCCGGCCCCGGAGGGCGGCAGAGGAGGCCCAGAGGGACAGTCTGGTGCCAGGGCACCAGCGGGAGGGGGAGGGGCCGCACAGAAGGAGGCAGCCGCCTCTGGCCGGCCTGTTTCCTCTTGTCTGAGGAGCCCGAGGGTCCACCCAGGCTGGGCGCCAGGCTGCTCTCCGTCCGCAGGAGGCTCCAGGCTGCGGCTCCAGTCTGCGGTGGGCGGCCCCGGTGCTGTCCCAGTGGGAACGTCTGCCCAATCCTGCCACCGCCTCAGGTTTCCTGCGATGCATCTGTCCTTTTAAAGCCAGAGCTGTCCCCAGAGCACGGTGCTGGCCCCCGGGGTCCCCGGAGTTCCAGGCAGAGCCAGGGCTGTGACCACCGCCCTTCACACGGGGTCCTCGCTCATGCCTGTTACCCGTGCTTCTCGCTGAGGAGAGCTCGTTGGGGAGGCCGGAGACTGGGTGGTTCTCAGACGCTCTGGACCCTGAAAGGCCCGTGTCCCTGCAGACTTGTAGCTCCTCTACTGTCAGAGCGACGTCCAAGCCACGGCGGCTTTGGAGGAAGTGGTGCTCCCTGCCTCTCGCCGTGTGGCCTCACCGGCGGGCTGCCCCCGCTCCCCGCCCGCCTGTGTCTCGGGGCGCGGCGTGCCCTCCGCGTCCTGTCCCATCCATCACCACCCGCGTCTCTGCGCACCATCCTTCAGGAGCGAGAAGACTTCACACTTAGGCCGTTGGCTCTGCACACGGCCCCCCAGCAGAGCTCCTGTCCCGTGCACGCCCAGGTCCAGGGTGCAGGGACCCCCTCCCAGCCTCTCCCCACGGTACCCAGGTGAGAGCGCTGAGCCCGGCCGGGTCGGAGCGTGCTGAAGCCCCGCCGTGACGCTGGCGGCTGGCGGCTGGCGCTGCTGTGCCAGGCCCCCTCCTTCCAGATGGCGGTGCAGTGCGCACGCCACATGAAATGTAACGTCTTAACTATTTTTAGGTGTCCAGTTCAGGGGCATCGGGCAGGCTCACCCCACGGGCAGCCACCCCCTCCCTCCATCCCCAGGACTCTCCCATCCCCCCAAATAGAAGGTCCATCCCCCGTCAGACACCAGGTCCGCATCCCCTCCCCTGCCTCTGGCACCTGCCGTTGGCTCTCAGTGTCTGTGACCTTGGCGGCTCCAGGGACCTCGAAGGGGTGGGGTCACACCGGGCCTGTCTTTTGGTGTCTGGCTTCTGTCACTGGGCATCGTGCCCTCGGGGCTCGTCCGTGGGGGAGGGGAGGTTCCATTGCATTGTGTGGACGGACCACTGTGCTTCTCAGCTTGTCCACGGGGACACTCGGGTCCCCCCCAACTCTGGGCTCCTGTGAATCTGCGGCCGTGAACACAGGGGTGCAGGTGTCTGTTTGAGACCCTGCTTCCGCTCACAGGGGGGCCTGCTCGGAAGTGGGATCCTGGAGCTAACTTCTGTTTGGACACGGTTTATTTTAGTGGGAACTATGACGTCCACGCTACTCTGCAAGAGGAAAGTTGTCCTGTCCTGTGTGGCTTGTGAGCGACATGAAGATACTGTACATAATCCCTGTCATATTTTATGGCCTGGAAACCTAGGCATATTGGTATAACCTGGAGCGACAGAAAGCCTCATGAACCAAATTGGAAATACAGGACTTGTGGGACGACAAATACAAACATCTGACTTCAGGGGCCCGGATGGCTGAGGCAGCTGAGGTGGTGATCTCGCGGTTCGCGAGTTCGAGCCCCGTGTCAGACTCTCTGCCAACAGTGAGGAGCCTGCTTGAGATTCTCTCTCTCTCTCTCTCTCTCTCTCTCTCTCTCTCTCTCTCTCTCTCTCTCTTGTGCACACTCTCACAAAACTAAATAAACAATTTTTTAAAAAAGAAAAATTTAACTTCATGAAACTGAAATGTCTAGATGGCCTAAAATACCGTAATCAAAGTCAAAGGATACAGGTTCACACGTATTTGGGACAAAGGCTGCTGTCCATGATCTGAAGGACTACCAGCAGGCTCTTTTAAATTTTTTTTTAATTTTTTTAATGTTTTATTTATTTTTGATACAGAGAGAGAGAGAGCATGAGAGGGGGAGGGGCAGAGAGAGAAGGAGACACAGAACCGGAAGCAGGCTCCAGGCTCTGAGCTAGCTGTCAGCACAGAGCCTGACGCGGGGCTGGAACCCACGAACACGAGATCTGACCTGAGCTGAAGTCGGAAGCTCAACCGACTGAGCCACCCAGGCGCCCCACCCGGTGGGAAAGTGGGCGCAAGGAGCGCCGAGGGGCGGGGCGGTGCCGATGAGAGGGAGGCTCCAGCTGCGGCACCGGCACCGTCACCGCCAGGGCCACGCCTTCCCAGCCACTGTGGCCCCCGGTGCTGCAACGTGTTGGAAAATAGAATCTAAGTTAAAAATAGGACCTTCTTCGAGCTCTTGGTAACCCGTGCTTCAATGCACGCAGCCCGACTGGCGGCATCCGCGCGACTGTGGGCGCCGCCCCAGAGGGACGTGGACCGAACATGAGCACCTCAGTCCTCCCCAGGAAGGGACTGCGTGTGGCCCTGTCCCCAGGCGGGTAGGGAGCTGGGCCTGCAGGGCGCGGGGACGCCTGCGCCTCCGTCCGTCCCTGCTTGTGGGCCTTGCTCTCAGCAGAAGACTGGAGGCTGGGCCGTCTTCCCCCTCGGTGTTGGGCGCTGATAGCAAACTGTGGCCCCCGGGGGCTTCTTCCAAATCACACACTTTTAGTAAAAACAATAAAGTTGTATTACTGACTTCAGAGAACACCTGCTGAATTTACTTTGGTTCCCTTCTTCCTGTTGGAGCATGTTTAGGAGCCCTCGTGTGAAAATGTGCCCTGCCCCTCCCTCCCCTTCCCTCCCCATCCCTTCCCCATCTCTCTCCCACCGGACTGGGGTTAAGCCAGCTCTCACCCTCCCCTGGCTCTGCCCCTTCCTCCCCCTCCCTCCTCCCTTCCTGCTCCTCCCTCCCCCTGCCCTCTTCCACTTCCCCAACCCCTGGGTTAAGCACCTTCCCAGAGTCAGGCATGTGAACCAGATGGACCAGGTCCTGCCCTGCTAATCCACTTAGAGCTGTTGTGGCACATGAGGTGATTGCAGACACAGTCTGGGTGGCAGCATCGGTCTAGCCAGAGGAGCCCTTGTTTGGAGCCCCACCTCCCCTCTCCAGGAGTCCCCCAGCACTCCCTTCCTTCTCACACCGGCGCTTGCCCTGTCCCTCCCTCTGCCCACCTCGTGGTGCCCTAAAGGGCACACGCTCCTTTCAGGGGCAGGCACACAGGCACACGTGTCCCAAGGCAGGCACACAGTCACACAGGTGCCCTCAGGGACCCAAACAGGCACATGCACAGGCAGGCTCGTGGACATGCACACATACACACAGAAGCATTCAGCTATACACACATGCGCACAAACAGGTGCACACACGGAAATGCACTCAGGCACATACAGGCACTGCAGGCGTGGGCACAGGTGCGCACAGGTACACACACAGATGCACACAGGTATACAGGTGCACACTGGTACACACAGGTGCACACAGGTACACAGGTGAGTACACAGGTGTGCACAGGTACACACACAGGTGCATACAGGTACACACATGTGCACACAGGTGCACACAGGCCCACACACAAATGCTCTCAGGTGTGCACAGGCACACACAGGCACACATAGGTGCATACACACAGGTGCACACAGGTACACACATAAGTGCACATAGGTACACAGGAGCACACAGGTACATACACAGGTGCACACACAAATACTCTCAGGTGTATGCAGGCGCACATAGGCACACACAGGTGCATACAGGTGCACACAGGTACACACATAGGTGCACACACTTGCGCACACAAATGGTCTTGGGTGTACACAGGCACACATAGGCACACAGAGGCATGGGTGCAGGTATGCGCACACAGGTGTAAACCCACCCCCTGACATAGGGAGGTCAATCTGGTCCTCAGGCTTGCCCCCTGCGAGTGGGGGAATGTCCGAGGCCTCTCAGTAGCACAGGGCCACCCCAGCGGAGACAAATTTATAAAGCCCACCTGGCGTGGGAGCGTATGATAGGTGGGCGTCAGGAAGGTGTGGAGGCAGCAGCTGGTCGGGCCACTAGGAGAGCACAGAGCTCCAGGCAGACACTGGGGTGTGGCCCCAGGAGGGAGGAAGGAAGGCAGGCTCTAGAAAGGCAAACTCAGATAGGGACTGGGAAGACTAGGAGGAAGGGGATCACGTGGGAAATGAAGGGTGCGGCTTGGAAGAGGCGGATGAGGGAATCCCAGAGCCCAGGTGGCCAGAAATCCCAACATCACGTCCACAGACCCTTAGAAATACTGAGGATTCCAGCATTTACCATGCTGTTTAGACATATTTTATGCAGTGCCATAAGCTAGAAAGGAAATTTTTCCAAAATGAATTTAAATGGCCTGCAATTCTCAGAGAGCTTCCAGAAACATCTTATCTTTCTTTCGAATCTTCCTCTGCCCTGGATGTACTCTCACTCCATGGTCCTGGAGCTACCGGAGGGCATGTTTGTGCCCTGCCAGGCATCCCATGACGGGGACAGCGTCGCTTCCTGCCTGGGGCAGGGGGCTGGCAGACGGAACACCTGTCTCCACCTGCGTCCTGTGGACTTTGCAGGTTCTCACGTGGAATCACAATGGGCTTTGTCAGGAAAGCCAACACCTAGTACTTCTGGGTTTTCAGCATCTGTCTATTCTGGTTTGTGATGTCATGGACCCGGGAGCCTCAGAGTTTATAATACACGCTTTCCAACCACAAGGCTTTTCCTACTTTCTCACTTTAGCCATTAGCTTGAAACTCAGTGATCCAAAATACAGCTGCATCTGCTGGAGAGGCGTGGGGTCCATCTAGAGCGCGTCTCCTGCCAGCCCCCACCCCAGAATTTCGGGCAGCTTTCCAGGCCCACCAGCATCCCCGCACCCTGCCCCTGCCCTCCCACCAGCCAGCGTCCAGCCGGGGTGGGCGGAGCAGGGGTGGGCGGAGCAGGGGTGGGCGGAGCGTGGCCTCCTCGCGATGCCGGCGGGCGGTCAGCTTTGTGTGAACCGCAGCTTTTCCTTGGACTCCTGAAAACACCTCGCACTTTCCTAGGTGGCATCAAAGATTCCCTTTGCTGTGGATTTGGCAGACTGTGAGAGAATGCCAGTGAATCCACCTGGAAAAATGAGGCAAAGCCAAGAAAAGTCATTGCAAGCAAGTAAAGAATGAGGTTGGTCCTGGGGTCCGAGTCCAGCTCCGCTGCCTCCTGGCAGACGCACTCACAACCCCGGCGCTGGCTGGCACCCGGGGGAGGGCCTGGCCTGGGGCTCCCGGAGTAGGGGGAGCGGGGGCTGGGAGGGGGCAGGGGCAGGACAGCGCGGGCACCTGCTAGGGGCCTGGCATTTGTGCTGAGGAGCAAGCACCCCCCGATGCTGCCCCAGCGTCTGCGCCCCGGGAATGCCCACTGAGCTGCTCACCCTGCCTTAGCTGCTGCACACGCGGAGCAGACCTGAGTGTGTGTGCATGCTTGCACATCTTCCTCTCGGCTCTTTCACTTCACAAGACACTTGATGCTGTGACCGTGCTGCTCTGGACCCTGCACCCCTCCCCAGGGCTCGTGGAGAGAGCCCCGGGCAGCCGCAGACACTGCTGGATGGGCCTCCTGTGCCCCTTCTTCCAGCTGCTGTCTGCTGACCTGCACAAGCCCCACCCTGGGTGCTCGGAAGCCAAGCAGAAGCAAGCTCTGGGCATGGGTGGGGGACTCAGGTGCTCCCAGGAGGACCGACCTGGTGGCCTGGCCTGCACGTCCTGGCTCTGCGCACCGTGGTGTCTCCATGTTCTGGGGACCTGGAGGCCCGGAGGAATGTCGTCCTGGTGTGACACGTGGATGGCATAGGGGTGTTCTTTTCTGGGGAGTCATTCCTTGTTCGTGCCCAGAGCCCTGGGGACAATCCCATGGGTCCGCCAGCAGGACTAACCCCAGCCTCGTGGAGTGGCTCACATGGGAATGGCTGGCAGGGTGTGCCCCCACAGTGCACAAGCGTTGTGCCTGGGGATCCCCACTGTCCTGCAGGCAGGGCTTTCCCGAGAACCGGGGTTCAGAGGTGCTGATGCTGGGGTCTGTGCGGGGCGGCGCTGGGGGCAGCTATCCTGCTTAGACCCCTTACTCTGAAACGTGAACAAATCCCAACAGAGAGGCTGCTGCTGGGGGTGGGGGCTGGGCTCCTCTGGGAGACCCGGGGTGGGCGTGGGGGGGCCTGGGGTCCTCGGGGAGACCCGGGG
>NC_043701.1:185710807-185712726 GCF_006229205.1 Suricata suricatta
GTGGGGGGCTGGGCTCCTTGGGGAGACCCGGGGTGGGCGTGGGGGGGCCCTGGGGTCCTCGGGGAGACCCGGGGAGGGCATGGGGGGGCCAGGCTCCTCAGGGAGACCCGGGGAGGGCGTGGGGGGGCTGGGCTCCTCGGGGAGGCCTGCGGTGGGCGTGCGGTGGGTGTGGGGTGGGCGTGGGGGGTGCTGTGCCACTCTGGGCGTCCTCATATTTAAAGGCAAAGAGCATAAACCCGAAGCCTTGATGCTGGCAGAGCAAGTATGTCTAAAATCCTAATTTAATAGTCCGGTTTAAGGGTTTATTACGACTTGCATTTCCTGTGAAGACAAAGGCTCCCCGTCATGTGGTGTCTGCACGGTCCTGCATGTGTCCATGGATCTGAAGGTTTAAAGCATAGAGCGTCTTCTTGCGCTTCTCCCTGCCCAGGCTCGTCTGAGCTGCTGCCTGGAGGGGAGGGGCAGCCCCGGGTGTCCCGTCCCCGTCCCGTCCCAGCCCCTGAGTCCCAGGCCTGCAGCCTGGCCTGGAGAAAAAAGGAAAAATCTCTCTCCCTGTCAGAGTAGGAATTTCTGAGACTACTCGGCGTGCAAAATCGCGCCCTGTCACCTCCGGTGTCCCCAGGGCCCTCTGAGAGGGGCGTTTAGAAGAAAACCTAAAACACATTCAGAAAATGCACGAGGGAAGGAAGGGATTTCAGGGGATGGCGCCGCTCAAGGAACTGAGGCAGCCGCCCAGGACTTGGAAATTGTAAGTATGTGTTGGTTGTGCGCAAAAATGAGTCGTTGTGTTAAGAATCGAAGGGGACCGCCACGCCCCTTCGGAGCACGCGTTTCCCGGCCGTGGGGAGCACTCCGTGTGCCTCGTGGGAGGGACGGGCCCAGGATCCGCTCCGTGGGAGGGTCGAGGTGTTTCCGCGGCGTGTGAGGCGTGTGAGCCCTCGACGCCCTGGGCCACCTGACGGGACCGAGCACAGCCTCCACTTTATCAACAGAGACGATGCGGACGTGGCTGCAGGGTCCTCGCCCGACGCCTCGTAACCAGCAGCGCCTGGCGGGACCCCGGTGGGGCCTGGCTGCCGGCTGACCCCTGGGGCCCGGCGGGCAGGGGGGCTGGCCCCCCCCCAGAGGTGTGCTGTGTGTGCGGATCACTCGGGGAAGGAGCCCCAGATGACACACAGTTACCCACCTAGCGGTAAGGGGACCTGCCGCCCTCCCCAGAGGGACCGGCCTCAGACAGGCGGGGCAGGCTAAGCCCAATGCCTCCGGGCCCTCCTGCTCATGGGTGTGGGGACAGGCGCCTGCTCTCCCTGGCCACCGGAGCCCAGGCCCACCTGGAGCAGCGGCTCAGCACCGAAGCTGCCCGCAGAGCCGTCCCCACGGCCCGTTGAAGCCTCTTCACTTCCTAACAAGTCTAATGGGCTGAAACCTGCAAAGGGCCAGAAGGAAGAACGGAAGTGGACTCGCCCCCGGGGGGCGGGGCGGCCGGAACCAGAAGGAATCGGTGCTCAGGCTGGCAGGCCCGGTGCCCGCACGGGACACAGGCGTGCGCAGCCAGCCTCTCCCAACGCTGCTCTCCGGCCGCTGCTGGAGACCGCGTCCTTCCGAAACAAGTCAGCAGGCCTGGAAAGAGGAGTAAGTGCTCCAGAAAAAGGAAGCTGACCCAAAAGAGAGCCTGGCAGCCCTCGGGCAGGCCGCTGTGCAGGCCGCCCGCCCGGAGCTCAGGGAGGACCCGAGGGTCCCTCCACGGCAGACAGATCTCTGAGCATCTGACCAAGGGGACAGGATGTCGAGAGGCTCCTGGACAAGTGTGTCAGAAACAAAGCGCATCTTTCTGAAGGAGCAGCTGGTGGCCCCACAAAGAGCACAGATCTCTGCAGGAAGAAAAGCGCAGGCGGCGGGCGCAGGCAGCGGGTAGGGGG
>NC_043701.1:185712826-185722442 GCF_006229205.1 Suricata suricatta
CGCGGGCAGCAGGCGAGGGCACGGGCCAGGCAGGCAGGGGGCTCGGCGGTTCGCGTCGCCGCACGCGGAGTTCGGACAGCCGTGCCATAAGTGTTTCCCTGGTGGATTGATTCCTCAGTGCCGGTTCCTTCTCTCCAGCGGACTTGGTTGTCCGTCTGGAACACACACGCACAAAATAGGTGCTAATCTACTGTGTGTGTCACTGGCGAGGCTTCTGGTCGACGGAGGCCTGGCTGCTGGGCTGTTGGTACAGTTGCGGGGAGTTCAGAGTCGCACATGCATTTTCTGCGGGGGCGGGCTGAGCCCCTGATCCCACGCGGTCCAGGGTAGTAATAGTTACCACAGTGACGTGACCTGCATGTTAACCACGACTGTGATGGGTTCGGACTGGGGTCTCAGGTGCCTGGGCTGGAGGGGGTCGGGTGTGCCCCGGGGAGACAGAACTGAGGAGCTCGGGGGAGCAGGAAGGATGGGCCCCTTTCTGGGGACGGGGAGGTCCCAGCACTGCGAACACGAGTGCCCACTGGCCGACTCCTCGTGGGACCGGGGCAGGAAGGAGCCGCGGCCTGGCGCCGGCCGCCTCATCCCACCGAGGGCCACGGAGCCCCGCCCCCCATATTCCTGGCCCTGCACACTGGCTGGGAACACGGGACCTGGAGCAGCACGGATCCCGAGCGTGGGACCTCCTTCCCCTCTTAGGGACCTGGTCCTCCCGCTGTGTCCGTGGTGGGGGTGCCGTGGGGCCCTGCCTCCCCAGGGCAGGTCAGGATGGTGCCTATGCTGCCCGCAGAGGGGCGCCTTCTCCTCTCTTCACCCCTCCACTGACGCGTGTGGTTGGCTGTGGGCAGAGGTCACGGGCAGGGCCCTGGCGGGGGCTCCGGGAGGCGCAGCCCACGGCCCACCTGGAGAGGTCGCTGTCCTCCTCAGGAGGGAGGGCTTGGCCGGCTCCCCTGCAGAGCGGCTGTGGCCCCAGGACAGGACAGAGCACTGCCTACCTGTACACGTCCACCTGCGTGGACAGAGCCGTGCCCCCGCCCAGGCCCTGCCGCCCGGGCTGACTCCCACCCCCGCCCTTTCTCCCAAAAGGCCAGGAAGCTACAGGGCCAAGCGACGGGGTGGGGAGCAGGGCCGACCCCAGCGAGAGGCCACCGGGTCCCGGCTCCCGTTGGACGCCGTCCACTCCGCCCACCTGCCTCTCGGCCCCGGAACCTGTCATTCAGCACGCGGTTCTGAGTCTGAGGGACGTCACAGGCGCGAGTGACGGAAAGTTTTCAGGCCGAGGACTGCCCAGATGTCCCCCCACCGCCAGTGCGCCCGGTGTGTGCCCCCGGCCCCGGACTGTGAGGCTTTTTCAAAGGCTGTAAAAGGTTTAAGCCGGATTAAAGGGAGAATACCGCAAATGAGCCACCAGTGTTCCCTCCCGTGCTGGCATCTCTGCCCGTCCCGCCGGCAGCATGTCGGCGTGTCAGCCCCTGGCCCTGTCCCTGCCCCGGGTCACACCTGTACTCCTGCATTTCAGCGTGGGGGGGAGCAGCTCGCCTGACAGCCCCTGGGAGGCGCCCCCACCCACACTGCCGTTCTTGGGGCTCGCCCTTTCTGCTTGCCCAGTCCTCAGTCCTCAGCTCTGCCCCCCGCCGGCGGCCCTCTTAGCTCACCTTCACCCCTGCTGTTCAGACCCTCCTGCAGGAGGTCCTGACTAAGTGTTCAATAAATTCAAGGGTTCAACCTTGAAACTGTCTTTGATTTGACTTCTCAGCTCCTTGGCCTCTTGGTGGGAGGGAAGCAGGGTTAGATCGGTGACCACTGCACCCCCACCCCCGCCGCAGACCCTGCCTTGGTTTTCCACGGCTGCTGCCCTTGGAGGAGCCAGCACTGCCCATCTCTGGTGGGTCCCACGCCGCCCCCAGCTTAGGGCCCCCTGACTCAGGAGGCAGGCAGATTGGAGGGGAGGGAGCCTGGGGCAGTGACTCCCCCCAAGGACACCCTCCACCCCAAGCTCCTTCCCCTTCTTTAGATCAGCAGGTGCTTTGTTTGCTGCTTCTCCTCAGTACTCACTGTACCTTCTGTGATTTGCTCATTCCTGCATTTCCCTCACTTGCTCTGAGCCTGCGCAGAGGTCACCGACCCGGACTCCTGCCCGCACCAGGAGCGGGGGTGGCACAGGTTAGAGGCCCTTCCTTGCTTGGCTGCTGACTGGGCCTTGTGGTTGGTTCCCTTGTAGATGTGGGGTGTCTGGGTTGGGGGTGCCCTCCTTCCTGGTGGAATTGGGGTGCTGAGGTGGGGTAGCCTCTCCCTGGTGGAATCAGGATGCTGGGGTGGTAGGGACCCTCCCCCAGTGGAATCAGGGTGCTGGGATGGGGGTAGCCTCTCCCTGGTAGAATCAGGGTACTGGGGTGGGGGTAGCCTCTCCCTGGTGGAATCAGGATGCTGGGGTGGTAGGGACCCTCCCCCAGTGGAATCAGGGTGCTGGGATGGGGGTAGCCTCTCCCTAGTAGAATCGAGGTACTATGGTGGGGGTGCCCTCCCCTGGTGGAATCGGGGTGCTGGGGGGGTGCCCTCCCCCGGTGGAATTGGGGTGCTGGGTGGGGGGGTACTCTCCCCCCAGCACCTGACTGACTCGCCCCTGCTCCTCTCCTGTCTGATCATCTGACCTCGAGCCTTAGTCTCTGAGCGCATCTGTTGTGCTGACTGCCTGGGCGGTGCATCCTGGGACCTCTCTTTTCTGCCCAACAACCCTGGAAAGGGGGAGGGAGGAGGAGTCAGAGGAAGGGCCAGGAAGCCCTCGGGGGCAAGGATTGTGTTAGGAGGTGGGATGGTGTGGTCGCAGTGCCGTGGCCGCTGTCCAGAGCATGCGATCCAGGGGCTTCTGGACAAAGCGTCCCCCACCCAGGACCTGCTCTCTGGAGCCGCCAGCCTGGGGGCTGACACTGCAGTAACCCAAGTTTCCCTGCAGGTGGCGCCTCAAGCTAGCCAGGACAAGGCACACAGCCACCACAGAGCGGCAGGGCAGGAGGCCCTCTCGTCCACACTCCTGCCCCCTGGGCCCGTGTAGCGCCTCCCTGCCCCCCCCCCCGCCATGGGCTGACATCTGTGGGTCTGTCCTTCCACTGTGACCAGGCACCTGCATCATGACAGGGGGGCCCTGGCTCACGTCTCACATCCTTGGACTCCTCAGAGGTCCTGGCCTGGCCAGTACAGCCCCCTCTCCTCCACCAGCTGCCGAGCACAGTCAGGTGCAGGTGCCTTTCAGAGTCCCCACACTGGCCACCGTCTAGCCCAGGAGAAATACTCCCGCATCCCCATCCAAGTTTCAGAAGGGACTCACAGTGTGGACGTGTGGCCAGGATGTGGGCCCCAGGCCTTGTGGGCGGAGGTGGAGCCCAGGTAGCCACAGGTGGTTGTCAGGTGGGGGGAGGCTGTGCCCGTTGACAGAACAAGACCAGAGCTGGGCTGAGGTGCGCGGTGCAGGGGGGGGGGGGGGGCCCTCGCGCCGGGTCTGGTGCAGGCAGCCTGGGTCTCAGCAGGACGCGGAGTCTGCCGGCCACCGTGGCTCCTTGTGTCTGGACAGAGCTGGGCGTTTGTGCCCCGCCCCCGCCCCCCACCCGGGGCAGGACGCCTCATGGGCTTGGGCTGCATGTTTCCCAGTGCACAGAAGCACACACTATTTGGCTGAAAACAGCTGACTGTGGCCTTGGGGAGCCAGAGGCCCGTGGGGAGTAAGCTCATTGGGAACCCCCCACCCCCACCCCCAGCATAAAGCCATTAGCTTCCATTTCTTCCTGCGGGGACAGAGCAGGGAGGAAGCAACGGTGGGCCTTTCAACCCTGGGGGTAGAGAGCTGCCCCGCTCCATCCCTGTGCCCCTCATGCTCCCGGGGCTCCCCCATCTCCATGCTCCCTATGCTGCCCCATCCCAATGCTCCCCATCCCTGTGCTGTTCAGTGGGGCAGGTGAAGGGCCGTGTGCACCTGGCAGCACGGGGGTGGGCACATTGGGAGAGAACTGCCCGCTGCTGCCCGAAGTCTTCTCCAACCACCCCGGCAAGGTTTGGTGTGTGCCCTGGAGTGCTGACCCCTGGACTTGGCCCTGAAGGACCAGCACAGGCCTCTCCCTAAGTGACAACCCTCTTACCTGACCCTCTGGGCCTGGGCAGGGGGGTGCCTGTCCTACAGGTGGGCTCCGGCGGCCTGGGGGCTGAGAGCAGGAGGCGGAGCAGAGCCCTCGGGTGTGAACCATGGGCTGTGCCTAAGCACCAGGTTGGGTAACTTGCAACTAGTTCAACTCTGAAACATCAAGCTGTTTTAGCAAATAGAAGCCCGCTTTCTAGTGTCAGGTTGAAATAACAACATAAAAGACGTCTAATAAGGTTAATGAGGTATCAGGAGAACGAACACCCAGGAGGCCACCTGGGCGGAGGCAGATTTGATTCCAGGGTGTGTTGGTCCTTGGTGAGAAGATGTGGGTCTGCCAGAGAGCCTGGCAAGGAGGGAGGCCCAGCTGTCCGGACACCCTGGGGAAACCCCCCCCCCCCCGAACCAGCCCACTGTCCTCCTCCCCCCTCTCCTCCGTGGGCCCCATGCTGCGCCTTCTGGGCGGTCGGCTGGCGTAGCTGAGTGCTGGCAGCTTTCTGGTGGCCAGCCACCCCTGTGAGGGGGGGCCCTGCTTCTGCTACCTCCACAGGCACAGTCCCCCTGGTGGGACCCCGGGACCGTGACCCCAGCTCTCCGCTCTGCCCACCACACCCACGTGTGGCCTGCAGATCTTTTGGGAGACTGCTTCTACGTGCCACACACTCTGTGGTCTGTTTCTCCCGCCAGGGCTCCTGGGGAGGACCAGGCAGGCGGGCTCTGGGAAATATCACCCACTGTGGGCCGAGCTGCACTGCGCCTCTTCACGCGGAGCCTCCCCAGGGACGCTGCCGGGCTTGGGCTCCACGAGAGGGGGTCACCTCCGCCAGGGCGGTTTGGATCAGTGGCGGGGGGACACAGGGACGAACGGCAAACCAGGTAAAAGAAGGAACTGGCAGGTGCCCTAGAAGCCTGGGAAGCCTTTGGAGGCGAGTGTGACAGGTGTGCAGGGGTGAACGAGGGCCTGCACTGCCACCTGCGCTCCTTCCCGGGCCACGGAAGAGCCAGCAGCTGGATCAGAAAAAGAAGGGCCGAGGATCAACTGTTTTGAAATGAAAACAATTATTTTGGGAAACGATTCGCCACCCTGAAAATGCTCTTGCTCAGATGCCTGCAACTGTAGGGTCTCTCGGATCTGGGTCCGGTTGCCTCAGCTCCTCTGCGGAGCCCTGGGGGGCGCTGGTCACCGGGTGAGGGGGGCGACTCTCCGGGAGGCCCCGGGGCCCTTCCTCGCCTCCACTGCCACCATTGGGCAGGCTCTGCACGGGGGAGGTGCCCAGCCCGGCCCTGACCTCCACCTGCAGTTCTGCTGACGGCCCATTGATGGGGGCTCCAGGGGGGTGAAGGTGGTGATGGACGTGATGGTGACAGTGGTGACAGGTGACGGTGGTGACAAGTGATGGTGGTGTTGACAGGTGATGCCAGAGATGATGGTGATGGTGGTGATGACAGAGGTAGTGGTGATGGTGACGACAGGTGACAGTGATAATGACAGGTGATGGTGGTGACAGAGGTGATGACAGGATGGTGGTGATGACAGGTGACAGTGATGGTGGTGACAGAGGTGATGGTGGTGATGACAAAGATGATGATGGTGATGACAGAGATGATGGTGGTGATGACAAATGACGTGATGGTGACAGAGGTGGTGACAAGTAATAATGATGACAGGTTGTGATGACAGATGGTGGAGATGACAAAGATGATGGTGGTGACAGGTGACAGTGATGGTGATGACAGGATGGTGGTGATGACAGAGGTGATGGTGGTGATGACAAAGATGATGGTGGTGATGACAGAGGTGATGGTGGTGATGACAAATGACGTGATGGTGACAGAGGTGGTGACAAGTAATAGTGATGACAGGTTGTGATGACAGATGGTGGAGATGACAAAGATAATGGTGGTGACAGGTGACAGTGATGGTGATGACGGGATGGTGGTGATGACAGGATGGTGGTGATGACAGAGGTGATGGTGGTGATGACAAAGATGATGGTGGTGATGACAGAGGCGATGGTGGTGATGACAAATGACAGTGGTGGTGACAGAGGTAGTGACAAGTGATGGTGATGACAGGTTGTGATGACAGGTGGTGGAGACGACAAAGATGATGGTGGTGATGACAGGTGACAGTGATGGTGGTGACAGAGGTGGTGACAGGTGATGGTGATGACAGGTAGTTGTGATGACAAAGGTGATGGTGGGGATCACAGAGATGATGGTGGTGACAAGAGGTGATAGTGATAATGACAAGTGATGGTGGTGACCACAGGTGATGGCAGCGACAGAGATGATGGTGATGGTGGTAACAGAGGTGGTGGTGGTGATAACAGGTGGTGGTGACAGATGTGATGACAGAGGTGACAGTGATAATGACAGGTGAAGGTGGTGATGATGACAGAGGTGGCGCAGAGGGGACACTGATGGGGACAGGCCACGGCGGTGGTGATGACCGAGATGTGCCCACTCTTGCAGAGTCCTTCCTGGGGCCAGGGCCACCCAAAGCCGTGCCCACGTCAGGCAGTTTACCCCATGGGGGGCTGTGTGTCGCCGCCGTGATTGGCACTGACCCCCAGGGGAGGGAAGAGGTGCCCCAGGGTCAGGCGGCAGCCCGGCCTGAGTCGGTCCTCGGAACCACAGTCCTCGGAACCACTCTCCGGAGCACCCCCGGGGAGTCCCAGCAGCTCCCCCCCCAGGCCTGTGAGAAGCCCCCTCCTAAGATGGGACAGTCCTCATGATCCCTGGGGTGGGGACAGGGCTGCAGACCTGACCCTGCAGGGCAGTCAGACAGAACCACACTGGTCTTGCAGACCCACGGTGTCCAGGGGGGAACAGCACCAAACAAATGTTTCCAACAGGATCTGTGACCCGCAGGGGAAGTTTTGGGTCCCCTGGGCTCAGCATTTGCAAAGCAGACTCCCAGGCGCTCCTGCCTCTGGGGACACCGCTGGGCCGCATGCGAGGGCCAGCCTCAGGCAGGCCTAGTCAGCTGGTGACCCTGTTCTGCCCCAGATGAGGGATGGGTGCTAACACGGCGTTTCGTGACATCCGACAACTCCCCCCCCAGGCCCTGGTTCTCAGGGCCCCATCCTGTCCTGGAGGAGGGACACTGGTGCTGGTCAGGCAGGAGGGAGGCAGGCAGCGGGGGTGTGGGGGCAGATCCCGGAGGACCTCTGAAGACCGGCACAGAAGCCACACCCCAGGGGAGGTGGACACAGTGGCTAGCACCGCCCTGGAGCACCCCCGCCGCCCCCCTGCCAGCTCGTGGCCACTCAGCTCGGCCCAGTAAGGGCTGGATGGTCTCCCGTCCCCCTTCCCACACTCCCCTGCCCATCCCGCCAGGCCTGCCGGCCCTGCTCGGTCTGCTGGGCAGGCCAGGCCAGGGCTGGGCACTGGGTCGGCCGGTGCCTGCAGCAGGGAGCAGAGGCTTTGGGGGCAGAGTCCAGGGACCCAGGGAGGAGGCTCCCAGCTGGCTCTCCCTGGGCCTGGGGGCCCTGGAGCCCGAGGGCAGCTCTCCCACTGCCTGGGCCGGTTCTGTCTAGAACCTGCTGGCCGGGTTGGGCAGACCTGCCAGGCTGGGCTGGTCAGCGTGTGTAGGGGTGACCTTTGAAGGGGCCACTCAGAGGACAGAACACTGGGTCCAGAGTCAGCTAGCGGGGTCAGCAACAGGCCCCCAGGGCTGATTGGCCCCCTCCTAAGGGTATTTGCACTTTCATCAGAGCTCTGTGGGGGGAAGTCTGTAAGGGAGCAAGTGAGTGGTCTTGGAGTGCTCCTCCCAGGGCTGGGAGCCAGGGTCTGGGTGGGGGGAGGGCCCTAAACAGCCACCCTTTAAGTTGCAAATCAAACTCAGGTCTTGCCTGCCTTCAGGTTCTGCTCCCAGAGAATGAGGTTTTGAAAATGGCTTCCAACTTCACTTAAAAAGGGCACCGCACACAGCTGAGTGGGGCTGAGGCTGAGAGAAAGCCCCTCGGGGGGACGCCCAGCCAAAGAGCTGCTGGGTGGGTCTGCGGGCCCCTCCCCGGCCCGCCTCCTCAGCCCGAACTGCTCCTCCCGCTGAGGCCTGAGAGTGACCCCAGAGCCCGCCTTCAGTGCCTCCGCCACGTCTGCCCTCCGGGGCCCTTCTGCCCAGGGTGGTGACCTGCTCACTCAATCCCCCAGGCACCTCCCACCCACATCCAGCCCCCTGGGCACACACTGCCTTGCCCACTCCTGTGATGTCCCCAGGGGTCCGGGAGCTGAGTCAGACCCCAGCACCCAGGTCTGTGGTGTGGGTCCTCTGTGCCCAGGAGGCATCTGGGACACGCTTGCACCTGTGCTGAGCAGGTAGGCAGCCTCTGGCCCCTGTTGCCTGGCATTTCCACCGCCAAGTCACCCCTCCCCTTGGGGGGGGGTGGCTGCAAAGGCCTGTGGGCAAAGCAGCAGTCACGCTCTTGGTGGGGGCCTAACAGTGACAGGGTTGGGGTGGCTCCTGGTGAAGCGCCTCACTCTGCAGAGAACCCCAAGCCATACAGAGAACACGCGCTCGCTGGGCTCCCAGGCCTCCCCTAAGGCTCCTTGGGCCTTGATCCTCAGCCCTGTAAAACTGGGGGCGGTGAGGCGCCGCCAGCTCCCCGCGGGCTCCCTGGCTCCGCCCGACTCCCCTAGGCCTGTCCCCGCGCCGCGCGGCCGCCTGAGGGCGAGGAGGAGCGGCGCCACTGTGGCCCGAACTGTCCCCGGCGGCGCCAGGGGTGGCGGCCACGGCGCAGGTCCGACCCGGGTGGGGCAGGGCTTGGACTCTGGAAGGGGGGGGGCGGGGCCTGTCGGCGTCCGGGTCGTCGGGACAACCCAACAGTCCGCCAATCCCCTGTGCCCAGCCAGCCGCTGCAACACTGGCTCAAGGGACTTGCGGGTCCTAGGCAAGGTCACTATAACAGGCCAGCCCTAAGGGCGGCCGGCTACGGGGTCCGGAGCAAGGTGCGAGATGCGCAAAGGCTAGGGCTGGTGGAGAGCTTTTGCTAGGCTGGAGGAGCGCGGGCGCAGGGCTCCGGAGGGGGTCCCCGGCGGTGCCCGAGTGCGCTCGGCGCCTGCACCTCCAATTACCCCCAGCTGGGCAGCTGCGCGCGTAGGGGAGCCCTGCTGTCACTCGGGGAAGGCAGTCCTTTGCTCTGTGAACGCGGCACGGGGCTCCAGGCCCTCTGGGCGCAGCGGGGTCGCACGCAGCCGGCAGATTCCACGGCGACCCGGGGGGGCGTGGCCGAGACTTGCGGACCGATCACCCTCCCCAACGCCGTTTCGGGCCACCCCCAGGCGCACAGGCAGCCCCGAGCCGGGCGTGCGCCCTCTGGATGCCCGCGGAGGCGCCGAGCGCACTAGGGTCGCCAAGTGCCCCCCTCCGCGACGAGGACTATAGTGGGCCGCCGCGGGGCGTCCGGCAGTGCCCCCTCGGCACCCGCGTCTCCTCGGCCCGGCCCGACCGGCTTCCTGCTCGCGTCGCCCGGACTTCCTCCC
>NC_043701.1:185722542-185746726 GCF_006229205.1 Suricata suricatta
GTGGCTTCGGGGCGCGAGCGCGCGGACGCCCCTCGGGGGCCAGAGCGCCTCTCAAAGTCGTCGCGACTTGCGGGGCGGGAGCGGCGGTGGGCGCCCAGGGGGAGTCCCCGCGCCGCCGCCGCGTGCCGCCGGCTCCCGAACTCCGCACGTCTGCCATAATTAACGCACTTTTCTTTGTTCAGACGCACTGTTGAATTTGGCTGTTTTCAGAATTGTTGGTTGAGGGGTGGCGGGGGAGTGGGTTCGGATGTGCGCCTGCTGTGCCCTGCCGGTCGCTCACAAGTGGGGGTGCCCTGTCTGTTGCCCTGAGCCCCCCAGATTCCTAGGAGCGACTCGGGGGCTGAGGCTTGGATTGATGGCAAGCAGTTGTGCCCAGCGGTGGGATTTAACCCGCGGAGCGCTGCCTCCCACAGAGGAGCCCCTCGCAGTGGGGGAGAGAGGAGGTACAAGTGGAGATAGCGGGGGCGGGGGCCGCCGGAGCCCCGCTTTCCGGGCTGGAAGGGGGTCCCCGGGCAGGCCTGGGGGCACATCATCTTGAGACGCACAGGTGCGCCTGCTGGAGGGACTCAGCAGCAGGAAGAGTCTCCTGGATACAGTGTCACATGGTAGTGAGCTGTCGCGCAGATAAATGATTAGGCATTAATCAGGCACTAATGTCTTGGTGCTCCTGCTGGGCCTTATCTCCAAGCTGAGAGCAGTAAATGGCTCCCCTTGCGGAGGCCCAACTTTTTCCCTTCGTGAAGCCCAGATTCGGTTGCGCCGGTGTGGACGTGGCAGGAAGACCATCACTGTTCAACAGTTACCCCGCTGGCATTATCTCTTCATTAGATGTGCCAGAAGCCATTTATGCACCAGTCATGTGATTTAACATATGGCCTCCCTGCGACTGTCGCCCTGCTCCGCCCTGGCTACCACAGAGAGTGCTTGGCGGGACCAAGTGGGGGTGGGGGGCGCGGGCTGCAGCAGGGCCACCTGGAAGCCACCAAGCCTGTACCCCCCAGGTGGCCAAGGTCCCCTGCCCCTGATGGCCAGCACCTCCTCTCTCAGGCAGGACTGCCAGCCCGGAGCCGTTCCTGCTCCCGGGGCTCTGCAGGCTGGACCCAGGCTTTGTCTGCACAGCCCCGCCTGGCCTTTCCTCTCTGGAGAGGGGGACTTGCAGCAGAGGCATCCCCCCTCGGTTTCCTGGGCTCCCCAGCAGAGCACCAGGGAGGCCGTGGGCCCCCTCCGACCTGTGGGTGGGAATGTCTGCCGAGGCGGCAGCCTCACTCCCCTCTCTCTGCCCCCACCTGGGCTCCCCTCCTGGAGGCTGTGGCTAACCGGGTGTAGAGACCAACACCCCTCACCCGCTGCCCCCCCAGCCCCGTGGAAGGAAGCAGGCCACGCTGGCATCCTCAGCCGTATTCCCGTGGGTGTCAGCCCCGCCACGGCCACGTTTGGCTCTGACCAGAGCCAGGGCCACGGTGGGTGCCGTTCTCCTCGGCAGTGGCTCCTTCTGATTGGAATTGGCCCCTCGTCCTTGGGGGGAGTCCCAAGATCCCCCCGTGCCTCTAGCCCTCCAAGGCGTGGTCCTGCGGCTGCCCCTACCCACCCTCTCCCGCTCTCTTGCCACCTCTGGTTCACCCAGCCTTCGGCTCCCTGCCCACCGTGTGGAGAGCTCAGTGCTCCCGTTACGGCCTGCTCGTCAGGTGGGGCCTCCTGGAAGCTTCCCGCCCGCCGGGGTGCTGTGGGCAGCGGGTGTCTGGTCTTGGGCTGCGGTGTCCTCAGCACGGATCCTCCTACCCCAGGGCCGGTTCCTCCTCCTGGGTGCCTGCTGCCCCTCCCCCATGTGTGACGGTGGCAGGGCCGCTCAGCAGAGGCCCTGTCCTGGGGGTGGGCACTGGCCGGCCGGGAGGAGCGCCTGGGAGCCCCGGTTGCACATGGCCGCCCACCTCCGGGGGCCCGTGGGTCCCAGAGCAGCGGGGTCACACGGGGTCTGTCGGGGCAGTGAGGCCGCAGCTGCCAGTGTGCCCATGGTGCACAGCTGGGCACAGGCACGTGCCATTAACTGCCATCCGCAGCCGCCTCCAGAGCCTGGGGGACCGGGAGCCCGAGGCCCCTGCAAGGGTGGACCTTCCTAGGGGAAGGGTCCTCGTGAGGGTCTGTTTCCCCGTCCCGGAGCAGGGCCCAGTGAGCAGTGTCACTCTCCAGGCATTTGGGAGGTGGCACCCCCTCCCAGGGCCCCCTGGGAGTTGGGTTCTCGTGCCCAGATATTCACAGGAGGACGAGCTCACAGAGACCCCGAGGTCTCAGCAGCTGCCTCCCACCCGCGCCTGGAACCCGCTGCCAGGCTGCTGTGTGCTCTGAAGGAAGGTCCTCCGCTGCTGAGTGCCTGCCCTCCTGGCCTTCACCCGCGTTCGCTGACGGCCCCCTGTGTACCTGGGCTGAGTCCCCCCGCTCCCGGCGAGGCTGTGCTCCCTTCTGGGGTAGCAAGGATGCACATGGCCCAGGCCTGCCCTGACTCTTCAGGCTGGGGTGCAGGGGGGTGTGGGCATTGTCTTGTGGGTGACTTGGGGTCCCCCTGGGGTTGAGGTCCCCCAGCTGGGGTGGCCCTGGTTGAGGCTGGCCCCAGTGGGGAAGAAATGGTCTCTAGGATAATAAGGAGTCCTGACGGCCAGCTGCCCCGTCAGGCCTGATGGCCAAGCGAGGTCCCCAGCCTTCATCTCTGAGTTGGTGTTTTTCCAACTTCCCCAGTTGTGAGTCATCCAGGGTGCACTGCCGTGCAAGCCTCCTGGGCCTTTGTGACCCCTCTCCTGACTCCAGCCAGTCAGGAACCCCGGCAGGAGGGCACCCCCGTTCCATCCCAGGCCTACCCCCTTGTCCAGGAGGGAGGCCTGGCCACTGGTGGCCGGTCCTGTGATGGTTCACTGGACGAACAAGGCTGGACACCAGGTCCAGGCCCTGCTGGGCACATCCTGCTTGTCTTCAGGGGCCAGGGGTGCCCAGCGTGTCACAGGGTGGCAGGGTCTGGGGATGGCAGGCAGCTGCCACCTAAGGGACTTGGCCAGGGTGGAGGTGATGCAGGGGGTGGGCTGGGGGAGCCCTCAGATGGCTTCAACAGGGTGCGGTCAGCTGAGCTTTACTGGGATGATGCTGGTGGTCCCTTAAAGCTTTGAACCTGGGACTCTGGGGGCCGGGTGTGACAGCCTGGCCCCGTGGCCTGTCCCCAAGACCCGGAGTCTACCCATGGGGGAGGATAACCTCCCATGTGTGGCCCTAGACAAGGGGTCACTCTGGTGTCCAGGCTGGGACTTCCCTGTTTTCCCCAAGGCCCTGAGCAGAAGTGGGCCCCGAGGCCTCCACACCCTGGAGGCCTGGCAAGGCTGCCCTGCCTTCCCAGCCAGCCTGCTCCTGCCTCTCCCCGTGTGCCTGGCTGCAGAGGAGAGAGCCTGCCGTATGCGTTCTGAACCAACGTGCAGAGGGGGAGCCCGGCCAGGGAGGGCCTCGCCACTGGGGCTCAGGCCTGTCCGGGGGCTGCGGGCTCCTGGGATGGCCCCCAGGGGTGTTTCTGCTCCAGAAGCCACGTTTTCTCACCTCTGCGCAGGACACTGGGGGAGCCTCTCCCAAGCTCGAGGACAAGGAGGGAGGGTCCGGGGCACGCGTGGACCTGGCCGGGGTCGGAGGCCGCCGTCAGGTTCCGCAGATGCTTGGGTCCCCGGTGGGTAGAGCCGAGAGGCCGCAGGGGAGGCCGGGAGCTCTGGCAGGCGGCCGGCCGGCTCCTCCTGGCCGGGCGCCAGCCCGGGCCGGCTGCTCCGGGGCTTTGCTGAGCTGGTTGCATGGGTGAGACCTTGGGGAGGGTGGGTGAGCTGAGGCCCGGCCGCTGGTGTCTTGCCAAGGACTGCAGGCCAGGCTGCTCCTCTCTGGGCCCCGGTGTCCGTGCCAGATGGCCATGGCTTCTTCTCAGCAGAGTGGGGATTTGGGGGAAGAACTGCTTTGCTTTTGAGTCTGAGCCCCGTCAGAATCTCCTGGGCTTCTCACCTCAGGGTCCCCCGTTTCCTGCATGGCGACCTTGGCCAGCCAGGCACTCTGGGGCCCCTCCTCACACACACCTACCCCATCGTTGGGTAGGCGGCCCGTGGGTCCGGCAAGGACCCTCAGCACAGAGGGCGGGACAGCGGGCGCCTGGGCCTGCGGGGCTGTCTCTCTGGCTCGTCCGCCCCAGCTCTCTCGCCTGCCAAGGCCCTGCGGCATCACCTGTGGGGCACTGCCAGGCTGGCCGGGGCCTCCGTCCCTGGGCACGTGCCAATGTCAGCACAGCCTGGCCTCGCTGAGGGGGTGGGCCCTTTAGGCAGACCACAGCCTGTGGTGTTGCTATGCCTCGTGCCCTCCAGTCCTGTTGAGGTCACCCCACCGGAGGCGGGGTGGGGAGATGCCTCCCCCAGAGAGCAGCTTGCGTCTGTGCCTGGAGGCAGCAGAGCTGACCTGAGCCCAGACCCCTGCTGTCACCAAACCTTCTCTGTGCCCTGGCCCCCCTCAGCACCCTGGCCATCGGTAAATAGGGAAGGGAGGTGCTGTGTGCTCACTGGGCTGGCCTGCCGCCTGGGGGGTGAACCCTTCTCTGGCTGCTGTTTACCCACCAGGCAGCTGGGGGTGTGGCCTGGGCAGGGCACGGGCCACCGGGAGGAAGCGGCAGCCTTCGAAGTCACAGGGCCGCGGGCTGGGGCTGCTGGCCGTCCCTAAGGCTCAGCTGACATCTGGGGACCCCGCCATTCCCTCCGCACCCCCCCCCACCCGGAGGCTGCGGCCCCCATGCGGGGCAGGTGCAGGCGCCGGCGCGGCCTGGGCCCTGCGGCCTCTGTGAAGCTGTGTTCGACCCACCCGGGCAGGGAGGGGGCACTGTCCACAGCCGTGCCGTTGGGCACGTGCACAGGTCTCTGGGACTGTCGTAAACATGCAGGGACTTCTGAGAGGTGTGTCATAAACGGGGTGGGGGGAGGGGCTTCCCTGGAGCACCGCCTCAGGGCCATGGGGGTGGAGTGACACCCTGCCCCCTCCCCGCAGAGGAGACCGCAGACGCCCCAGGGCCAGCCTGCCCTCAGCTCACAGAGGCAGCTTCTGGAGGGAAGACAGTTCTGGGTGACAGAAAGGACCTGCCCAGGGGGCTGGCTTCTGGGGTGTCCTGGGCCCCGGCTGGCAGGAGGGGTTCTGCACCCCCACAGGCAGGCTGGTAGGGGGCACAGGTGTGGGATGGGTGGGGAGTTGAGGGGTGGCAGCAGAGGAGCTTGGGAGCAGCAGTGGGGATGCAGTTGAGGGGGGCACAAGAGCACGCCCTGGTCACACTGAGGGCCTATAAAGGGGGGCGGAAAGTGGGCTTTGGGGAGCCTTGGGAGCACCCTGCAGGCCCCAGGGCTGGATGCCCTCTGCTGTGTGGCCCTCCTGGCCTGTGGGGTCCCTGGGCCTGTAGACCTCCATAGGGTTTCCTCTCAGGTTCTGGGACCTTCACTGTGGCCTTTGTTTCGTGCCCACGCAGCGAGGGGCCAGTCTCGAGTGACATCCTGGAGGTCCCACTGGGGCTGAGGCTGTCCCTTGGGGGGCTCCTTGGGGGCTTTGTGCACTGCGACTCTTCCCGATGTCACCCTCTGGCGGGGCCCACGGCTGGGGGGGTGGGGTGAGGCCCTCCTGGCTTCCCCTTTCTCCTTGCCAACACCCCCTTCATTTGAGGCCTCTGCATGGGGGGCCACGGTTCCACGCTGGGGATCCTGACACCCCTAACAGCAAGGGGCAGTGAGCACACTGGCCCAGAAGCTCAGGGTGAATGTGCGTGTGCGGGTATGTGTGTGTGCATGCATGCGTGTGTGCGTGCACATGTATATGAGTGAGTGAATGCATGTGTGTATGCATGCACATGTGAGCACGTGTACGTGTGTGAGTGCACATATGCGTGCACATGTGAGTGCATTGTTTGCACACGTGTGCATACATGTGTGTGCCTTGGTGTGAGCACATGTGTTTAGTGCTCAGAGTTTTTGCTGCTTTGAATGCCCATGAGGTGCTTATTGAAGGGAAAGAACCAGGTGCTGATTGCAGTGTGGGGTCCGGTCCCCACTCTGGGAACGCAAGGGCAGGCTTGGTGACACGGCCTGTGGGTCACAACCGTGGTGTGGGTGGGGGCAGCTTTGGGCCGGGCCTTGTCTCCCACACCTGGAACCCCTCAGACTTTTCTGAGAGAGCTGCATGGTCGCTATTTTGGGCCTGGCATCTGTCCTCTGTCCCGGCTTCTCGGCAGTGCTGGGGGGCGGGGCGGGGGGGACCAGAAGGCAGCCAAGGGTAGTCCGAACTTGAGCACCTGTGGCTGCCGCCAGTAAACCCTGACTTCCAAAAACCGGTGGTGGCTCTTGGGGCCATGGGGGCCGTGTGCCCGGTGCCAGGCTGTGGAGCCCTTTTTCCAGGTGAGGGCATGACCTGGGGTGCCTGTTCCCCAAGAGTCCCAGCCCGTCCGCGTGTGGAAATCCTCTAGTGCAGGCGGCCAGCACCAGGGAGTGGACTCCCTACCGCTCTTGGTCAGCGGGACGCGGGGCCTGTGGCCCCAGGGGCTGCAGCACGTGCAGCCCAGGGGGTGGCCTGGCCGTCCTGGGCCATGGGAGACGTGAGGAGCCACATGCCCAGCAGAGGATGGAGGGGGTGGGGCTCACCATGGCCGCTACCGCCCCAGAGCAGAATCCCATTTCCGAGGGAGCCGGTGCCCCACTGCGGCCCGTGGCTGGGTGCTCCCTGCCAGGCTGGCCCTCTGCTCCCCCTCGGCCCCCTTGCTCACACTTACAGGTTATGGGTCAGCTGTCTGGCCACACAGAGGACAGGAGCAGTCTTCCTGGGGCACGTGGCCATGGCCTGAGGACTCTGGTCATAAGGAGAAGAATGTGAACCCCACCCCCACCCACTGCCCCTCCCACAAAGACCAGGTGGGGGCGGGGGGACACTTAGACAGAAACTTGATAGGAAAGGAAGGCCGTAGTTTCCAGGCTTTTACCATGATCTTGACTTGAACAAAACGGGGGCAGTGTCCACACGGCAGGTGTGACCCGTGTTCGTTAACTCGTCCACCTGGTGGTCGCGAGGACCCGCGCTCCTGTGCCGCGGGCCGGATTCTTCCCAAGAACAGTACGTGGAGAAACCATTTGAAAATAGAAAAGGCAGAGCGCTCGGTCCTCGCTTGCACTCCGGTCAGGTTCATGGCTGACGGAAGTGCCGTGCTCCCCCTGACTTGGCACGGGTCTGTCTCCGTGCGCAGAAAGTGACAGCTTTTAGCAAAAGCAGCCTCCGCCTTGTTTCCCACTGTTTGGAGCAGGGAGTGTTTTCCTGCTTCACGGGGGTCGCAGTGAGTTAAACGGGGCCTCCCAACCTTCAGCGCATGGGGTCAGGGGGACAGCGCGCTGACCACCGACTTCAACAACGAAACACCCCCAGGTGCCCAGACGTCTGAGTGGAGGCCGCCTGTGGGGAGGGCAGGCCCGGCTGGACAGGCTCCGCTGCGGAGCCCTGGGGGTGCCGCAGTGCCCTTGGCCTTGGCCGTGCGTCCTCGTGGGAGGTGGGCCTCCCACCGTCTCGTGTCCCCTCCCCATGGGTCTCGGAGCCTCGTCGACACAGCCTGGCCCCCTCTCCGTCCTGGAGCGAGAGGTCCTGCGGGAAGGGCCTGGGGTGCGGGCAGGAGGGTGGTCCTCCCCGGCTGTGGTGGGTAGGGGTGGGGTGGGTGTCACTCTCACCCAAAGGCTGTGGGGACAGTTGGGACCAAGTCAGCATTTAGGAGGGAGCCGCCTCACTTCCAGGCCCAGGGTTCTGGTTTAGTGGCTGACTCCCGTCCTCTCTGGCCTGTGGAGGGCGTTGCTGGTCCCCCCCGCCCCCAACGCCGCACAGCCAGCACCTCGGACCCAGGTCCTATGGCTGTCCTGGGCCCTGTGACTAGGGGTCTTCCAGGAAGCTTGCTTGGGGTCTTCCCTCAGGGGGGAGGGAGAAGGTGGACAGGGCCCGTGAACGGGGTCCGCTGGCCGGAGCAGCCACCCCCCCCAGGCCCTCGTGCCTGCCCCAGGGCCTTGGGAGGTCTCCAGCTGGGAGCCTGTGTTCTCCTTGTTACCTCGAACCAAGATATGGACATCGGGGCCCTGCAGACCCTAGAGGTGGCCACCATGCTGGTCAGGAGGCTGCGTAGAGCATGTGCCTCGCCCCGAAAGTCCCCTGTGGCGCACACCTGGGCGTGTTTGCCTCCCCCGGGGACCCAGTGCAGCGGCATCCTTCCCGTCCTGACTCTCCCCTTCTGTCTCCCCCTGCCAGGTCCGGCCTGTTCGGCCTGCCCCTGTCTGCCCCGCTGCCCCAGCCCGAGGACCCCCCAGTCAACGGCTGCCACGGCCAGACCCCCACAGAGCAGGACGCAGAGGCGATGCAGCTGGGAACAGTCCCCCCACCGCTTCCCAGCGGGGACCAGCCCCCCGAGACTGCAGATCCCAGGCCACCCCCACCGGTTGTACCCCCCTTCCCACCGTATTTTGAAGGTGCCCCCTACCCTCCCCCGCTCTGGCTAAGAAGCACCTACCAGCAGTGGGTGCCGCAGCCGCCGCCCCGGACCATCAAGAGGACACGTCGGCGTCTGTCCCGCAACCGTGACATGGGCCGGCTGGCCCTGAGCCCCATCCGCCTGCGGCCTCGCCAGGTGCTCTGTGAGAAGTGCAAGAGCACGCTAGGCCCCCCCGAAGCCAGCCCTGCCCCCCAGGGAGCCCCGAGGCCGCGCAGAAGGGTGGGCAGCGGGCCTGGCCTCGACAAGGAGCCCCGCAAGCTGGAGGACCCGGCCGGTGGCGCCAGCGGCGACGACTCCACGGCCCCTGCGAGGAGGAGCAAGAAGGGGAAGCGAGAGGACAGGGCCCGGGTGCCGCGGAGCCCCGCCATCAAGATCTCCTACAGCACGCCGCAGGGCACCGGCGAGGTCGTGGAGATCCCCTCCCGCGTGCACGGGTCCCTCGAGCCCTTCTGCCCCGCCCAAGCCCCGCACGGTGGCAGCCAGGACCCCAGCGGGCCTGCCGCCTCCATCCCCAAGCTGAAGCTGACACGCCCCGGGCCCCCGGGCACCAGCCTGCCACCCCCCAAGATCCGCCTGAAGCCCCACCGCCCAGGGGCCGGGGAGCGGGAGCCCATCTACAGGGCCGAGCTGGTGGAGGCGCTCAATGGCCACGGGCGAGGCCCCCCGGCCAGCTCACCCTCGCTCCCGGGCCACTGCTCCCCCCGCCGTGGGCCGGTGGACTCGTCTTCCGGAAGCTCTGGCGAGGATGACGACTTCAAGCAGTGTCCCCAGGGTGAACACGAGCGAGACGGCCTGGCCTTCCTCGCCACCTGCCCCAGGAGGGGGACGCACTGCGCCCGCGAGTCCAGGTGGAGTGGCGACAGCCTGGACGAGTCCAAATCCTCCAGCTCAGAAGTGCCATCACCGGACACGTGTGGCCTGGCCGGCGACGGAGCGTCTGTGAGGTCCGCGTCCGGGGACGCGAGGCCGACGGTCCCGCCCCTGACAGTCAGGCTGCACACGCAGAGCGTCTCCAAGTGCGTTACGGAGGACGGCAGGACCGTGGCCGTGGGGGACATCGTGTGGGGTAAGATTCATGGTTTTCCCTGGTGGCCGGCGCGTGTCCTTGACATCAGTCTTAGCCAGAAGGAGGACGGGGAGCCTTCCTGGCAAGAAGCCAAAGTCTCGTGGTTTGGTTCTCCGACTACGTCGTTCTTGTCTACTGCCAAACTCTCCCCCTTCTCTGAGTTTTTCAAACTGAGATTTAACCGTAAGAAGAAGGGCATGTATCGGAAAGCTATAACAGAGGCCGCGAGCGCGGCGCAGCACGTGGCCCCGGAGATCAGGGAGCTCTTAACCGAGTTTGAGACGTAAGCCAGGCTCCCGACCAGGTGAGTGCACCAGGGCAGCCCCGGCTCTGCTGGGAGGCCTCCGCCCTCCGGCTGGCAGCTCGCAGGGCGGCCGCTGGGCAGACGGTCCTGCTCCACGGCGCCAGCGTCGGGGGCTCGGCGGCCGCCGTGCGGAGAACAGGGCTGGTTGGTGTTTTGCAGCCATTTCCAAAGTGCCTCAAAGGATCCCCCTCCCCCTTTATCAGCCTCTGGAGAAGAAGCAGGTTTGGGGGAGCTGGCTTCCTCTGCTCACTCTGAAGGGTCACCCCCTCCTCTCGCCCCTGTCCCCAGTGCATCCTGCCCTCCTGTGGCACTTGTGTGGCCTTAGTCAGCAGGTGCATGGCTCCCAGGTCTGTGTCCGTCAGGCCCTCTGGGGTCTGTCCCTGGGCCAGTGTCTCCCCTCCAGGCCTTAGAAGGAGCCCCCATGGGGCTGGGGGGTGTCCCTGCCTGGGCTTGGGGTGGCACCAGGCAGCATGTCTGTGGGCACTGAGCAGGGTATCAGGCTGGGTGCGTTCCCATTGGACGGTGCCGCTGGCTCTGGGGCCTGGGTAGTGGGGTGTGTCCAGCGGTCACTCGCCCTGCTGGTGACCCCGCGGTGCCCACTCCCCTCTCCGTCTGCCCCCACGGGAGGAGGCAGGTCCTGTCAGGCTGCCTGCGTTGGACCAGAGTGTGTGTGGTGGGGGCCCCTGTGGAGGTCGGACCGGGGCCCTCTTCCTGGCCCCTCAGCCCATGCCCACAGAAGCGGGGGGGTGGGGGGCAGGGCTGTCAGAGGAGTGCCCTCTGCCTCCGTTTCTGTGACCTCTGGCTGACCTTGTCGGTCTGGTCCACCTGCCCGTCCACCTGTCTGCTGCCGGGTTCCCAGCTGGGGCCTTGAGGCCTCAGCAGGGCGATGTGTGGTTGGGGAGGGGCTTGTGGGGCTCCGGCCCCCTCCCTGCTGCGCCACGTGTGCTGGGGGGCCCTCGGGTCAGGGAAGCAGGGGTGAGGGATGCACCTGGGCAGGGTTCCCGCCAGGACTCTTGAAGCCTATCCCCATCCTTCCCTCTACCTGCCTCCTGCCTGGAGCCGGGTCAGGGCCCTGAGGACTCCCAGGGGTCCACAGCTTCCCCTCGGGGACATACAACTGTCCTTCCCTGACAGGCACAGCCCCGTGAGCTCCAGGTCTTCGTGTCCGGGCGTGGGGTTGTGGGGAGGGGTCTGGAGAAGGTCAGATTCCCCCGCGCCCCCAGGGCATCTTCCCGCTCTGCGTGTGCCCTGTGGGGTCCTGCCTCTGTGTGCCCTCCGCTGCCCCCTTACCCCGGCCTGTCTGCTCACCAGGCCCCTCCTGCCTGTGGCCGGTCTGGGGCCAGTGTGGAGGCTGGGCACCTCCCCTACGCGTGTGGGCCCGTGGGGTCTGCAAGGGCGTGTGAGCAGTCAGGCCTCAAGAGTGACCTTCCGATCCCTGATGGGCACTTACGGGGGACAGAGCCCACCCTGGGGTGGGGGAGGAACAGTTCGGCCTGGCGGGCAGGGGCTGGCTGGGAGAAGGCGGCCTGGGGGCTCAGGGCTGGCTCTGTTTACCAGGAAGCAGAGGGAAGAATCCTGCCCGACAGGTTTGCCGGCTGTAGGGCCTGTGCCCACAACCCGCTGCTCCCCACTCCTGCCCCTCCCTCTCCTCTCTGCCTTTCTTTCCCTCTCTGTTTCTGCCCATCTCTGAGCATCTCCTTGTCTCTGTCCTCTGGCTCCGGAACTGTGCCCACGCCATCCCCAGCACTGCATGGGGCTCTGGGAGCGTGGGACACTGGGTCTTTTCAGCCCCAAAGCACGGAACTGCTTTGCCTGATTGGCTCTTTAGTTTAGTTTTAGGAGGACAGGAGATCATGCCCCAAGGAGGGTGCCCGCTGGCGCTGGTGAACGGGGTCGCCTGCTCCTCAAGGGGAAGCTGGGCACTGCCATCTCCGGGCAAGTCCAGTGTGGCAGGGGCCGGTGCAGGATTGCCCCCGGAACTTGGGGAAGATGCTGGGGGGGGCGTGGCTGCACCGAGAGTGTTGGTCGCTCGCACCTGGGCACACCTGGGAGGGGGTCGGTGGGCCTGCAGTGGTTGGGGGGGGTACTTCAGCCCCGAGGACCCTTACCACGAGCCCCTCAGCCCTGGAGAGAACCTGCACTGCTGGCCGGCCCCCGTCAGGGAGGGTCCAGCACATGCCGTGACATCGCTCCTCTCCGGGGCCATCTGGTCCTGAGAGGTTCCCCTGCCCCAGCTTGCAGCGTGGCAGGAGGCTCAGCTGCGAGGGGGGCTGTCCATAGGAACATTCTGGAGAAGCACCGAGTCATCCTGGGCCTTGGTGGCCTGGGCACCGGTGAGAGCCCAGCCTGGGGCCTGGCCAGGCTCCGGTGACAGGGCACAGCGGTCCTCTGCAGAGACAGGCACAGGGCCGCCTAGCCGGTCATGGCTGCTCACTGGCTGCTCTGGCCCCGGCAAGCTAGGTTCTCTCGGCTTCATTTTCCTCTTCTGTCTCGGAGTGACCAGAGCACCTGCCCCTTGGGCTGGGTGGTGAGTGAAGAGTCCCCTGGGGGCCTTTGGAGGCACCACCACACCCTTCCTGGCTCCTCCCAGGTCCCCTCTCCCAGGTTGCCACAGGCTGCATCCTGGGGTGGGGACCGGGTTGTGCTCCTGGCCAATGGGGCCGGCACCCTCCTGCCAACTGCCGTGCCTTAGGGGCTCCACTGGCCAGAGGGCAAGGCCTCTCCAGAGCTGACTGGCCTGCAGGGGGCAGCGGTGCCCGAGAGCGCAGGGCCAGCCCCCCAGCCTGACAGGTGGTGGTAACTGCTCCTGAGCGTGGCACCTGCCCACAGAAGGCTGAGCGGGGTGCTAGGTGGGGGACAGAGAGTGCACAGCGACATGAGGGCCTCACCCTGTGAATCACAGTCCCCAGATCTGTGCATAATCACACACAGGAATGTGCTGGGAAGGAACAAGGGCCCCACAGCAAAGTATCTGGTGAGGAAGCTGACCTGGACCGGGTATCCTGGAAGGCTTCCTGGAAGTGGTGACATATGGCTGAGAGCAGAACGGTGAGATAATCGTGAGCTAATAGGCAAAAGGACAGTGAGTGCCTGTGGCCTGTGGCAGAAGGAAGCCTCCACTGGGCAGCGTGGGGCAGGAGGCAGACGGACTTGGGGCTGCTGAGGCTGGCACTGCCGCCTCGTCCTGCGAGTAGAGGGAGCCACTGGGGCATGTCAGGCAGAGGGGTGAATGGGCCCTTGGCTATGGGGTCAAGAGTGGGGGGCGAGGGCAGGAGGGGAGGCACGGTAGGAGCGGGGGCCAGGATGGGGACACATGGAGGACGAGGGACAGAGCAGGGAACGGAGGTCTGAGGCCAGAAGAGACCAGTGAGGGATGCTGGGTGTCAGCTCCTGGAACTTGGGGACCATGGTGCCTTCCCTGAGGGGACAGTGGCCCCGGTTGGCTGGTGTCTGAGGGCCTGAGTCTTCGCTGGGAGGCGACCTGGGACCCAGCACTCAGAGCAATATTGGACCTGGAGTCACAGATCTAGGAATGATCTAGGCCCCAGGGAATGGCCACTGGAGGGGAGGACACTTCGGAGCAGCGCAGAGCAGGGTGCCTGGGCACGGGGCCCGGCCAGGGCCCGAGATGGGGACAGGCAGGAAGGTGAGATCGTGTGGGTGGGATGGGACCTTGTCCAGCCTGCAGACCCCACCCCGGGAGGGCACCCCAGGGGCCTGGAGTGGTGGGGGCCCGAGGCCAGGGGCCCCGCTGGGCAGAGCGGGGTGGGGGGCGGGCTGTGGGCGGTGTTCCGCTGAGGCGGGGGCCAGGTGCTGTGGGGGGCAGAATGCCATGTGGGGTCAGAGGCAGGGGTCTTTGCGAGGTCACAGAGCAGCCCCCTCGAAGGGCGGGGGGTGGGCAGCCGCGAGCACTGGGGCTCCTGCCTCACGGAGTGGACGGCGTGCGGGGGGCCAGCCTTAGCCTCCAGAGCAGCTTCCCACAGCCGCACGCGGGGCTTGGAAAGAACAGAAATCAGTTGTCCTGGTTCTGGAGGCCGGAGCCCGAACCACAGGCGTCCGCTGGGCCGCGCTCCCTCCGGAGGCCCGGGCTCCTGAGCGCCTCCCCTCCTCAGTGTCTGGCCTCCTCTGCCCCCTCCCGCAAGCCCCCCGGGACAGCCGCACGGGGAAGCCAGCGTGTCCTCATCAGAGCCCTTGATGTGCCCACCCCGCGGCACCGTCCCTGCCGAGGGTGACAGGGTGACGTCCCCTCTTGGGGTGGGGCCTGAAGTCCTGGGGGGGGCCAGCTGCCCACTGCCGCCTCCTGTCTGGTCGGCAGATTGTTTAGGGGCCTGTGTGTCCACCAGCGGGTCCCCAGCCTCGTCCTCGTCAGGGCTGGGCTCAGGGACGGGCCCGCTGGTGCTGAAGCTGGCGGGTTGCGTGGTGCTGTTCCAGAAGCACCCGCCGCCCTCCAGGGAGGCCGTGCTTGTGGGCGGCGGCCCTGCAGGCCGGAGTCTGCGCACAGGTGCCGCGTGCTGGGCCGGCTGGGCCGAGGCGTCCAGACCCCGTGTCCAGGGCCGCGCCCTCCTTCTCTGTGGGGCCTTCGAGAGCAGGGTCCTGGGGCTGCGAGCCTCAAGCCGGCTTTTCGCTTTTCCCAGCTCTAAGGAAAAGGTGCTTCCGCTTCTGGTCTGGAGACGGGTCTTCAGCTGACTCCCTGCACCGCTTTCAGGGACCTCGGTCCCCCGTGAAGGCTGTAATTATTTGTTCCCGAAGGAATCCGAGGCCTGTGATTCTGGCAGTGCTGAGCCTGCTGTGGGAGTCAGTCCTGTCCCACCGCCCGCTGCCAGCACCCTCCTCCCGCTCCCTTCTTCCGGCAGCGCTGAGGGCCAGGGAGGGCTGGGTGCGGGGAGGCGGGCGGGAGCAGGGGCGAGGCCGTGCAGGGACACTCACGGGTGGGGGGGTGTTTGCAGCAGGTCCTGGGGTGTGGGGGCTTCTCCTGACTTCAGGGAGGGGCTGCCCCGGAGTGAGGGCACACATCACCCTGGATGTCATTGCTTCTAATCACCCCCCCCCCGCGCCCTCACCTGCTCCAAATACCCACCCCCAGCTCCACGCAGCTTCTGCACCTGCCCCGGGGTCAGAGGTCCAGGGGCGCACGGGGAAGGGCCCACACGCCACACGCCTGTGCCGTTGGACTCCAGCAGGGCCCCGTTTTCTTCAGACTCGCTGCCTGGTCCGTTCCTCGGCACCCTGCGGTGACATTCTGGGCAGGCGTGACCTTGGACACAGGCCTGCAGGGCAGCTGGCCCAGCTGGCCCCCAGCACCCCGCAGAGTGCCCAGCGGTCTCGCACAGCCTCGGGGGTCGTGCTTGACTCCGGCCGTGCATGCTGGAGGCTCGGCTCAGCGGTGCCCACGCCGCGGCCACGCTCCGGGCACAGCCTGGGTTGCGGCTCATTTCCCACCCAGACCCGGGGCGGCCGTTCCCCAGGGTCCGGGGCCCTCTTGGGAAGGGCAGCTGGCAACCCTTCCCCTTGTCTCCAGGCGGACCTGGGAATTTCTTTAAAAGAGAAATCATGACTTTGAAACTGAATTTTTCTAATTTTTTTAATGTTTATTTATTTTTGAGAGAGAGTGTGAGGGGGGACGGGAAGAGAGAGCTCCGGGCTGTCAGCACAGAGCCTGATGCAGGGCTTGAACCCATGAACCGAGAGATCATGACCCTAGCCGAAGTCGGGCCCTCAGCCGGCGGAGCCCCCAGGCGCCCCAACACTGATTTTTCTAATCCAGAATTTTTACTTCCTGGACGTTTGTGTTTGCGGCCCTGTTCTCTTATACTGAACATCTTGCTTTTTAATGAAGTTCACGTAGAGTTGACCTTTGAACAACACGGGTTTGACCTGCGTAGGTCTCCTGTCCACGGATGTCTTCCGACGGACACAGCAGTGCTGTGCACGTTGTAAGTGTAAAATGTTCTCCTCCTTCGGTTTTCTTCATACATTTCTTTTCCTCTGGCTGCTTTTGTTGTAAGAACACAGCACGTGACACACAGGACGCACAAGATGCGTCTTGACTCTGTTGGTGGTGACGCTCCAGTGAACAACAGGCCGTCAGTAGGGACGTTCTGGGGGGAGTCAGAGTTTTACATGGAGTTTTTATTGTGCCGGGGTCAGTGCCCCTAATCCCTATCAGGGGTCGATGGTCTTAATTTGTATGGAAAAGTTAACGTGCGCATATAATACGTCACATGTTAGCTATGCGTGTACCATGGATGTGGCCTGTAACATGTCAGCCGTGTGACGCCTGGGGACACAGCAGGAAGACGTGCTGCTCCCGGGCGGTGAGTGAGGCTTCTCCAAGGTCTCCTTCAGCGTCTCCTTGTCCGTGGGGTGGGGGCTCCGCCTCAAAGTCCTCGTCCTGAGTCCTCGGGCAGCTGCTTCCTCTGGTTGTTACGACCTCAGAGTCCAGTCAGGGCTGTTCATTTCATTCTTCTTTCTTTTTATAGATGTTTCTGTCTTTATATTTCGCTGTGTTTTGCAATTCCCTGCCCGTTTCCGAGGGCCATGTCACAGCGGTGCGACCGGGCCCATCGGGAGACATCTGGCTCTGCCCTGGCGCCCCCGGTGTGGGCTGATCCTCCAGCGTTTGCGACAAAAGCGGGCACAGACATGTAGCCCCCTCTCCCTGCTTGGGCGAAAGCAGCGTCCCCACTCCCTGTGCCTCCCTGTCCTTGCGGCCACACCAAGTAGGTATTGGTGGCCATGTTCAGAGACCATGTCCCCATCCTGGCCGAGCCCCTGGGCACACTGGCTGGCCTGCGCCATGCTCCAGCCCTCTGCCCACGCGGCCCAAGCCCTGTGCGGGGGAGGGGAGCCCTCCGGGAAGCCCCAGCTGCGGACCCAGTCACTGGGGGGCCAGCAAATTGGGCCGGCAGAGTGGCCTTGGCTGACCTTGGGGCTCGTGGTGGTGATCTCGGGGCCCCGTGGGGGACACTTCTGTGAGGTCAGCTGGGGCCAGTGAGAGCCAGACAGGGCACTTCCATGGTGGAGATAGAGGCAGGGCCCTGCCCGGAGACGCCAGGGCAGGTGGGGGCGGTGGCGCAGGGCCACTTCCGGAGACGCCAGGGCGGGTGGGGGCGGTGAAGGGCAGGTGGGCGTCTTCCTGCCCGAGAAGCCCGGGGAAGAACAGCTCTGCCCTGTGTGCCGTCACCGCCAGCAGCAGCCTGAACAGCGCCCTGGCCTTCCTCGTTGCTCCCACATTTTCTGGTGGGGTGGGTGGGAGGAACAGAGGGGCAGGGGTCTTTGGGGGGGTCCCCCAGAACCTCCCTGCATGACCAGGAATGGGCTGGTCCCGCTGGGCTTTGGGGGAAAGACGTGAGATGGCAGAGGCTCTGCGTGTGCTGAGGGGGTGGGCCTGGCCGGTGGGTGGAGGAGGGGGCAGGGGACCCCCCTTCTCCAGATGTCTCAGAACACCTGCTTGTCTCGTGGAGCGGCCGGCGGGCCAGGGCCTCTGGGCCAGCCGCATAGGCGTGGCACTAGGACAGACCAGGACCACGCTGTTTCCTTTGTCGGGAACGGGGCGCCTTGAAGACCCCAGGGGGCGCCCGAGACAGAAAGGGGAGGCCGCCTCCTCTCGAGCCTGTTGTGCATTTTTCTAACCAGGGTCAGCGCTGATGGATGTTTCACGACCTCTCCAAAGGTCGTGGCTGCTGGCGGGGAGGGGCCTGGGCAGGTTGAGGTCTCTCCCCAGGCGGCGCGGGTCTGGAGCAAGCGTGCTCGCCTCCGATGTGAGCACCCAGAGGGGCGGCGGCGTGCGGCCTCCGCGATTCCAGGTGGGGCTGGCCCCTCGCTCCCCAGCAGCTCCCACTGTGACTGGCCGTGACCTCCCCAGAGCCCCCCGCCCCTCCTCACGGTGTCCCCGAGGCCACTCGGCTCCTCGATCACGGAGGTGGGGCTGGCCGGACCCCTGCCCGGGGTGGCTGTCCATCCCCCGTGCGGCCCGGGTGGTCACAGCTGCTTCCCGAGCAGGGACAGAGGAAAGAAAACAGTGCCGGGGGACGAGTATGTGCAAGGGCTGTGATCTGGCCAGTGTTTCCCACGTCGTCTTGGGTGGGACCTGCTGTCCTCAGCGGTGCAGGACCTGGGGCCCGACCTCGTCTGCCCAGAGCGGGAACAGCTGTGAGGAGGGTGGCGGGGGGCCTCCAGCTCCATGTCCATGGAGACTGGCTGTCCCTGTCACCCAGCCTCCCTGGGACACCCCCCAGGCAGAGCTCACTGGGGTCAGCACACCGCCTGTGACTCGGTGACTTTGGGTCATCTTCTGGGGACATTTTCTGGGGGACCCTGAGTCAGGGCCTCTCCCTGGCCAGGGAAAGGACTGCCACCCCAAGTCAGAAACCTCTGCCCCTTGAGTGTATGTTGCCCAGGCCTCCTCCCTGGGGAGCAAGGGGACCGTGGAGCCCTCCGGACACAGCCTTCCCTGCAGGGAGTATGGTCAGGGCCGGGGTGGGTGGTCAGGTCTGGGCTCGGGAGAACTGTTGCCAGCAGAGGCCAGCACCTCGGGGCCCCTTGCTCCTGGGCTCAGCCCGACGTCCAGCTGACTGGTGGGGTCCACGACCAGGAGGCCTGGGGCCTCATGGGGTCCCCTTCTCAGGCCTTTTAGAGACAGGGCTCCCCCTTGGAGACACCTCGATTCCAAATGTCTGTTCAGGACGGAGGGAGGCTGCCTGGTCTGGGGTTCTTTGTTCTGGCCGCCTGGGGATTTGGGTTTGCGGCCTCACCTCAAAGCTCAGGTGAGTGACCTTGGATGGCAGTGGAGCCCCGCTGAGCCTCAGCCCCCTATCTCTGAGGCGGCGGTAGTGATGGCCCCCACAGCCCTGACCACCGGGCCGCGGTCATCTCCAGCCTCATGCGCCCCCTGCCGTCCCCTCTCTGCACCCACCACCCCCCGGGGGCCTACTGGCGACCCCCCAAACCCTGTGTCCGGATGAGTGTGGTCTGGTTTGCTGAAGCGCTGGGAGAGCCTCTCTCCTGGTCACCGCGTAGGAGAGGACAGACCGCCCCCTCCCCCCACCCAGCTGGGCCACAGGCGGCGGCTCTCAGCCCTTCTGCCTCAGGGTTCTTCCTCGGCCCCGACGCTGGGTTGGGACCTGGATGGACAGTGCCGGAGCCTCGGCGATCCTGAAGGGAAGGGCCACCAACCGTGGACACCTGTCTGGGACCCGTGGGGCGTCCAGGCCAGCCCCCCGGGGCAGGTGTGGTGTGGACGCGCCGGCCTGGGGGTCTGACCCGGCGCCAGGGGAGCCCGGGGCCGGCGGCTGAGCCAGCTCGAGGGTGTTTGAGTTTCCCTGTGTGGCCCTGCGTCCCGGGAATTTTTATTCCGTGTAAATGGAGAAGGGCTTCGATGCTCCTTCCGCGTCACAGGCGCTCCTGAGCGCGTCTCTTTCCAGTTAAGTTTTGTTTGTGTCGGTGTCACATATATTCAAATTTTAAAAGGCCGATAGCGATAACAAGTGTCTGAACGAATTTATGTCCCAAAGGATGCCCTCTTCCTGCTGGTTCTTGTTGTGAGATTTTACACTCTGGGCGTCGTTCACGGACATTCTTCCTGTGCAAGACGAAGATGGAACAATCTTATACCCCGCCTCCCCTGCCGCACCCCCCATGTGCACGCGCGCGCACAACCGCACGTGCGCACGCATGCACGCTCCCGAGCGCGCACACGGGGTTATTTGTCTAAATCCAGAGGCGGTGCTGGTGTTACAGCCCCAGCTCGTGTGCGGATGCCCACGAGTAAGTTCCACATTTGCTCATCTCTCTTCTCTGCAGAGTTGAATTTGCCTCATTGTTTGGCTGCTTAGCTTTTATGGTCTCCTCACTAATTTGTCCCCAGCTAGGAGAGGCCACACCTCCCGGGGCCTCCAGACCGCGCACGCGCTGTGTGAAGAGGCCTCGCCGAGACCTCGCGCCTCCAGGGTCTCCTATGACCCAGTGCGCCGGTGGGGCTGGCGTGTCCGGCCGTCCCTCTCCTGCGGCTGTGCTGGTCTGTCTCTGTCTCTCTCTCCCTCTGGCTGTCTCTCCTCCTCTCTCTCTTCTCCCCTCTCTCTCCCTCTCTCTCCCCCCTCACACACACTCACGCACACGTGCACACACAGTCACACGCACACACTCCCGCATGCACACACGGCCAGGGTCTCCGGTGGCGGCTGCCCTTCCTCCCAGCACGGCGGTCCCAGGGCGATCGGGACCCTGTGGCGGCAGCTCCGTCTGGGGGGCTGAGCGAGGGCAGGTGCAGCAGCATCTCGGCTTGTTTGGTCCAAGAGCATGGGGCGGGGGCGGGTCCTCCTGATGGGAGAGCTGCCGTCTGCACCCTATAGGCACCCTGTCCGGGAGCCCCTGGCTGGCCGGACTGTCCCGTGCCTGTTGGACGCCCTTCCCTGGACATCCAGGACCTCCCGTGTGGCTCTGCAGACCCGACACGTGCACCCCCCGCCACTAAAGTGCAGAGACCACGCTGCCCGCGGTCCCAGACCCCAGCCGGCCCCCCTCCCGAGGGGGCGGCCGCCATCTCTGTGCGGCGTGTGGCCGGACCCTGGGCTGAAGTGCCGGCCACCCCTGCGGCCAGGCCTGCTCGTGGATGGCTGTCTGGGGACCTGGGAAGGGTTTTCTCCTTCAAGGGTCTGTGCCCTCAGCCCCGGGGGTGCCCCCGAACCAAAAGGGTATCCATACCACACACCCTGACGATGATACACTGGTCCCTCTGAGCTGTGAGCCCCAGGGCCAGGTGCACAACCATTTTAGCGCCCCCAGCCCCCCGGCCGTGGGTGTCCAGAAGGATCCAGTACTTCATGGGGGGCCCCGTAGTCTGGGCTTTCAGGTCATCAAGTCTTCTGCACCTTTTTTGGGAAAGTCTGGGACCCCGGGAGGTGGAAGGGCCACGGTGGGGAGGGGAGGGGGCGGAGCGGGGGTGGGCTCCAGACACAACATGGCACCAGGGAGACAGGGCCCCTGAGGTGGTGAGGGTGGGTGGGAGTTGGGGGTCCCTGGGGGTCCCTGGCAAGACACAGAGCCTGAGGAACAGGCTCAAAAGCCCCGCAGCGGGTGCTCTGAGCTGGTGGTCAGACCCCCGGGGGCCTGTCCCTCAGCACTTGACCCCAAGGTAACCTCTTAACCTCTCTGCTTCCCTCAAGGTCACCGACGATGAGGGTGTGGCTGTTCTCCTGGAGCTTCTGATTCGGGGGTGCCCTGCACGTCCCCTATGCTGTCTGAGGGGCCACTTGCCTTCTGGCCACAGCGTGCAGAAGTGTGCCAGCCCCACGCCGGCCAGCCTGCTTGGGGGGCCCTGGGGGGCAGGTGTGGGGGGGGAGGAGCCTCTGTGTATTTACGCCCCCGACTCAGGCTTTTGCTCCTGTGGTTTGTGAACTTCCAGGAGCCACAAGCGCTTCCTGCTGCGGCCTGGCTGCTGGGGCACCGAGAGGTGAGGCCTGCCCTCGGCCGGAGGCTTCCAGAAACCAGCCTGCACGTGCGGGCGCCCCCTCCCCTCGCCCTCAGCGTGCACTGAGAACCAGGCACCTGCCAGCCTCCCCCACCATCCTCCCAAAGAGGGGCCCAGGGTGTCCTCGGGGTGAGGGCCCAGGGAGGGGGCCACTCTGAGAGCGTGGGCTTCAAAAGGAAAACAGCCTGTTGTTTGTAGAAGCTGCTCCTGTCTCCTTTCTGTCACTTTAAAGACCAAAAAGAAAAAGAAAGAAACAGAAAATGAGTTCTGCTCCTTTTTTGTAAAGGGAGGTCTGTGTTGAAGCCGAGGGTCCCCGCACGGGTCCTGTGTGTCGGGAGCAGACGGCCAGTGGAGGGACGCCAGCGCATGTGAAGGTGGCGGCTTTGAGAAGCAGGGAGCCGGTGCCACGTCTCTTCACCCCCCACCCCCCACCCCCGGCCCAGCCGCGTGGCTCATCCTCCAGGCGCCCCTGAGGCGGCCCAGGTGGGGCAGCATCTCTGCAGACAGGGCAGTCCTGCCAGGGACACCCGCTGCCTCCCGGTTTCCCGGAGGGCTCACCCAGAGCTGAGGGACACCCCAGAGTGGGCAGTGATGGCTTGGGCCTGGTTTTACTGGGGCATTTGGGGACCCCACCGCCCCACCAGGACTGCTGTGGCCAGGCTGGGAGTGTGTGTGTGTGTGTGTGTGTGCATGGGGGGCACACGGGAGCCCCCAGGACAGAAGAGCGGGGACTCCCCTCCCCCCTGGTTCCTGTGGTTCTGGGCGTGACTCTGGGGTGGGGGTGTGCGCGGGGCGGGGGGGGGGGTGGGCGCGGGTGTCAGTTGTCCACATGGCAGAGCCAGAACCTCAGCGGAATAAACCCCCAGGCGGAGCTGCTCTCGCCAGGTCCCTGGGTCCATGGCTGTAGGATACCCCAGTTTGGAGGGCAGGGGTGCTGCAGGGCTGTGGAGGAAAGAGAGCCAGAGGGCAGGGGTGCTGTGGAGGAAAGAGAGTGGAGGGCAGGGGTGCTGTGGAGGAAGGAGAGTGGAGGGCAGGGGTGCTGTGGAGGAAGGAGAGCCGGCACTGTCTTCCCTCGTCCTCCCCTCCCCCTCTGCTCTGGGTCCAGCAGAGCCCAGTGGCTCTGCGCTCACAGCCGCCCTAAGCCATTCCCCCAGGCTGGTGCCAGGGGCTGCTGTGCCCACTTTGAGGGGAGAAGCAGCTTCTAGTGCCACCGGGATTTGGGGGCAGCGCCCAGGCGGAGAGACGGCGTCCTGGAAAAGCTGGCGTGGCTCCTTGGAGAGGCTCCAGTCTCACTGAGCCGGGGACTCGGGCCCTGAGGGCGCTGTGACTGCTAAGCACTGGGCTAGGGCTCCCAGCCCAGTGCCCGCAGGTCACAGCTGCAGGAACAGCCCCCAGGCTTGGGCGTGAGGCCCCCCGAGTGTGGGGGTTGGGTCCAGGCGTCCCATCCTGAGCACCTGCTATGACCTGCCCTGCCCCGGAGTTGTCCCTTGGCCGTCCCGGGTCAGGGCCCTCTTTGCAGCAGGGACCCCTGACCCCAGGACAGCTCTCAAGCCTGTGGCTCCCTGGTTCCTCAGCAGCCCTGTCCCTGATAGCGAGGTGCCACCTAGTCCTGCCCAGGGCACTCTCCTGCCATTGGCTTGGCGTCCCCCCACGTGACCAGCAGCCTGCTGGCTCAGTGCCCCTCAGGCAGGAGGGTCCGGATGAGAGCTGGCCTCAGCTCCCCCCTCCCCACCCTGCTGGGGTGCACCGCCCCTGGGTGGCAGGGACAGACAGCGCTTCTAATTAAAGGGGAAGGTAGCTGTTTTATTTTTAAGTCTTTGTGACTGTTTCTTTAAGCAACAAATTAATCACGTTTTCTTGTCAGTTTGATTTCATGGTCCCCCCAGCAAGCCTGGCTGCCATTCTTCCCAAGAACTGGGAGGCAGGGCTCCACGCCCAGCCCTGGCCCCCAACCTGGGTAGGTGTCTGGTCCCTGGCGACCCCTGGGTGCCCTGGTGAGTCGGTGCTCTGCTCTTTCCCTCCATCCGGCCCACACCGTGACTCTGGATGGACAGGGCCAACACGAGGGCAGCAGGAAGTCGGTGGGCTTCCTGGGGAGGGTGCTGGCTGCTGGTTGGGAAAATGAAGGAGGAAGTTCCTGCCAGCTTGGGAGGGGGCCAGGGCAGAGGTCCCTCGACAGAGGCCCCCCCCCCCCCGACCTCGAGCGTGGCCTGGTCAGGAGGGGCCAGCTCGCTCAGTGTGATGAAGTCCTGGGTGTGAACGGGGTGTGGAGGAGTGTGAGGCTGGGCTGGGGGGACATCGGGGAACCCAGGGGGAGCAGTACCGGGGCCCTTCCTCTCCCAGGGGAGCAGCTCTGGGGCCCGGCCTCTCGTGGGACCCCCTGCAGAAGCTGGTCTGCTCTGAGAACAGGGCCGTCTGGGCATGCCCCCCCTGGACAGAGCCTGTCCCCTTCAAGGAGATGGGGCAGGGTACAGGGTGAGCGTGGCCCCAGGATCCCGCAGGGCCCAGCCTGGTGCATCCTGGCCCTCTCAGCCTCCAGCCCCACAGGCCCTTCCTGCACGGAGCCCAGACTCCGGAGAAGTAGCCAACCCCCCGCCCCCACAGGGTCCTAGCCTCCCACAGGGCTGGTTGAAGGTCATTGGCCCCCTGGCCAGCTGGCATTACTTTTGATGTCCTGGGGAGGACAGGAGGGTGGCAGGTGGTGAGTGTGTGGGTCTGTTTTCTGTCACATGCCACGTCCCAGCCTACGCCCTGCTCCTCCAAGAGATGGGGTCTCAGTGCACCCCTCCAGGCTGCAGCAGGGGC
>NC_043701.1:185746826-185750113 GCF_006229205.1 Suricata suricatta
GGTGTTTTGACAGGGGCAGGGAGGGGACAGGGACGGGGAAGGGGCTGATGGGAGTGGGGACTGACAGGGGCTGGTGGGGGGAGGGGGGAGGAAGGGGTGGGGGGCGCCGACGGGGCAGGAGCTGCAGGGGTGGCGCAGGCTGGAGGCTCTGACAGGGACGGGACTGACCGGCGGGGGGATGGGATGGGTCTGACAGGGGCTGGGGGGCAGGGGCAGGGGCGGGGCAGGGGGGCGGACAGGCGCCCTCTCCTTGCCTGCTGGAGGGCCGGTGGCAGGAGGCCATCCCTGCCCCTCCCCACGGTCTGGCTCAGACTGCAGGTGCTGACGCCCTCTGGGCTGGGGCTCCTGGGTGTGGGCGTTTCGGGTTGCACTGTGTTGAGGGGAAGGAAGGTGGAGGCCCAGGGCGCCCGCTGGCCTGGCCCCCTCCTGACACCCTGGGGTGACAGCTTCACTGCGGAAGCCAATGTCTGTCCATCCAGAGGGCTGCCGGTGGTGGGGGCCGAGGACTCGGGGGGGGGGGGGTCTAGGGGCTGGAGGCGCTTGCCCTGGGGCGGCAGGAGCCCCGGATGGCGGGGAGAGCAGGCTGACCCGCTCCCACCCGGCCTCCTATGCTGGTCCCCTGCAACAGCACCCCCTCTCCGTTCCCACAGCAACCTGGGGAGCCACAGCCTGGAGAGCGCAGGGCTCGGTCAGGGTGTGGCTGAAGGAACTCCATCCACCAGGGAGGCTGACCCCCTCCAGCCCTTGGACCCCGCGGGCTCTGTGACCTGGCCGCTCGGGGCGCACAGGGGCCTGGGCCTGGGGAGGCCTGGGCTTCACGATGGGGGCAGGGCGCTGGGCCACACAGGTGGGGGGTGCTGGGGCTCTTGGCCCCAGAACTGCCGGTTCTGCTCCCCAGTAAAGCATAGGAACCCCCCGCCAAGCATGCCTCCTGCTCGGCTGCACTGGGGGCCGTGGGGGTGGGGGCAGAGCCAACACGGAGTCCTCACTGGGGCTGAGGGTCTTGAGGGGACCTGCAGGTCACCACAAGTGACATCTCCCAGCTGGTTTCCGATCCCATCAGCCAGATTTAAGGGCCTCAAAGCCCTGGACACTCAGGATCCTGCAGAGGCCATGCCTTCCCTTTGCTGCAAGAATTCTTTTTAACTATGAAACAGCCACTGTTGGTGGTAGAAAATTAGTAATATTCAAGCGGAAAAGAAAATAAAAATCTGCAGTTTCTCCCACCTTCCCTACCCGGGGGGCCTTCTGCATGTTTCCCCCCGGGTGACCTTTCTGGGCCCTGCGTCCACTCGGGGACACTGCCGCCAGAGCTGCCCCCTCCCCTCAGAGATCAGAGGTCAGTGCGTGCAGCCCTTGGGCCTCTGGCGGGGCGGTCAGCAGCCTTGGCCCTGTGCTTTTACGGACTGGCTGGACATCTCTGACCACGTGAGGGAGCCAGGGCTGGGGGCTCCCCTGCCTCCCCAGTGTGGCCCAGGAGCCCCTAATCTGGGAGCCCGGCCCAAGGAGCCTGAAGAAGGATCTGGGATCAGTGTCCTCCTTTGCAGACAGGGACTCGGTGGCTGAGGCCTCCCGGGGGAGGGGCCGTCAGTCAGCTCCCGCTGTCTGACAAAGTAACATGGACCTGTGTTTCTCATGCACTGGAGGCTGAGTCCAAGGTCAAGGTGCCCTTCAGTGTTTGGAAAGGTCCCCTGCTGGCTCACAGACCACCTTCTTCTGCGTGGGTGAGAGGAGAGAATGAGCCTGGGGTCTCCTGCACTCACCCCACCTCGGGAGGCCCCGCCCTCACGACCTCATCTAACGGTACCGGCCTCCCCAGGCTCATCTCCAAAAAAAGAAAAAAAAAAAAGCCAGCCCCCTGGGGTTAAGCTTCAATATATGGATTTTGGGGGCCCACACATCCAGTCCTTAGCAAGGCAAGGGCCACACGCAGAGTGCATCCTGGACCAGTGGGTGTGAGCTGGGCCTGGGGGTGGGGCAGCTAGGAAAGCCGGCAGGAAGAGAGGCTGAGTACTCACGGGGTTCTGGGCGGGGCGGAGGGTGGGGTCAGGAGGGGGGCCTGCGGAAGGGGAAGGGGCCAGAGACAGGCGTGGGCAGCACTGGGGCTTCGGGGAGCACGCAGGGAGAGCCCCCCGTGGTGGGAGCAGCACCCCGAGGACTGCAGACTCCACGGGGAGGAGACCCACAGCCGGGCTGCCTGGTCCTAATGGGGCTGCGTAGGAGGGGATGGCCCCTGTGCCCCTGCGAGGGGGAGGGCTGGGGGGCAGCTGGGTGCAGACACCGCAGAAGCCTGCTTCCGGGGATCCCGGAGGCCCTGCCCAAAGCACCGGCTCCCACCTGCTCCCTCCCCTCTGCGTCACTCCCACCACTCGTGGGTCCCACCAGGCCGTGCCCAGGAGCAGCAACCACAGGGCAGCAAGAAGGGGAGATTTTAGGGCCACCTGCTGATGCTGGTGCAGCCCTCAGGTCTCTGGTCTGACGTGGGAAGCTCTAATGGCTGTTTGTCACGGAGAGAAGGACCTTGGTGACCTGTCCAAGCAGCCGGCTGCGTCTTTTTAGCGTTGGAAGGATTCGCAGCAGAGCCGACCACAAGGGTCCTGGACGCCTTCGGACCACCTGCCCCCGCCCTCTGGGGAGACGGAAGCCAGCACACACTGCATCAGGCCACCGTGCGCAACGCACAATCCAGCCGTGTTGAGAACATTCAGAGTTGGGTGGTTCCAGAACACATCCATCGCCCCCCGGCGTGTCCCCCAGCCCCCCGGCACCCTGTCTCTTGGGGGTGGCCTGTTCTGGACTTGGGGTGCAAATGGAACCCCCCAGGACGTGGACTTGGCCCTCACCTCTGTTGCTGCGTGCGGCCCCTCCAGCCTCCGTCGGCGTACCAGCACCTCTCTTCCCCACCGCGGGTCATGCTGCGTCCGTGCGCGCACCACGCTCCTTTCCAGCACTTTCCTCTTGACGGGCCTTGATCGTGTCTGTCTGTGGGCCGTTATAAACGGCGCTGCTGCGGACGCTTGCGCAAGGTCGCATGTCGGTGTGCACAGGTCGTGTGTTGGTGCACAGATCATGTGTTGGTGCACAGGTCGCGTGTCAGGGTGTGCCTGGGTCCTGTGGGTCACGGAGACGCACTTCCTTGTCATGAAGCTGTCATACGGGGATTTGCGATCTCGGGTGCTCTGATGCGACCCCAGCTCCCAGCTGTTGTCCGAAGAGCAGGCCCTGGAACCCTCTGGCTTGTGGCCCCGCTGCCTGAGCTGCCCTCCCCCACCCCACGCCACCCGCAG
>NC_043701.1:185750213-185752347 GCF_006229205.1 Suricata suricatta
CCTGTCACATGTCTGGCTGTGGCACTCCAGCCCTCTGGGACCGTCCCCAGCCGGCGGCTGCCCACACGACCAGCTGTCTGCTGGTCATGGCGCTGTCCCACGGCGGCTGGAGGGGCTAGTGAGAAGGCAGTGAGGTCCCTGCCTGCAGCCTGGCCCCGGCCCCACCAGCCCAGTCCCTCAGCATCCGGCCCCAGAAGCCCCGAGCCCCAGGGATGCTCCTCCAGGTAGGAGCCGCGTCCGCCCACAGGCACCTCTTCCCTTGATGGCGCTCGTGTCACCAGCCTCTCTGGCCGAGCCCGCAGCGTTCAGAGTGTGTCCTTGTCCCCACAGCCACCTCGCAGTGGGCGCCCCTCAGGGACCGAGCACGTGGCGCTGGCGGGGCGCAGAGTGCACCCCCCCCCCCCCAGCCTGCGGTCCATTACGGTGGCCCGGCGGCCAGGCTGCCTTCTCCGGGCAGGGACCCCGGGGGACGCCTCCCACCGGCTGCCGGCCCTCCCTCCACACAAGGCACACTGCTGGGTCTGGTTGTACGGGAACCCTGACTTTCCGACTCGCACACTGAGCCTTTCTTCTGGAAACACTTCATGTGTGACGTTCCAACTGTACACACATGAGCCCGTCAGGAGGTCAGGTTGTTACACTGAATTTGGCTCTGAGATTTTAAAACAAGATCCTGCCGCATCTGTGCATCTGACAGACGGCCTGGTGGGTCGGGGCGCCGGGAGAGCCGCCTCTCTGCAGGCATGTGGCGCTGGGCTCGCGTCGCTGGGGCAGGAGGGGGTGTCGCCTGCCACACGGCATCGCAGGAGGAGTCAGGTGCTCGACATCGCCGCAGAAGCGCAGGGAAACCTCAGAAATGAGGGGTTTGGTTTAATTACTCTGAATATAAAGCTGAGATTAAATCACACCTGCATCCAGAATGGAAAATGTTAGAGAAGAATTTCAGATCTGCACAGCTGGGAATGGAATGTTCTGGCATGTCCTGGAGTGGGGCCACTTGCTGATGCCATGCACGTGTGTGCGTGTGCGTGTGTACATGTGTGCGTGTGCACATGTGTGTGGGACACGTCAACATGGATTGCCCTCTGGTCACGGCAGCCTCCGCAGGTGCCCGCTCTCCTGAGGCTCACGGCCGTGGAGCCCAGGTCTGTGTGGCCCCGGCGAAGGGCCGGGCTGTCCCTCGGTCCTGCCCTGCTCTGGTGGCTGGGGGGAGGCCTGGTGACAATTTTTCCATAATTAACAGACTATAAAATTAATGAACCTTATATTTTAGAGCCGTTTTGGGGTTACGGAAGAATTGGGCAGAGAGTTCAGGGTCCCCACTTCCCCTCCCCACCCTGCCCGCTCCAGGAGCTCCTTCGTTGCAACCCAGCATCCAGTACCGGCACGTTGTTTACACCAGGGTCTCTGCAAACCCATCCCTGCTGTGGGTTCTGACAAACACACGGTGTGACAGTGTCACACGGAACAGTGCCACTGCCCTGAACCTCCCCCGCGCTGCACCTGCTCGTTTATCCTTAAATGAATAAAGACACAGGCTCACACGTGAGAGCAGTTATTTTGAAACAACCGTCAAAATGCTGGGCGTGGGCGTGCGAAGCGCTGGTGTGTGTGTCCCCAGCCCGCGTCACCGGCGTCACCGGCGCCTCCGTGGGTTACGGGGACGGTCCCGGGGCCGCGGACACTCCCGGCGGAGGGGATGCTGTGGTTCAGGTGGAGGTTTGTGTGGGCAAAGTGTCACTTTCCCGGGGCCCAAGTTCACAGGTGCCGTGAATTGAGGCTCCCTGACTGCCCGTGGAGCCGGACAGCCCGGTGGGAACTGAATGAAACCTGCTCCGTCCCGGTGGCCAAGCGGCTCCGGGCTGCCGCACCGACAGGAAACGCGTGAACTGGAAGAAGCTGGGAGGACGTGCAGGAGTGAGTGTAATTATGGTCCATCCTCAGAGCAGGCCTGAAGTCGGCCGTCTGATGTCTCCTGGTGACGGCGGGCGCCTCGCCCGAGCACGGGGAAGCCGGCGCCCGAGGACCTGCAGCAGGCTGGACCCCCACCCCCGGCAGGCTGGACCCCCGGCAGGCTGGACCCCCACCCCCAGCAGGCTGGACCCCCGGCAGGCTGGACCCCCGGCAGGCTGGA
>NC_043701.1:185752447-185771239 GCF_006229205.1 Suricata suricatta
CCCCCGGCAGGCTGGACCCCCACCCCCAGCAGGCTGGACCCCCGGCAGGCTGGACCCCCACCCCCAGCAGGCTGGACCCCGCGGCAGGCTGGACCCCCGCCCCCGGACCGCCGTCATCTCAGTGGATTCCTCATGCGCCCGGTGGTGGGAGCCCTGGAAAGGACGGAGCACTGCGTCCCGGAGGTGCCACACAGAACAGGTGTGGCCTGGCCTGGGCCCCACAGGCCTGTCCGGCCTTGGGACAGGGGGGCTGCAGGGAAAGGCCTCTGCAGGAGGGTTCTGTGAACACAGAGACCCTTGAAGAGTGGCCTGTGTACACAGCACCTCCATGGCCGGCACCAGCCCAGGGTCAGAGCGGCTGCTCAGGGCCCCCCGAGGCCCCAGTGCAGGCCCCGTCCTCCAGCTTGTGGTCTCCAGCAGGCGCTGTGCTCGTGCCCCCCACCCGTGCTCACATAGCCCATTTTCTGCCCCACATTCCTCAGGGTCAGGGACCCCTGTGGCCCCCTGGGTCCCAGAGCAGACACCCTGTCCACCACCAAGCCCCACCTCTTCCCTGGAGGCTGAGGGCCGGTCTGGCTGCTGGCTCTGGGTCAAGGTGTGGTCTTTTCCGAGTCACTACTCCAACTGGGTACCCGGTGAGGCAGTGGGGAGCATGGGCGGCCTGTTCAGGGCTTGAGGGAGAGCCCAGGTTGCTCTGGCTAGGACTTGATGTTAACCTGCACCCCAGGGGCTCAGCCATCGACTGTCCCCAACCCTTCTGTGCTGTCTGCCACTCCCTCCATGTGGGGCCTGGCTCTGAGCCAACGAGCGAGTGGGACAGGGTGTGCCGGGCACCTCCCAGCGGGAAGGATGGGGTCAGCCTTCCCTGCCCCAGCCCTGCATGGTGGCCATTCTGAGCGCCCATCAGCCCCCCGTGTCCACGAGCTGCCCCCATGCCCACTGAGAGCCAGAGGGTGGCCCTGGTGCTCCCGGTCACCTGTCCGCCAGCAGGCAGCCTCGGCCCTGGCAGTACAGACGTGCAGGACCCAGCACCGCGCAGGACGTGAAGCTCCCATCCTGTCCCCACGGCCCCCCGCTCCTGGACACACCCCCCCCCACTGCCCAGCTCACTGCCCGTGTCCCGCCCCCTGGGGGGGGGCAGGACCTCGGGGCCTGCTTTCTTCCCGCTCCTTTCCTTCTCTCTGAGATGGCTTTTGTCTGAGGAAGCCATCCTGCCCGGCGGGCACTGCTGGTGGGTTTGCGGGCATCATGGCTGGACAAGGGCAGGGCCCATTTCAGGATCTGGGGCGTCAGAGCCGTGGGCTCCTGGGGGCTCTGGGGGACTCTCACCCGAGCCTGCTGTCTCTCGGGTCTGCTCCCAGCCCGGCAGAGCCCCCTCCGCCCACCCGCCTTCTTCTCTGCAGCCTGAGCGCGAGGCAGCTCCAGGGGGCCTTGCCCAGCACCTGCCGGGGGCCCTGAGACTGGGCCATCCCAGGATGGCGACCCTGTTTCCTAGGGAACCGCAGCCCGCTGCCAGGCCTGCCTGCCTGCCTGTCGGGGTTCGGCCAGGGAGACCAGGTGGGAGGGTGTGTCCCCGTGCGTGCGTGTGTGTGATGGCCCGGGGGTGAAGCTGTGTGTGTCCCCATGTGTCCCTGTGCGTGTGTGTGACAGCCGGGGGGTGAGGCTGTGTGTCCCCCTGTGTCGCCGTGTGTGTGTGTGTGACAGCCGGGGGTTGAGGCTGTGTGTGTCCCCGTGCGTGTGTGTGATGGCCGGGGGTTGAGGCTGTTTGTGTCCCCGTGTGTGTGTGTGTGTGTGTGTGATGGCTGGGGGGTTGAGGCTGTGTGTGTCCCCGTGTGTCCCCGTGTGTGTGTGACGGCCCAGGGGGTGAGGCTGTGTGTGTCCTCGAGGGCATCTCCACCGGGACCGTCTGCAGCCGCCGGCCCGTGTCGGGGGTGTCTGTGTGCCCTGGGTCTGTGTCGTGGGGGGTGCCTGTGCGTCCTCAGGCCTGGAGGCTCAGGACCGGCAGCCTGGCCCAGCCAGCGCTGAGGCAGACGCCGTAGGACTTCTGGCTGCTCCCTGCCTGCCCTGGGCCTTCTGGCAAATTCCCTCCAGCCAACAACAGCAGGGCCAGCCCGTGCCGTCACTGGGGCTGAGCCGGGCCTGGTCCGGTGGGCGGTGTGACCGCGGAGGAGCTGGGCAGGAAGCCGGAGGTCCTCCAAGTCCAGCACCCCCACTTCCTGCTGGCTCTTCCCTGTCCCCGCACAGCCTCTCTGTGGGGACTAGTGGCCTCCCCTCCCTGGGAAGAGGGGTGAGCCCACCTCTCGAGGCCCCACGTCCCACAGGTTCTGAGGAGTGGCTCTGGAGCTCTGGGGGTCCTGGGGCTGAGCCGTGGGCGGGTGGGGCGCAGTCATACTGGAGGATGGGGTGCACTCATGTCACGCCCTCTGGCACTGCCTCCCTTAGATCTGTGGGTCAGAGATGGGGCCACACAAGGGACAGTCCTCGAAACCTGGGACCCAGTGAGCAGGAAAGAAGACGGGGCCCTGGGGGCCACAGGCTGTTCTGGGGCTTGTGGGTGTGCGGACCTCGCTGGGAGACCCAAGCGCTTTGGTGGCCCCTCGCCTGGGGCCCGGGGCCTGGGGGGAGGTCCAGGCAGGTCTGCAGTGTGGACTGTCGCAGACCCTGTGGAGGCTCCTTGGGGACAGCAATGTGAGGACAGGCTTGGAGGCCACTGGCGGGCAGTGACAGGGCAGGGGCTGACCTGAGGGGAGGGGCCGCTCACCCCCTGCCTGGAGCCTATGCGCCCCATCCGTGCCCCATCCTGGGATCTGCCGTGTGAATCCGCGTTCAGGAGTGGCCCAGAGACTAAACGACAGCTCTGTGGTCGCTAAGGCACAAGGGGCGTCGTGGCCACGTGACTGGGCCCTGGCTCCCTTCCAGGCCTGGCCCTGGGGGAAGCAGCCACATGGATGGGCACAGAGCAGGCAGGCCACAGAGGGCGGCGCTGGGACCGCAGAGCCCCCCAGAGCCCCCCAGCGGGCCTGGACCCGCCCAAGGGCTGGGAGGGAGCAGGTCCTGGGGCCGGGGCTGGGGGTGCTCCAGGGGACGCGGCCACCCCCTGTGCTCACGCCCCCAGGTGCAGGCTGGTTGTGGACCCGTCCCTGGAGGGATGCACACAGGAGCCGATTTATAGATTTTCCTCGCTGCTGACCGGGCTGCGCCTGCGCTGGCCGCAGATGAAGGAATGAAAACACACAGCTTACGGCTCCCGCTCCAACGAAAACCTTCCCTCTAAGAGCTAACGTCGGAGGGAGACAAACAAGATGTCAACCCGACCCCGACCGGGATGAATCACTGCCGTGGCGGCCATCCCGTGGCGTAGGCCCCGGCCGGGCGTGCGGGGCTGGCCTGAGGGGCGGGCAGGGGCACCCTCCCCACGCCCGAGAGCCGGGTCTGCCCCCGAACAGAGATGACCCGGCGGGAAATCAATCCTCCTGCTCAGAGCCTTTCTGCTGCCGCGGAGGCTGTCAGGCTTGGTCCCGCGTGAGCCCCGTCCGGGGGAGGACGTGTCATTATGTAATTGTCATGGAGTCTAATTTAGCACAGATTCTCCCAGTTCCAGAAGACACTGCAGAACTGTGGCTTTGATGGTGGCGCCTGGTCTTTGTTCAAAGTAACGGAGCGACCTTGGGCACCAGGTCAGGCAAACAGACCCACAAGGTCAGCTGGCCGGCGAGACTCTGGCCCAGGGAAGCCGGGGGGGGGGGGGGCTTCTCCCCAGGATGGGTGCCTGCTGGTGCCCAGGGGGTGGGGTGGGGTGCAGGGCCCAGTGTGGGTACGATGAGCAGATGGGGGTGAGGAGGAAAGTTCTTGGCTTCTCACGGCTTGCTCTTTCTGGTGATCAGTGCCCATCCAGGGGCCCACTCAGAGGCACCTCTTGGGACAAGACACTTGTCACCAGGAAAATCTGAGGGACTTAGGACCTCTCTGTCAGGATCGGGGACAGAGGCCAGCCTGTAATTTTTCTACCATTTTACACCCTCCATTTTGTGGTGGGTCTCATCCAATCAGCTGAAGCCCTCAAGAGAAGACTGGGGTCCCCTGAGAAGGAGAGAATTCTGGACCCCAACCCTCCTCCGGGCGGGCGGCCTGCCCCAGAGACTCAAGACTCTCCAGTCCCCATCATGGCGGGGGCCAGCTCCTTAGAATATATCTCTCCCCTCCTTCCCATCTCTCCCCCTTCGTCTCTATCTCTCTGTCTCTCGCTCCCCAGTCCCTCTCCCCCCTCTTCCTTGACCGTCACCAGGAGATCGAGATGCAGGGAGCAGCCCACAGGCCAGAGCCCCAGTGACCACCGGAGACTGGGTCCTGCCTGCCCCCCTCGGGGGGTTGTCTGGGGTTTGGGGCCCACTGGATGCCCCTGAGAGGTGCCAAGGGTGCTGTTGACCTCTGGGGCACCTCACTCCCCATGACCCGGGCCGTGTGTCTGCGACACCAGAGCGCAGGGAAGACCAGCATGAAGGTGGCCCCAAACCGGCCCGCCCCAGGCTCCAGGACTCAGACTCCAGGATGACAGACAGGGCCTCGCCTTTGGGGCTGGGACCTGCCCGCATCCGGGGCTCCCAGGTCTCAGCCTGGACCCCAGCCTCACTGTGGCTCACTGGCTTTGCGGAAATGTGGGGACTTCCTCCTTGACGCAGGAGCAGACTCTGCAGACTCAGGGGAGAAACACCTCTGTTCCTGCGGCAGCCCTGGGTGTCCTGGGGGACAGACCGCTGCATCGACCATGGCCCCTGCGGGACAGCTCCCCCAAATTCTGCTGTGCGGACCCACCCCCTGCGCCGAGCCGGCAGGCCGCCCGGCCATGGGGCCCCAAGGAGCAGGACCGATGGGCGCAGGGGGCTGTGGGGGGGCCCTGGAGGCCCGGGCCAGGAGCGGGCGGCCGGCCACGCCGGTGCACAGCAGATGACCACCTGGCTCTTCCAGCGTTTTCCAGAAACTCGGGGGGGGGCCTGTCATTAACCCTTGACGAAGTCGCTTTATTGGGCTGTGACCCTGTGCTGGAACCTCGCCCGTCTGGTGTGCGAGCCTCCCGCCCAGGCACCTCTGGAAGAGCTCGTCACCCCCACTCCAAGTGGCCCCCCTTTGCCCACTACCCCTACCCCCACCCCACCCTCTGTGCCAGCCCCCCAAACCCCCTTTCTGTCTCCTTCCATTTACCTTTTCTGGACTTTTCCTGCGAGCAGGACCACACGGTGTGTGGACTCTGCAGCTGCCTCACCTCGTTCTCCAGGTCGCCCCCTAGCCGGCGCGGGGCTGAGATTCAGTCCTTCCTGGGCTGAGCGACAGTCCCCTGGCCGCGGGCCTCACTCTACCCCCGGCCGCCCGTGGACACTCAGCTCATTTCTGGCCTCTGGCCACCGCGCCCGCACCGCTGTGGCCCCGCTGCGCCGGCGCCTGTGCCCACGAGCGTTTTTGTGTCTCTGGCACGTGGCTAGGACCGAGCTGCTGGGTGGCAGGCCGACTCTGGACCCTCTGGGGACCCGCCAGGCCGCGGTTCACGGTGCTGCACAATTCTGCGTTCCCGCCGGCCACCTGCCCGCACTCCTGAGTGTCTGTCTTTTCCATTCCATCCAGCAGGTGCCGGGTGGCCCCAGGTTCTGGTTCTGGCTGCAGGCCCGTGAGGAGCTGGTGAGAGGGGACGGATCAAGTCACAGTAGGCTGTAGGCGGCGCCCCCCAAGGGAATGAATTCTAGAAACCGTGAGCTGGTGGTTAGAGACATTTGTGTGAATAATTTAAAAGATTGTGCCCACGACTTGAGGCAGAAACAGAATTAAAAATAAAACTGGCCAAAGGCACCTGGGCCGCTCAGTCAGTTAAGTGTCCGACTCTTGACTTTGGCTCAGGTCCTGATCTCACAGTTCGTGAGTTCAAGCCCAAGCGGAGCTCTGCACTGACAGTGTGCCGCAGGCTCTCTCTTTCTCTCTCAAAAACAATTAAACATTAACATTTTTTCAGTTTTAATTTTAATTTTAAATTTAATTTTAAGTTTAATTACTTTTGAGAGAGAGGGAGAGAGAAAGGGAGTAAGGGAGGGGCAGAGAGAGAGGGAGACTTAGCATCCGAAGCAGGTTCCAGGTTCCCAACTGTCAGCACAGAGCTGGGCGCAGGGCTGGAACCCACAGGCTGTGACATCATGACCAGAGCTGAAGTCCACCACTCGACTGACTGAGCCTCCCAGGCACCCCTCAAAATAATTAAACTTAAAAAAATAAATAAAATGTTCATCTATTTAAAAAATGAAACTGGCTAAAATCCCTAGTTCTCCTGATCTGTATCTTGATTTTAATTTTATTTTTATGTTTTTAAAATGCTCATTTGAACATTTGGGCCTCCAGCGGCCCTGCTCTGTCTCCTGCAAGCTGCCTGTGGGTGCAGGGGTGTGCCCATGCACGTGGGCAGGGGTGTGCTGCTGACCAAAGCAAGTTCTTTGCACACCTCTGTATTGTGAGCACTAAGTCACAGCCCTGAAGGCTGACGGGTCGTCCCCTGGGCACCAGAGGAGCAGGCGGGGGAGGAAGGAGAGGGGGCGGGGCAGGGACAGCAGGGAACTGGGAATCTCGAGAGAGCCGGAAGCATCCACCCCCCAGATGACCTGGCACCACAGGAAGGGGCGGCACCATGGGCCTGTCTCTGCTGCACGCGCTGGGACACATCCCTGTGCCCTGTGCCCTGTTTACCGAGCGGGGGAGGGCCAGGAACATTCTGAAGGACGGGAAGAAAGCTCACAGGACCCCACAGGCTGCTCTGCAGGCCCAGCGGCCAGGGTGGGGCGCTCCTCCCCGCGGCGGCAGAGAGGAGGGGGACCCAGGCCTGGGAGGCCATCCCAGCCTCTGCCAGGCCCATGGCTTCCGGAAACTTGGTCCTGTTGCAGCTCAATCTTTTTCTTTTCTCTTTTTTTAAATTTTTTAAAGGTTTTATTTATTTTTGAGAGCAAGAGAGACAGAGCATGAGCAGAGCAGGGCGGAGAGAGAGAGAGGGAGACACAGAATCCGAAGCAGCTCCAAGGCTCTGAGCCGTCAGCACGGAGCCCGACGGGAGGCCGAATCCATGAGTGAGGTCCTGACCCCAGCTGGAGTCTGAAGCTCAGCTGACTGACGCCACCCCTGCCCCCGCTTTAATCTTCACGTGAATATTTATGAGCTGTTGCTGAGCCTGTGTGGGTGCCATGGACACTGGGAGTCTCTGAGCCGAAGGACGGCCTGGGTGCCCCCCCAGGGGTCCCAGAAGGCCCTGGCCCTGCGGGAGCTCCCATCTCAGCCCCAGGTCCCCGCCCCGCCTCACCCCTCCGTGCCCCTCCTCGCCCTTCACCCCCCACTCCATCTCCTGCCTCGGCCCCCTGAGGCCCTGGAAGGCCACCCCCTCATCAGGGCTCCTTGAGATCCAGGGCTGGGCCCCGGGTGTCTTCTAGGGCACGAGGCCCCCACCCCCCTCCCAGACCGCGCTAAAGAAAGATCCTGTCAGAGTTTCTGGCCGATGTTGAGAGGGAGGCCCCGGTGGGAGAGGGAGCCTTTGGCTTGAAGGGAAGGCGCAGTGGGTGCTGTGGGAGGCGGTCTCCGAGTGAGAAAGTAGCTGGGATTTGGGGCTCCTTCCCACGGAGATGCGCCCGAGGCCCCTCAGAGGCGCTGGCAGCAGGGGACTGGCCCTGGGCCTCCAGCCTGTTTCCTGTTGACATTTAGGGAAGGGACCTTGCCGCCCGTGTCTGTGCCTTGGGCGGCCAGTGACAGAGACCCGGGTCCATGTCCTACCTCCCCTTCCCGGACTATGGGGGGGTTTATGTCGTGTGTCTGACCTGCTGATCGGACAGTGTCTGCCTCCGAGGTCAGAACTGTGTCCCCGGAGGGGCTGTGTCCCGGGGTGGAGGATGTGTCCAAGGGCCTGGCCCCAAGGGGCCCACCCTGGGGCTTGGCTGTTTGACCTCCTTGGGCCCTGGCAGGGCAGGTGGCAGGGCCGGGCATGGGAGAGTCCTGGGGCTGTCAACCCCGGGGTCCTGCCAGGGGTCTCCTGTGTCCCTGGGGGTGGAGACAGCCTCAATCCTGGGAGGGGCTGGCCCAGCAGTGCCCCTGGTGCCCCCGGTTGGGGCAGCGCTAGCTTGCTGAGGACAAGGGACAGCACCTGTCCTCCTGCTCTGCCCCCTCCAAGCTGGGCGTGAGGAGGTGCCCCACGAGCGCAGGAGCCCTCAGACCATCCCACACTGTCCGGGGTTGGTCTCCCCTTGGGGAAGGCCTGTGTCACCCCTTCCTTCCCTAAAGTCTCTGGGGCTGGAAGGGGGTGGAGGAGGGGCAGCAGGGCCTAGACAGCCTCCTGACCCTGAGGCCATGCTCTAGCTGGGTGGGCAGAGATGCCCCCTGGCTGTGCCTGTCTCCCGGAGCTCCTCCCACCCCCCAGCAGCAGCACTGCCCCTTCCCCCACAGGATCTGGGCGCTGGAACCCCCAGGGCTGCACCCCGGGCACGAGGCCTCCCCCAGAGCCACAGTGTCCACTGACTGCCAGCCCCTCCCCTGGGCCCTCTGGCCCCCGCCCCTCTCCCAGGGCACAGTCAGTGGAAGGAAAGGCTAGGTCCTGGTCAGCTCTGGAGTTAGTCAGGCAGGAGGGAGGAGGTGGGGCCCCAGGGTCAGCTCTCAGTCTTCCGGTCTTGCCTCTTCCCGGGGCAGGAGCCTGGCTGACTCAGGGGTGGGGGTGGGGTGGGGTGGGGTGGGGTGGGGTGGGCAGGGCTCCATATTTGGTCAAATGCTAAGGAAGCCTCAGGTGTGGAGCATTCCAGAAGCTCGGACTCCTGGGAGGGCCCTTGGCAGACCTCAGCTTCGGCCTCTCAGCTCCCTGCTGACTCACTGGGAGAGGCAGAGGAAGTGCAGGGGAGCTGGGGGGAGGGGAGAGGAGGGCGGGGAGGGCTCCAGGCCCTCCCTGGGCCCGCCCTGGCCTCCGGCCACACGGTCAGCTGGCAGAAGAGAGGGGCCTGGGAAGCTGCTGGGTCCCCTGGGAGGGGTGGAGGCTGGGGAGAGTCCCATCTGAGCCTGAAAGGAGGATGGGGCTCCTCCAGGCCTGGCCGAGGCCGGCCTCAGGCTTTGAAGCCGCTGCTGCCCAGGAAGGGCCTGCGGGCGTGCCATCTGGGCCACAGGGCCCGGGGCCCCTCCCGTCTGCTGGTGGTGCAGGGCCCTCAGGGCAGCCAAGGTGGCCCCCATGGGGGGCCAGGACTGGCAGACAGGGGGAGGCCACACGGGTCCTGAGGGAGTCCTCCGCGCAGGCTCCTGGCACCATGGGCGGGGCCGGGTGGCCCGCATCAGGCTGGGCAGGGTGTTAGCGATGTTAGCGAGAGGCCAGGGGTGTGAGGTGCGTACCCTCGTGTGTGTTTGTGTGTGTGTGTGTGTGTGTGTGTGTGTGAGTGCAAGCATGAGAAACAGTGAGGGTCTCATCAGTATCCCTCCTGCCCCCCCCCCCCGTGTCCTCCCCCCCACGTCGGCAGCAACTTGGACCCGGAAGCACCGGGCAGATAAGAACATATTTCTTTCTCTGCAAGGCCCACGCCACCAGGACAGCTGCCTTCTCCTCTCCCTGGCAGTCCACCCCCGCCCCCAGCCTGCACCCCCAGGGGCCCAGGGCCTGGAAGAGGCGGGAGAAGTGGGGTGGCCGGAAAAGCCAGTTCTGTGGGCCCTGGGCCCCTCGCTGGCCTGTGCTGACAAGTGGGTCCCAGCGGACTGCGGTGCGGGAGGCCCAGGGCCCTCCGGGCTCTGCAGGCACTGCCTTGAGCCTAGAGGAGGCCGGGCTCACCCCAGGGGGAGGGGGAGGCCTCCCAGACCTGCGCACCCTCCTCAGGGACGCTGCAGACCCTGGAGGAAGGAAGGGCAGGGCGGGCAGGGGAGGGGAGGCCGGGGCCAAGGAGCTGCCCCTTGTCCCCGGGAGAAGGCTGATGGCCCGCCAGAGCAGGAAGCAAGCTGCTTGTCAAGACTCCTCTTTAAAATCTGGCCTCAGCGATGGCAGCGAGAATGCCACACGCCCTGGGACAGGCTGTTCGTCCCTGCGCTGGGAACCCCGAGTTTTCTTTAAGCACAATGGAAGGAGAGAGAACCCACCGCCCCCACGGCACTCGGAAGCTTGGCCCCCACCTTGCCGCTCCAGCGGGCGACGGCACCCCTCTGGGCCCGGCACCCCCGGTGCCCACGGGCTCGCCACCCTCTCCCGAGGACTTACCGCTTTGTCTTGCGCTTTCTGTTTTTAAAATAAATTATGAATTTTAATGAAATAAGTTTTATAAAAGCTGCACATTATAGAAAAGGTGAAAATACAAAAAGAAGTTTCCTTTTGGGGAGAAATGGAGAGGAGAGCATGGGAGGCAGATGGGGCTGGGGGCCAGGGGACAAGGTCAGGAGCCGGGCACCGTCCTCCTCCCGAGCTCGCAGGGGCAGGGCGGGGTGGGGCGGGGCCCTGAGAACCTGTCCCCACGAAGGGTGGGTCTGCTGCTCAAAGGCCCAGATCCCCTGAAGACCCTGCCACAGGGCCAGGTGGGCGCGTGGTGAGGAGGGGGCCGGGGTGCAAGGGGCCAGTGGAGGTGCCCAAGACGGCATGGCCTGTCCTCCCCCCAGAGCTTTGTGTGACACTGGGATGGAGGGCGGGCCGTGTCCCTCACAGTGAGGATTCCCTCTTTAAAGTCTTTTTTAATTTTTTTTTTTTGAGAGAGCGAGTGCAGGCGCATGAGCAGGGGAGGGGCAGAGAGAGAGGGAGACACAGAATCCGAAGCAGCTCCAGGCTCCGAGCTGTCAGCACAGAGCCTGATGCGGGGCTCAGACTCACAAACCACAAGATCATGACCTGAACCAAAGTCGGATGCTCAACTGAGCCCCCCGGGCGCCCCAAGGATCTCCTCTTTACGTGGTTGCACTTTAGTCTTTGAGAGATTCATGCTGCCTTTGTGCGTGCCTGCCTTACTTCTGGCACCTCCCATCAAACCTGCGTGCTCTGAGCCGTAGTGACCTGGCCAGCACGCCTGAGTGTGGACAGGCTGGCCTTTCCCGGGTGCCTGGAGGGAGCCAGGGCTGGAGCAGAGGTGCTGGGGGGTCAGGGAGGTGAGTCCCATCCCAACAGACGTCCGCCTGGGCACCTGGAGGCCCGGACAGTGAGAGGGAGACCCTGCTCCCCGCAGGGACCTGGCTGGCTGGGCCCCTGCCTGTGGACTAAGGGAAGGCCCTGGTGGCTGGGGCAGGACAGCAGGGGGCACCCAGCCCGCCGCTGGGCAGGAGAGGCTCAGCCGGCATAGAGACAGCTTGGCGCTTGCTGAGGATTTCCAGGCAAGGCCCTTGGTGAAGGGAGAGAGAGGGCCAGGGCGGGTCACCCTGGGTGCCACTGAGCAAGTCCTTCCCCCACTACAGCCTGGAACTGGAGTCCCGGCCAGCCCTCTCCCCGACCCCCAGCCCCTTCTCCCCAAAACCCATCAGGCTCTCTCCAGACAGCAGCAGAGCTGGGGGTGGGGCGGGAGTGCGCCCAGCTGGGCCCTGACCTGGGGCTCCAGGCTGCTGCTCCGGGACCTGCACAGGGGCGGGGGGGGGGGGGGGGCTGACCTGGCACCTCTGCCCTCCCGTCTGTCCACCCCCCTGCAGTACGGGGGTCTCTGCTCTGGGGGCTCCTCGGAGGGACCGACTTCTACAACAGCGATGGGGCTTGCTCCGAAGCAGTAGGAGGACGCCCCAGCTGAGGGGGCGGCCCCCGGCCCACATGGAGGTAAACAGAGGAAGGGGGAGCACCTCTCCTGCCCTCTCAGGCCTCAGAGGCTGGCATGGTCAGCTCCAGGCAGGGAGGGACTCCAGGCGTGGGGACCCGGATGGAGTTCAGGTCCAAGGGTGGCTGCCTCCGGCATCTTGCCTTCTGCGGTGGCCCGGCCTCCTTCCCAGCCTCCTTCCCAGCCTCCGTGAGGCCTTCTGAGCTGCGACCTTGATTTTGTAGATGTGGGGCCAAGACTTGGCTCAAGGTTCGGTCTTGCCTTTGTGGGACAGATGCCCCCCCCCCCAGGCACACCCCAGGGGCCTCCTCGGGCTGGACGAAGTTCAGACTCGTTCAGAACAAGGCCTCAGGGGTCCGGGCAGCATGGCATGCTGGTCCTGTCTGGTCTCCAGAGGGCACAGAATGGGCCCAGGTACTAGGGACAAGCTCGTGGGGCATGGGGACAGTCACCCCTGCCACTGCCACTGCCACCTGAGGTCTCTGTGTGGCCTCTGCAGGGAAGGATGTGCACTGCCCCTTCAGGCAGACCCCCAGGGCAGCAGCTGGAGGGCGGCCTGCTGGGGATGCAGGTGCCTACCCAGCACCATCCGGCCCAAGTGTGGCTGCCCATGGGAGCGTATGCCCATGACCGCGTGGAGGGGGCATGCAGCTGGCCCGGGGCTGGGGGGCGTTGGGGGAGGAGGTTTGGGAGTGCAAGTGAGAGAAGGAGGGTAGGAGAGGGCGCCAGCCTCGTGCCAGCTGTGCTCGGGCTGTTAGAACCCTTGACTGTGGACTGTGGTGTCGTAGGGCAGGGGACATGATGAGCTGCAGCCACTGGCAGAAAACTGTGAGCCCAGAGGGGTGGACGGCCCTGAGGACACCCGAGATCCCCACCCCCCACGCAGCCACGTGCTGTACCTGGGCGAGGTGGGGGCTCAGAGTGGCCGCCCGGTCCCTGGGAGCTGGTGGGAGCTGCCATTAGGGCCCAGCCGAAAGTGCCAACAGGGCTCCAGCCAGGAACTGAGGCCATATCCTGAGCCTGCCCAGCCCTGGGGCCCTCTGCTGCCCACAGAACACCCAGGACCCAGCCCTGCAGCCTCTGGGTGGTCCAGGCAGCCTGCAGGGCATGGGCGCCCCCTTCTGGTCACACTGTAGAAGACAGCCACCACCAAACATGCAGCCTCCTCGGGCACAGGGGTGCCACAGGTGCCTTACCCCACCCAGGCCCACACCGCCCCAGGCCACGTTGTCCCCAGGCCCATGCCACCCAGGCCCACACCACCCCAGACCATGTTGTCCCCAGGCCCAGGCCACCCCCAGCCCACACCGCCCCAGGCCCACACTGCCCCCAGGCTCACACTGCCCAAGGCCTACACACTGCCCCAGGCCCACACCGCCCCAGGCCACGTTGTCCCCAGGCCCATGCCACCCCAGGCCCATACCGCCCCAGGCCCACACGGCTCCAGGCCCACACGGCTCCAGGCCCACACTGCCCCCAGGCTCACACCACCCCCAGGCCCACACGGCTCCAGGCCCACACTGCCCCCAGGCCCACACACTGCCCCAGGTTCACATCGCCCCCAGGCCCACACCGCCCCAGGCCCACATGGCTCCAGGCCCACATGGCTCCAGGCCCACACACCGCCCGAGGCCCACACCGCCCCAGGCCCACAAGGCTCCAGGCCCACACGGCTCCAGGCCCACACACTGCCCCAGGCTCACACCACTCCAGGGCCACACGGCTCCAGGCCCACACCGCCCCCAGGCCCACAAGGCTCCAGGCCCACACACTGCCCCAGGCCCACACCGCCCCAGGCTCACATGGCTCCAGGCCCACACCGCCCCCAGGTTCACACCACCCCCAGGCGCACACCCGCATGCTCGCCCGTGAGTGCTGTCTGTACCAGCTTCTTGGCCCCAACAGTCTGGCCGCCAGCACAGAGGGCCGACCCTCCATCCACAGGGAGTTGGCTCAGGTCTTGTTGGGGCGTCTACTCAGCAGGCCCGGCCCACCTAGAACAGCATTTCCAGCACCGGAACCTGAGACAGGATATGACAAACAGCTCCGTGCCTTGGTTTCCACTTCTGAACCCCAGGATGACATTACCCGCTCCGAAGGTGTGCAGAAGATTCCAGATGTGTGAGCTCCTGCAGATAGCAAGCCCCACACGCGTCTCCAGGACTGGGGAGTCCCTGCTGTTCCACTGAGCGCCTTGGGGACAATCTGGACATGGCCTAGAGCCCCACCAGGGACTCCTGAGGGCAGGTCCTGGCGGTGGGAGGGCCCTCACTCCCTGGGGTCCGCTGGTGAAGCTGCAGGCAAGGGGTCGCCTGGTGCAGCAGTGCCACCTGCTGACGCTTCTCGGCATCACGGCCCCTAAGTGGTCACAGAAGCGGGGGGATGGGGGGGGCGGGGGGGCGGTGCGGGGGTTCGGAGGGGGGGGCCTGGGGGATGGGGGGGGTCCTAGGCAGCACTCACACAGCTCTGGGGTCTCCAGAGACCCAGACACAATCACTTCTTTCCAAAGCAAGGGTCTTAAAGAATTCATTTACCTGCATAAGCGTTTTCCAGGCTGACCTCTGGCTGGTTCTAGGGTGGGGCCTTCTTCTGGGCTGAGCAGCCAGGGCTGAAGTTGGAGGTGCTGTGGGTGGAGGAGCGGGGGTGGGGGAGCTGGCACAGGACAAGCAAGCTGGGGCGAGGGCAGAGGCTGGCAGATGGTGCAGGGGGCAGACGGGGTGTCCTGCCTCTTTCCCTGTCGGAGGCTTAGCCCCTAGAGCACGGTGTTCTGGCCTGGCCGCGAGCCAGGGGGGCACAAGGAAACCGCCTCGGAGGGACCCCACCCCTGCTGTCCACGACGCTGTCCACGTCTGCCTGGCAGCTTCAGGGGAAGTGGGACGCAGGGTGACAGCCGTCTACACGCCCCTACGGCAGGACCCACAGGGGGAGGGCCTGTCCCGGGCCTGACCTGGGCTCCCTGGGGAGGGCAGAGCAAGCCTGCTCGCCCCCTGCTTCCCTGGCCCTCCTGGCCTGGGGGCCGCTGCAGCCAGGTGGCCGTCAGGTGCCCTCACACTGTCTATACGGGCTTCCCTTTCTCAGGGTCAGTGACGGGCTCTCCTGTCTTACTCTTCAACCTGTACCTAACCAGACAGCTGCCAAGTCCCAGAGGGCGGTGCCTGCCTGGCGACAGGGATCTGGGGGTCCTCCCGCGTGGACTCGGCCCCCACCCGCCCGCCCTGCCCGGTCCTCTCCCTTCCCAAGGCCCCGCGTGTCTCCTCCCATCCCAGCCCATGCTCTCCAGCTCAGGCCTCACCTCCTCCCGTGAGCCCTCCCCACGTCTCCCTCTCCTTCCCAGCAGGCCCCTCAGGCGTCTCTCCCCACCTGCAGGGGCGCCAGCGCCCCCAGCACCCCGTGCTCCCAGGGCTGGGAACAGCTCCTCATGCCTGCAGTACCTTTGCTGCTCACGGGGGGGCGCTCAAGAACACTAGACACAAGGATGAGTGAGTGAATGAATGAATGAAAGAACAGGCCTCATGGGCCTGGGTAGGACCTCCCTGGCTGCTGGGCCCTGCCCTGGCATTGCAGATGGGCACTCAGGTCGCAGAGAGGATGTCACCGTGCAGGGGACGGACTGGGGAGAGGGTTTGCCTTTGGCCAGCTGACGACGCCCAAGGCCGTGACCTTTCTGTCTGAGACTTCTCAGAATGGCTGTCCCTTGCTGGAGAAGGAAGCCTGTATGTGTCCCTGCCTCCCTGACGGGGGTCGTGGGAGCAGAGACCCAGGTCCTCTCAGGAACCGCAGTCTGCACTGCTCAGAGACAGAGGGCCAGCCAGCCTCCTTGAGGCGCCTCTGGGTCCAGGGGGACACGGTGTGCAGCCGGGGGCCGGCCCGCCTGCCCCACCACCGGATCCCGCTGCCTCGGCGGGCGCCTCCGCTCACTGACTGTGGGTAAATCAGGTCACCTGCAGCTCCTTGCAGGCTGGGAGGGGCCTCGGAAACCAGGACAGACGGCAGTGCTTCCCCGGGGCAGTGGACTCATTAGTCGTTTCTAAATCTGACAGAGGGTTGGGGGCCTCACGGGGTCCTGGGAACCCACGGAGTCACTTCCAGCCCTCACAGGGATGGCTGCCGCTTCTTCTGAGGACCAGCCACCTTGGAAAATGATGGCGGTGTGCTTGGGGACAGGACCGATGGGGGAGGCGGGCAGGCCTTTAGCCAGGAAGGCAGGGCTGGGGAGGAGGACGGGCTGCCGGGGCTGCCCTGTGGGCCCAGCCCTCTGGCATCCAGCCCACCGCCCTGCCCAGGGTTCTCAGTGAGCGGCCTGCAGCCTTTGCCGAGGGAGCCCATGCAGTGCCCACTCTCCTTCCGGTCAGGCAGCCGTCAGAATCCGTGGGCAAAGCCCACACCTTGGTCTGGAAGAACGTGTCCAGAAGGAAGCCAGCAGGAAGCAGACTGCATCTGCAGGCCTCTCCCAGCCCCTCCGGGAGCAGTGGCTCAGGAAGCTGCTGCTGGGCTGGCCTGGGTCACGGCCTGAGGACTGGGGGCAAGCGGTCATTCTGCGATTCCACGGAACAAGCCGGACCACTGCACCCACAATGGTGGGGACCTAGGGCCCCGTCACCCTGGTCTCCAGCTTCCTCAGCGCATGGCCACAACTTCTAGAAATCTCTGGGAGAGGACAGCCTGCCTGTAGGAGGCTCTGGGAAAGGGCAGGGGGCCAGTGCAGTGGGGTGGGCATCAGGCTGGCCCTGGCAGGGACGGGGGGTGAGCAGCAACCCCAGCCTGCATTCCAATGCCTGGGGCTGCCCCAAGCCTCCTCTCAAAGAGGGAGGGGTGAGTGGAGCCAGGCAGAGCTGCAGCTGGACCGGGCCGGGGTGGCAAAGGGGCCAGGAGGCAGGCGGAGCCAGGCCCAGCAGAGTGCCCGAGCTCACCTTGGAACCACGGACCCCGGCACCCGGCACAGGTGGTGGAGGCCTGGCTCTGGGGGCCAGGGCCGGGGCCAAGGTCCAGGATACGGAAGAGAGGCGGTTGTATGTCCCGGGCTGTGGGGCTCTGGTGCCTTCTCACCGGGCCTCAGCGTGAGCACCAGGGAAGAGGACAGAACGCCTCCCTGAACATTCTGGAGACAGACCTCAGGTCCAGGCCCCGCTCTTCCTGGCAGAGACCTCATCCCTTGGGACTCGGCGTCCTTGGCTATAAAGGGACCCAGGAAGGACCCCTTCAGCCCCGTGCTTCACGAGGTCGATGCGTCAGCCCACAATGCCCAGGGGCCAGCACGGAGACCCAGGCAGACATCTGAGGCCCCCTTCCCCGTGGCCCCAGTGGGGGACGACTTCCCAACCTCCTCTGTCTCCTCTGAGCCCCTCCCCTCCGACGGCCTCTGTGTTCCCCGAGGGCGGGGTTGTCTTCGGCCCCAGCCAGCCCAGACGCAAGGCAGGTGGTCAGAGCGAAGCTACCGAGACGCCCGGCGGTCAGGGAGTCTCTCCCCCTGCGCACACCCAGCCACCCCCTGAGAACCAAGTGGGGGCCTGAGGCTGGGGCCTGAGGACAGGCCATGGGGTCCCAGGAGAGGGCCACCAGCTTGCACCGCATTCTAGGGACGTCTATTGTGCCCATATCCCAGACAGGGAACTGAGGCCGGGTCACCCCACCTTAAACAATAGTGCTGGATTCAAACCCAGTCTGGGGCCTTGACCTGGGGCTTCTTGAACCCCTTGTAGCTGAGCTCCCCGCCTCCTGCGCTCCCAGCAGGCCTTGCAGCAGACCCTCCTGGGTGGCCCGGGGCGCCCTGGGCCAGCACTCCCTGGTGCGCCTGCCCACCCCCAGCAGGCTCACCAGGAGCCCTGCCCACCCTCCCTGGAAAGGCCGCCAGCTGGGCTCTGCCAGAAACTCATGTTTTCTGGCTGCGGTGAAACTAGCCTGCGTCCAAGCCCGGCCGCGGCGCCCAGAGTGGGCCAGGCCAGGCCCGAGGGAAGGCTGCCTTCGCCAGCATTCCAGGGATCCTCCGAGCTGTCTGCTCTCCCCGTGGGCGCGCAGGCCCAGCCGTCCGAGGCCAATCCCTGGGCTGAGGGGAAGGGAAACTGAGGCCCCCAGGGGGTTATCTGCCCTGGTGGTCCAGCTGGCCCATGGGTCTCTGCCTCAGACAAGCCCCCTTCTGTCCCGGGGCCTAGAGTTTATGGGGACACCTCCCTCAGGGAGCAGGCGGGGCCGGCGCGCCCGGGTGTCCCCACCAGCGCCTGCCAGGCCCCGGGCCTCTGGGGACAGGACGCGGCTCCTCCTTCCCCCAGAGCAGCACGCGGCCGCCCGAGGCCGGGGCAGGCGTGGCCAGGCCGGCTCCTAACAAGCCCATCTGGCTTTCTGCTCTGGCTGGACTCCATGGAGTCAGGCCTGGCCCAACCCAACCCGGAAGCTTCCAGGCTGCCCCGCAGGCCAAGCCAGGCCCCACCCCCCCACCGCAAGGGGGGAGGTGCTGAGCTGCTGGCCGGGAGTGCTGGGCACCGTCCTGAGCCTGACGCGGTGCCAGGTGGGCACCGGAACCCAGGGGCAGCGGCCCTGGCGGACACGCCCACACGAGCCGCCCACTGACGTCACAGGGTCAGGGGCCGCCGGCCAGGTCAGGGGTCATGGTCTGCTGGGCTGCCTCGCTGCCGGGCCTCCCCTGACGTGGAACTGCCCGACTGGGCTCCGTGCAGGGCTGTGACCAAGGCCCTTGGAGGCCCCCAGTGCTGAAGGATTAGGGTGCCCCCACCCCCCCTGCTGTGTAGTTCAAAATAAGAACAGCGCCAAGCCTTGAAGTTCGCGGAAGGAGGCCAAGGTGCTGCTCTTTCCCACAGAGACTGCTCAGATGCCTTTCTGGAAATAACAAATACCAACCCTTTCTAAAAATGTCACTGGTGGCCTGGCCCAGTGACGGGCCACCCCCGAAGCCTGCCCTTCGCCTATTCCTGCTGCCAGTGCCTCAGCCCGCCCGGAGGGAGAGCCAGGACAAGCAGAGCAGAGCGGGGGCGCAGGGGCTGGCAGGGCGGGGGCTGGGGGGGCGCAGGCACTGGCAGGGTGGGGGCTG
>NC_043701.1:185771339-185787390 GCF_006229205.1 Suricata suricatta
GCTGGGGGGGCGCAGGGGCCAGCAGGGCAGGGGCTGGGGGGCACAGGGGCTGCAGGGCAGGGGCTGGGGGGCGCAGGGGTGCAGGGTGGGGGCTGGGGTGGCACAGGCGCAGGCAGGGCAGGGCTGGGGGCTCAGCTTCCTTCCAGGACAGGGTCTGCCTCAGGGCTGTAGAGGTGCCCTGCCCTGGCCCTGGAGGAGCAGCTCTGCTCTCCTCCAGGGCCCTGTTGGGGCTCGTCCCTCCCTCATCCAGCCAGGCCCCAGCCCCCTGCCAGCCCTGCCCGGACAGCCCAGCATCCCGGAGGCGCCCCTCAGGACAGGGGCCCCCCCTCCTGGGCCAGCAGGGGCAGCGCTCACTTTGCCGTCAGCCTGTAGGTCAAGGCCACAAGTCTCCCCCTACCAGCTCAGCCCAGGGGTGGATGCAGGGTCCACTGTGAGCCCCACATGGTGGGCTGGTCCCTGGTCCTCGGAGCACACCCACACAGGTGTGGCAGGGCCCTGGGCAGCCCCCAGTGTGCCCTTGGGGACAGGAAGGCCAGGAGAGGTCGGCTCTGCCAGAGGACACACAGCCACGGTGAAAGCCCGGGATGTGGGAGGCACCGAAGACCACCCCCACCTCCAGCCACCACTGGCCAGGTTCCTGTGGCATCTATGGCTGAGCTGGGGGCCACCTGCATGTAGGGACACAGCAGGGCACAGAGCTGGTGACACCCTGGAGATCCAGGCCATGGGCGGTCACCACAGCACCCAGCACCGACCACTTTCTAGTGAAGGAAGCTTCTGGAAGAAGGAGGGTGGCCCAGAGGCAGGAGGGTCTGCAGGCTAGGTGCTTCCCGGGTTTGCACCCAGCTGTGTTCTGCCAGAGGTGGGCTTTCAGTGCTCTCCCACCCCCCCACCCCCCCGCAAACGCCCTGCCAGCCAGAGTTTGGAGGAGCTTCCGGGAAACTGTCGGGGGAGAGACACCCGGCCTCGGTTCCTCCCCTCGGATCCACTCGCGCCACCGTGGCCCAGATTCCGCTGCTGGAAATACACTCGCAATTAAATCGAAAAGCCCACAGAGGAAGGCAAGATTATACAACACCTCGTTCCCGGCAGGCCCTGCGGTGGCTGCCCTCCGCCTGGTCCCAGGTCCCGGGTCTTGGGAGGTGATGCGGCCACCGGGGACGGCCCGCTCCACCCTGGGAGGGTGACCTGGAGAGACCAGCAGGCCCCTTGTCTTCACGTGGGGTCGTCACCCCTCCCGGGGCTGGCTGAGCAGGGGTGAGTGGGCCCAGGTGATGGGACAGCAGCCCGCTCAGCCTCCCAGTGGCTCAGCTGGGGGAGCGAGTCAGGAGCTCCGTCTGAGGAGGGGCGGCCTGGCCGAGGGTCAGAGTCCCAGGTTCCCATGGTGGCGACGGCACCAGCCCTGGCCCTGGGGACTCTCCCTGGGCCCGCTGGCCCTCACGCTGCCCTGCCCGACACCGCCTCCTGGGTGAGGGCGGGGTGTGCCTGGGGCAGGCAGGGTGTCACCAGGCTGCGTCACAGCCCGGAGGCTCCGACAGAGCTGGGCACTGGCCCCGTGCGCTGGGCACCTGGGCGCTTCTGGACCAGCAGGTGTTTATGGCCCCTTGGCCAGGAGGAGCCCGGCCAGGTCCTGTTCTGGGGCTCAAGTCCATCGGGTCCCCTCCCTGCCCCACACAGAGTCCCCTCACTCCCGTCGGAGTCACCCACACATCCAGAGCCACAGGGAGCCGGGCTGACCATGCAGCCGGATGCTTTCATCCTGTCCCCGAGGAGTGCAGAGTCCCTGTGTCCTTGACGCTCATACCCCGACATGGGATCCTGCCGTAGAACGGGAGCCCCGCAGATGCAGATGTGGGTGCAGAGGGGGTTTGGGGCAGTCAGGGAGGGCGGGGGGAGGCTGGCTGCAGCGGGGGCCTCCCATCAGGGCAGGGGTGCGTGCGCCCGAGCCCAGCTTCCCGGCTCCCTTGCAGCCCTCACCCCCCCCCCCACCTGTGGGCTGCACACTTGGTCTCCAGGGCAAACTGCTTATTTGTTTAGAAAGATTTGTTAATAGGCCTTTCGGGTCTGAAGGGAAATCCCAGGGTGCAGGTGGCGCCAAGAATCAAAACCCAGTCCGAGGGGCACCTGCCGGAAGGCGGTGGCTCATGGCCGGGGGCGGGCAGGGCACAAGGGCCGGGGTGGGCAGTGGGGTGCAGAGAAATCCCACCTGCCTTCCGCCTCATCTCTGAGGCCTAGAGGCGCCGGGCATGCTCACCGAGTCATGGCGTTTATTTTATTGAAACTGTTGGGTCCTAGTCCTCTGTTTTCCATTTTTAAAATTAGTTTCGGCGCTCTTCCCCTGTTGCCAGTGTTTTTTCCGGTTTGTCACTTGGCTTTTAGTTTACTGAAGACATTTACACACACCTAAGTGTGGAAATGGCAGGCAGCAGTCAGTCACACTTTCCTTTGAGGATTCTTCTTGGGTTTATGCTTAGAAAGTTCTTATCAGATTCAAAATCGGTGCAATGCTTACACACGCCTCTTACTTGTAGTGTGGTTTCTTCCTCCTCTTTTCATACTTCTCTAATCCATCTGGAATTAATTTCTATGGCTGCCTGGCCAGGGAAATAACTTTATTTTCTTCTCCAAATACTTAACCACTTATCCCTGCGCAGTGGTCACACAGGGTCACAGCGTGCTCTCCTGGTCTGGTACTAGGCTTACTCATCTGGGGGCAGGACTCAAAGCAAACCCCGGGAGGCGTGCAGTTGTGGCTCTCTGGCTGCGGGGGACGCAGCGCGCCCCGAGCACGGGCGGGCAAGGCCCGGGAGTCAGCGCCCCAGCCTCTCCGACCTCTGCCCTTCCTGCCTCTGGCAAACAGGCTCTGGAGCGCTCCGCGCGGCGGCACGGACACCTGGATGGTCCCCGGACCAACAGGATGACATCAAACTCTAACGATTTGAAAACAATGAGACCGCAGGTGGTGGAACAGGGCCCTGGAAATTCTGAGCCAGAATTCTTCACCCGGCTAGATAATCGGGGCGCGGGAGGGCCTCGTAGGCGTCCAGGTGTCTTTTCCCCAGAGCCCCTGGGGAGAGGACGCCAGGCCTACGGGAGACTGACGTGCTGTCGGGGCTCAAAGTGTCACTCCGGGACAGGACCCAGAGAACCGAGCCAGCGGAGACCCCGATTCCAGGTAGGAGATAGGGGGTCACAGCAGATCAGTGCTTCTGCAGCAACCAGAAAAAGCCAGAGAAAGCACAGCATGCAAGGCGTTAAAGGGGCAGAGAGCTATGGAGGCGACAAAGACACGCAAATGAAATTCCTGGTGGCAGGAGCCCCCCACCCCGGGGTGCTTTACCCCGAGGACATTTCCCCGCCTGGGCTCTGGCCGAGCACCGCTTGGGTCCAGACGAGAGGCCGCTGCTGGGAAGAGAGGAACCAGGAAAACCTTCCGTCTCCCACGGAGTAAAGGCGGACTGGACGCTGGAGGAGCCGCCAGCGCACCACGAGTGTCTCCTGAGGACACTTGCTGAGGTCGGGGCTGCAAGGGAAGTGGGGAGCCGGCCGAGAGGTTCTGAGAGGCGAGGGAAGCTCCTGGCGGCCGCAGCCCCAGGCTGCCAGCACCCAGCCTCAGCCTCATCCACCAGAGGGAACAGGAGTGGAGAGACTGGGGTCAGCCAGCACCTGGGAGAGGCAGGCGGACCGCTCACGGCCTCTGAGTGGCTCGGCGGCCCGTGTCCGGGCCCGGGTCTCAGTCACGCTGCGGGTCAGCCCCCAGCTTCTGCCCCGCCAGGCTGACGCCTAGGAGACAGGACAGGGGCAAGACGGCCTTACCTGGGCCCCACTGTCGTGCACAGTGTTCAGCATATAGCTAACGCTTACCAACCATGGGAAGAGGCAAGGACATGTGGCCCATAATTAAGGGGAAAAATAGACAAAGGAAGCAGACCCAGAGATGACCCGGGTCCAGAGTTACCGGACAAGGACTTCCAAATAACTATGATGAATGTGTTACAGAAAATTGGAGACGAGACGGAAAGTTTCACCAGAGAATTGAAGTATTTAAAAAAAAAAAACTGATCTAAATTATAAAGAGATCAAATGGATATTCTATAACCGTATATTCGATGTCAGAAATTAATCACTCTATCAACACCCTTCACAGAAACAGGCATGAGGAACCAGAAGGTAGGTTAATAGAAAATACCCAAACTGAAGCACAGAGAGAAAAGACAGAACAGGAAAAGGCAGAGAAACATGTGAGACATATGGAGTGTGCTTACAAGTTCTTTTGATTTGAAGTTTATTATTTGGAGAGGGAGAGACAGACGAGTGTGGGGGTGGGGGAGGGGCGGGGGCAGCGAGAATCTCCAGCAGGCTCCTCCCGGCCGGGGCAGAGCCTGGCGCTGGGCTCTAGCTCATGGACGCTGAGCCAATGACCGGAGCCACAATCAAGAGCCGGATGCCTGCGCCACTGACTGCGCCCCCGGCGGCCTGCGGCCTGCTCCGCGGCTCTAACGTACTGATAGAGTTTAAGAAAGGGAGGCGAGAATATGGGGCAGAAACAGTGTGCAGAAAGATAATGACTAGAATCTTCCAGAACAAATGAAAGACATCAGCCCATGGATTCAAGAAGTTCTGTAAACCTTAGGCAGAAAAATCAAGCTAATGACAAATAAGGCAATTATTAACTCTGGGAAAACATAAAGTTACATAACAAAGGAAATAAAATCAAATTATATTTCATTCAAGGCTGAATGACATTTACCTAATCTAATAACGCAAACAATAATTTTGATTTAATAAAAATTGTGATATATCCCATAAAAAACGCGGAGGAGGAGGGAAGTTCACGGGAGACAACGTAAGAGCGTTTCAAACTTCCGAAGGAAGCCAGCGGGTAACACCTCAAACTGAAAACTCAAGCAACGAGAGGAGAAGTGTGTTATTGAGAATTGTACGAGGTACGAAGAAATTGTTTAAAAGAAGCTGAAAGTTGTGGCTTCTGGGAAGCAGGAAATTTCTCCAAGTTAGGAAGAATTAAGGGCCTACAGTGTTATCTTATAAACCTTGACAAACAATTCTGACTTTTAAAATTAAGCATATTTTACTTTGATTAAAATTAAGGTAGGGGCACCTGGGTGGCTTAGTCGGCTGAGCATCTGACTGTAGCTCAGGTCACGATCTCACGGTTCATGGGTTCGAGCCCCCCGTTGGGCTCTGTGCTGACAGCTCAGAGCCTGGAGCCTGCTTCGAAGTCTGTGTCTCCCTCTTTCTCTGTGCCCTTCCCACACTCGTCCTCTGTCTCTCTCTGTCTCTCAAAAATAAATAAGCATTAAGTGTTTTTAAAATTTAGGTTAATGGAAGGGTGCCTGGGTGGCTCAGTTGGCTAAGCGTCTAACTCTTTGATTGTAGCTCCGGTCACAGTCCCGTGTTCAGGACATGGAGACTTGTGTCGGGCTCTGAGCTGAGTATGGAGCCTGCTTGGGGTTCTCTCTCTCTCTCTCTCTCTCTCTCTCTCTCTCTCTCTCTCTCCTTCCCCTGCTTGTTGCTCTCTCTCTTCCTCTCTCTAAAAAACATTAAGGTTAATGGATATTAAGCATGATCAAAAGCCTTTTGTGGTATTTATTAATGAATTATATTTCTCATTTAACCTGTAGATATGATTAAATTATTGATACCGCTTAGATTTTATAATTTTAGCTTATCCTTGTCTTCAAGGGATAAATCCAATGTGCTTAATATATTGTTAATTAAGACAGTGACAGAACTTAACTTGCTATAAATTTATTTGGAATTCTTAGGTCTGTATTCATAATTGAGACTGTACCATGAATCTTCTTTTAATGCTGTCTTTGCCAAGTTTTAGTGTCAGCGTTAAAATAGATTCATAAAGTTAATTGGGAAGATTTTCATATTTTTTTAAGTACTTTCCACACCCAACATGAGGCTTGAACTCATGACCCTGGGCTCAAGAGTCGCGTGCTCCACCGACTGAGCCGGCCAGACATATCAGAGAAGATTTTCAAATTTTTAAAATCAATTATCAATGTATATGACATTGGAAATATCTGCTGCTTAAAATTTTGAAATACCTGCCCATAAAGTTGTGTGGACCCTCGTCGCGCCTTGAGCCGCACCTCAGACCCATTCCAGGCACTCACCTATTAACCTTCTCAAATTTCCTCTTGAGACAATTTTGGAAAAGCCCATTTTCTTAGAAAATCACCCCTTTCTTTTGGATGTACAGATTTATTTTAATAGCATTGTGTATTATTTCACTTATAATTTTTATGCTATGTGGTTTAAATTTTTTTTTTTTTTTTTTTTACCGGGCAGAATAAACACCTTTATTACATGACCGAAGGAAAAAAAAAGACTTATTTGCCTTTCTGGGCTTTGATTTTCCTCAGATAGAACTCTAGCTCCTTGCCCTCCAGCACAGAGCCATCTGCTCGGCCACACCGGCCTGGTCTCGAAGCGAAGCACGCAAGCCGCTTCCCTGCTGGAACTGCTCCTCCAGGAGACTGCGGATTTTGGCATTCTTTTTCCTTTCGTCGTATTTCTTCTGAATTTTCTTTGATCGTTTTTTGTTTAAAATCTCTTCCTCCTCGGGAGTCAGCTTGGCCCCCTTCTTGCGGCCCGGGGGCAGTGCGTAGTGGGACTCGCACCACTGCCGGTACGGCGAGCTGCCAATGAGCACGATGCAGCTCTTCACCAAGGTCTTGGTGCGGACCAGGTCGCTGCTGGATGCATCGTAGACCACATCAATAATCCTCGCTTTGCACGTGCAGCACTCAGAGGCCCAGGAGAAGTTCCCCACGTCCAGCCTCAAGGCTCGGTGCTTCTTGCTGCCTCCCCGAACCCGGACTGGGTGTCTACGGCGGGGGCCAATCTTAGTGTTGGCAGCCGGGCGTCCCAGCTCACGCTTCCGCTTCTTGTGGCAGGGCTTTCTCTTGCCCCCGGTCTTGCGGCGCTTGTGCCAGTTTTCCCGAGAGATGCCCATCACTCGGCGCTGGCTGCGTAAAAAAATTTTTTTAATGTTTATCATTTTGAGAGAGAGAAAGAGAGAGACAGAGGCAGAGCACGAGTGAGGGAGGGGCAGAGAGAGACAGAGACACAGACTCTGAAGCAGCTCCAGGCTCTGGGCTGTCAGCCCTGAGCCCGACTCGAACCCACAAATGGTGAGATCGTGACCTGAGCCAAAATCAGACGCTTAACCTACTGAGCCACCCAGGCGCCTCTATGCTATGTGATTTTTAAAGAATTGTTTTTGACACTTCACTCTGATATGTAACCAAACACAATTGATCTCAGAACTCACTAAAGTTTTTTTTTAACGTTCAAAGATGTGGCTCATCCCGGTGTCCGTGGCCGGGCGTCCTCAGCGCCTGGTCCCCACCGAGCGGATCCCCTCCCGGCGGACGTCCGGCTTCGCCGTGACCTTTCCCGGGTCCGCCCCCTCCGGGCGGTCTCTGCGGGTCCGGCACTCAGGCAGCGGCTCTCTCCCTGCTCCACTGAAGACCTGCTTGTCGTCTCTTGTTCAGTGCGTTTGTTCTTGATTTTTAACAGAAGCTCAAAGCAGATACTTCAAAACACACACTTCTCTGTTAGAAAGTCTTTGGTAAAATATGTTTCTCGACCTCAACGTGTTTGTTATCTTCTCTACTTTTAGAAGGAAGGGTTTATTTTCACAGGTGGGAGGGGCTCTTTTCTGGGTCTGTGTGTGTGCGCATGTGTGTGTGAACACGAGTGTGTGTGTGGACACGCGTGCCTCCGTGCAGGTGCGTGCCTGTGTGAGTGTCTGCGTGTTTCCCGCTGGTCGTCCCTGATCGGTAGGGGCCCGCGAAGCCCTGGGGAGGGCAGGTCTGTGAGCAGAAGCTCCCCGGCCCCCTGCACACTCGTTGGCTTCCTGACATAAATGACGATGTTGGGGGGCCCCCGGCTGCCGGCCGCCCCTGACGGGTGCTGCCCCTCATCCCCATTGAGGACCCAGTACTTGTCTCTCCCTTTAGGGGGTGACTGGGAGCCTCGGCTCCGGGGTGACCTGGCTCTGGCCGTCACGTGGCACCTGTCACAGCCCAGGGGCTGGGGGTGAAGCACCCCGTTGCGTGTCTGTCTCCAGCTGCACTGCATCCTGGGAAGCAGAGCCCGAGTGGATGCAGACCAGGCAGAGTCCTCGGGCTCCCCCTCAGGTCTGTCTGGGACACGGGGACAGGGGGACATGGGGTGCTTCTGCTCTGTGCTCTTTGGGCTCCTGGGAGCTCCCGCTGGTGATCAGTAAGCCACTTCCAGCTGCAGGGGAGGGGCGCTCACGGGTCTGCCGGCCCTGTGGCATTTGGTGGCTCAGTATTAATCTGCAGCAACCTTTGCGTCTGTCAGCCACCTGGCTCGCCGTGTGTTCCAAATGCCGGGGACTTGACACTCGTCAGAGCGGCCTGCGGGTCCTCATCGACCGGGAGGGGCTTGGGGGCTGCTGTCTGCGCGCCCCCATCACCCAGACAGGCCCCGCTGCCCACTCCTACAGCGGGCACGCGGTCTGCCCACCGCCCGGGAGGAGCTGGCGTCACCTCGGCCCCAGGGACGCCAGGAGCCTGGGCACAGTGGTCCTACCTGACACCCACCCTTGTGCAGGCAGCCGGCGCTCAGAGAGCACCTGTTACATGGCCCTCCCTCCACCAGACCCTCCTTCGGGGGCCCGGCCCCTCCCCGTCCCCCCTGACGTCTGCCCCGAAGTCTGACCCCACCTCAGCCCTCACTTGCTTCCTGGTAACACCCGAGTCTCACTATGCAGTCCCGGCGCCCTTGCCCAAGCCCACTCCCTCCGGTTCACCGACCTCGCGCCTTCTGCTCCGGAACATCTTCCCCAGGAGGGCTGGGCGCCCCTGCTCACCGCTCCCCGGGCAGGGACCAGTCAGTGGAGCAGCCGTGAACTGACAGATGCCCACCCACTGGGGGTCCTGCCTCCTGCTGGTGTGGGCTGAACTGCTATCTCAGAGACGACCTGGGGGACCCTGCCCCTTCCAGGGCCCCAGGCCTCTGAAGGGCCGGGAGAAAGACACCTCCCCCCGCTGCCCCCCAACCGCTGGCACAGGAGTCGGAGCCTGGAAAGCCTCCTGGCAGAGGCCGCCACCCGGTGAAGGGGACCATGTGGACACCCGGATGCTGGGCAGGGATCGGAGGATGGCCGTGTGGACAGGGTCCACGTCCCGGGTGAGCTCAGCCCCTGGTAGTCCCCGCCCACTGGACTGTGGCTCGGCGGCCTGGGTGGAGAGCACCGAGGGGCCGGCCCTGTCCAGATGGCCCCCGCTGTACTCAGAGCCGGTGCGGCAGGAGGACGCCTCTCCTGGTGCTGTCACCAGGGTCGGGGATGCCCTTACCTCACAGCCTTACACGTATTGGGAACTTCCACTTGGGAGCCTCCCCAGCCTCCAAGGTCCAAGAGTGGGGGCCAGGGGGCCATGGGGGGGACGAGGGGTCGTGGAACCACAAGTTCAGAGCTGTGGACAAGCTGAGGCCGGGGGGCAGGGGGAGAGGTACAGGAGCCTGGACCAGAAGGCGGGTCCCCTTCCCGTGTCCCCACTGGCCTCGTGGGAGGCCGGGGAGGCCCCGAGAGGCAGCTCTGTAGCAGCCTCCTCCAGACCATCCGGAAGGATCCAGGGGAGCCAAGCTTGGAGCCATCTGTGCTTGGACCCCAGACTTGGCCGCCGGGTCCTGGGCGTCCTCCAGGGTGAGTCAGAAAGGAGGCTGTGCCTTGGGCTGACCCCCGCATGGACCCAGATGCCCCGAACCTCCTCTGGCCTCCTGTCCCCTGTGGCCAGTGAGGAGGCCCGGGGGAGGGGGCCAGCCCTGGGGGGCACCCCCCACGACACCCTCCCCTCTCCAGGACCGTGGCCAGCAAGACAAGGCCACGGGGAGGCCTGCAAACTTCAGGAAGCAGATGTGGCCCTCCCCCCAGCGACTCTGGCGCTGGCCCCTCCTCAGCTGAAGTCCTATAAACCACCTGGCACTGTGCCCGGCCTCAGACAGACAGGCCCATGCTGAGGCGGGGAGCAGGGGGACCCTGAGTCCACAGGAAGGCAGCACTTGGAGGGCCCTAGGTGGGGGGCATCCTGAGGGCGTGATCTGGAGCCCTTGAGCCCAGGCCACACCCACCTCCACAGCCTCTGGGCACAGGGGCCCCACCAGGTGGTCACAGAGTGAGTGCTTGGGCCTGCACGCCAGTCCGCCAGGGGTCTGTGACGGCTTCCTGGGGCTTTCGGAACAAAGTGCCACCAGCAGGGGCTTGACTCCCTCCCTGCCCTGATGCAAGGGGCCCGGTCCCTCCGGGGCCCTAGGGGATGGGCCTCCCTGCCTCCTCCAGGCCCCGGGCTTCACTCCCGGCCTCAGGTCTGCCCGGGCCAACCTCCGAGAGACCGGATTTCCAGGTCAGGCCGCACTCTGTGGTTCCAGGAGGGTCTGAGCGTGGGCTGAGCCGCCTGATGAGGACGCAGCTCCCAGGGTCCCGGGAAGAGGTCTCGGGGCCCTGCTGGCTGCTTCTGGAGAGACCTTCCGGGCTGGGCCCTAAATGCAGGAGGGGACCTCATTTTGCGGCCGACAGAGGCCGGCTCCCCGCTCTGTTCCCTCCATGGGGGGAGGTCCCAGCAGGAGTCCGCCGTCCCCGTCTGGCCGCCTGACCAGTCTGTGGGTTCTGTCCTCACTTGCGCCCCGCGGCCCTCGGGCGTGGAGGCTGGCCTCGCCCAGCCCGAGACAGGCCCCCACTCCTGAGTCTCGGGCCCCCAGGAGGGAGGGCTGCCCTTCGTAAGACATGGAGCTCGGGTCTCAGGTGGACGCACGGCAATGTCTACTCCCAGGGCTTCCCCGACACACACACCATGGCGACCGTGGCCACTGGATGCCGGTCACCAACAGTGGGGATGCGACAGCACATCCTTGCCCTCATTCACTCATTCATCCACCCCTCCTTCCTGCATCGCCTCACTCACTCATCCGTCCACCCACTCCATCACTCATTCCCTCACGAGTGACAGCAGGCAGCTTTGCGCCCCAGACATGCTTTCATAGGGCTTCACACTTTTCCTCTGCGAACCTGGGACTCCAAGCTCCCCACTCCAGGCTCCCCGGATTATTGACTCACCTTTGGAACCCCTCGCGGGCCAGTGAGGGGGGAGAGTGTGACCTGTGAGGGGACAGATGCATCGGGGACAACCCGAGTCTCGTAAAAACCTGTGCCTGTGCTGGAGGCCCCTGGGGGCTCACATGTCCACCCAGGTCCCGTGCCTGGGACAGGGCCTCGTGGTCTGGACCCATAAGAAGGCCGATGGCCAGAGAGGGTCCACTCCCAGCCTCCTCTGTCCCATCGAGTCTGGCAGGTCCCCTGGTCCCTGGGATCACTGAGTGTCTTCTCACGCTCCACAGAGGCACTGAGGGAGACCAATGTGCTGTGACGTCACACGTCTGAGGAACGTCCTTCCTGGAGCCCACCAGCAAGCACAGAAGGTTCTGGAAACCCCATTTGGAGCACAGCAAGGAATGATCCCCAGATGCTTTAGGAACCAGCTTTGTCTACTAGATAGGGTTGTAGGGCCAGAGACAGGCCCGGCCTCTGGGGTGGCCGGCCAGGCGCCCGGACACGGCCGGCAGATGCTGCCACCTCGACCTGCACCCCCATGGCACAGAGCCTGAGAATCCCACTCGCCCAGATCCCACCAGCCGCTATGGGTGGCAGCCTGGCCCCCACGCCCTCCAGGAGCCCCTGAGAACAAGGGCTCTGACCTGCTGGCTGTGGGCTCCCGGGGCCTGGGCCAGGTCCATGCCCAGCCCCGCTCGGCCTGACCGCAGTGTCCTCCCCCTTCCCCCTCCCTCCGCCGGCCCAGAGCTGGAGCACCAAGTCAGCCGCAGAAGCTGCCCGGCTGGCACGGTCAGAGCCCGGACCTCGTGGACACCACCCGAGTGCTAGGTGGTCAGTGAGCTGCCCGGCTGGCCGAGAGGAGGCGGAGAAGCATGGCAGGCCCAGGAGCCAGGGGCCCACTCAGCCTCCCCTGGAAAGGACTCCTCAGGCTAAAAGCTGCTAGAGATAGGCAGATAGATGGCGGAGCAGCCATGGCGCCCCGTGGCCTTGTGAGCAGGCGGCTTGGCTCCACGAGCGAGTGTCCCCACTCACCCACTGCGTGACCCCAAGACTGCACGGGAAGGCTCCTACCACAGGCACATGCCAGCCCGAGGAGCGGGCTGGCTCCTGCCGCTGCGTTGGAGGTTTCCGAGGGTGGGGGGCAGGTGCAGAGCCTTTGGGGGGGCGGTGTCACCTCCCGCACAATTGCCCTGACCCGGGGGCACAGCCCTTCTGAGCGAGCACAGGTGCAGAGAACAAGGAGAAGCCCCCATGCGTGGTAGCGCTCGCCCCGGGGTGGCGTGAGGGAGCCCGAGAGTGGGGTGCGGCCGGAGAAGAGTCTGGATCAGACCAGAGCCACGCCAGCGCCGGCCCCGGCCACCCATGCGGGCTGTTCTCCGTCCAGCGCGGCGTGCAGCTCCTGTGTCTGTGACTTTGCAGGCGTATCGACCGAGGGGAGCAGCCCTCCTGCCCTTCGGCCACCAGGGCGCTCAGAGGGACATTCCTGCCCCTTTGTAATGTTGGTTTTAAGCGGGGAGGTGAGGAGGAGCCGAGAGAGAGCCCCGAGCGGCTCTGCAGCGCCAGCGTGGAGCCCGACGTGGGGCTGGGTCTCACGGGCCTCCGGGATCATGACCTGAGCCGGAATCAGGAGTCAGACCCTCCACCAACAGACCAGGCCCCCCTTTCCTGTTATTCTCAAATGTCCATGGAACACTTAGGAAAATAACGCACGGCACCACACGAAGGAAGCCAACCAACTTCAGGGAATCGACACCGAACAAACTGTTTTCGGTCCATGATGCAATTAGTAGGAAGTCAAAACAAGATCTAAAAATAGGATAATAAACGTAATCATTTAAAATCTCAACTTACTGGGAAAATAAAGCGCACACTGATGCGTGAGCCACAGCACCGTGCCTGGTGGGAGTTGGAAACACCCAGAACGGGCTGCGGCGAGGAACAGCGCGCACCCAGGGCCTGGCGGAGTGGGGCGCGGAGGACACCGCACTGCCTCACGAGAGGGAAAGAGGGAAAGTTAAGGATGCAGGTGTCCCACTTAGAAAGAGAGCAAGACGCTAAAACCAATAAAAATAAGAGAAAATTGTTGGGTCAAGGACATGACTGTGGGAGCATTGGGCCGGGGCGCCCAGTGTACCCCCAGCCCGTGCAGGGGTGAGAGCAGCACACGGCTCCTGGTCCAAACAGGCTTCTTCCTGAAGAAAGACACAAAGCAGGCGGTGACACCGGGCCAGCCCTCACCCAGCCCTCACCCAGCCCCTCCGGGTCTGGGCCGGGAGCGCACTGTGGTAAAGTGAGGGACTGGACAAGGGCTCCCCCTGCAGGACAGGGGTGGAAAACCCGGAGCGGCCCGACCCCAGGCCTGTACCCCCTGAGCAAGGCATGGGCCGCTGGCTTCACAGGGTGCTGGTAGGACGCTTCCGTTCCAGCTGTGTGGCGTCCTGGGCGACCGTGGGCACACAGGCTGCAGGCGTCCTGGGTCCTTGTCCTTAGCCTGCACCCCCGGGCTCACGGAAGTCCCCCCACAGGATCTCAGGAGCCCTGCTGTGGGCACCGCCCAGGATGCCGTGTCGGGGGCACAAAGAGCACACAGCCTGGCCTTGGCCCTCCAGGCTCACTGGTCCCCGGGGCCACGGGCGTCCCTGAGGCTCTGAAGGGACCTGGCGGCGCCCCGACATCTCCGCTCACGCAGTGGCGGCGCCCCCACAGGGGGGCCAGCTGTCCTGGCCTCCTGCTGTCCACTGCAGGGCTGTGGCGCATCCCCCCCCCCCCCCTCGCAGCTTCACCCGAGTTTTCGGAGCCGCCTCTCTGCGTGCGGTCAACCAGCCTCATGGGAGGCTCCCACCGGGGGCCGCACCGTCTCCTCTGGGAGGTTCCAAGCCTGCGGAGGCCCCGGGAGCCACTTCCCTGCTGGCTCCCGGGCCACTGCGTCCTGAGGTGGGGCCTTCCTCTCACCCGCCTTCACTTGTTTTTAGCTTTTAAGTTTAGATGATTTCTGAGGCGCCTGGGTGGCTTGGCTGGGTAAGCATCCAACTCTTGATTTTGGCTCAGGTCACGCTCTCCTGGTTCCTGGGTTTAAGCGCACAGCCTGCTGGAGATTCTTTCTCTCTCTCTGCCCTTCTCCACTCATGCTCCTTCCCCGTCTCTCAAAATAAATAAATAAGCTTTTGTCACTGCTGTAATTCTTCGTCTGTCCTGTCTCTGTCCTGTCTCTGTCCCTCTGGACCACGAGTGACGGGGGCTGGGGCATGTCTGTGGACTCCGGCCTGCTGCCCGCTTGGGGCATGGCGCCCTGTGTGGGCAGGAGGCAGGTTCCCACCGGGGCTTCCTGCCCACTGGCCAGAGGAGAACTGCCCAGAGTCCCGCATCTGGAGCTTGATGGGGAGACCCGGACTCCCAGATGCTGGGGCCCCGCTGACGCTGCACGACCATTCAGGAGGTGGGAGAAGGGAGCAGGCCCTAGAAACTTCTGGAACCAAGCTTACAAACTCTGCAGACCCTGGAGGAAGCTATGCAGCCAGGTGGCCAGTAGGCCCACGAGCCACATCGGGACCACGTGAGCCACATGTTAGCCGTGGAGGTGGAAGGTCATTGAGCGAGGTTCTGGAACACGGTGCGTGCAGGTCGGGGGCCTGGCCAGGGGCGCCTGCTCCCTTTATGGACCACAGCTCACTGTGATTCTGGGTCAGCCAGTTCTAGATGCTTCCTTGTAAAAATGCTGAGAAAGTCTTCACAGACAAGAACCAGGGTGCTGAGCTGAGCTTCAGACACGATGAACACCCCAAGCCCCAGCGGCACCAGAGGCCACGTCAGCACAGGGACATTCTCGACACAAAGCCAAATGAAAGGGGGCGCCTGGGTCACTCAGCCAGTTGAGTGTCTGACTTTTGGGATCACCTCAGTTCATGATCTCACAGTTCGTGAGATGGAACCCCGTATCTGGCTCTGTGCTGACAGCAGAGCCTGCTTGGGATTCTCTCCCTGTCTCCCCAGCTCACGCCCATATGTGCGCTCTCAAAATAATTTCAAAATAAATAAATAAAAACATTTAAAAAATACAGATAAAAGGGAGAGTGCCGACAGGCTCAGCCTAACTTGAGCCACAGCCTCCTGAGAAGGCACGTGAGCCAGGCCCCAAGTACAGGGACCCCAGTCACCCAGCCTGGGCTCTCCGCAGTCGGTCAGATGGTCCATGCAAGTCGGGGCGTCATGTCCTGGCTGGAAGCAGGTGGCCCACCTGAAGAGGGTGACTGGGGCAGACACTGGAGGGCGAGGGCAGCGCTCGGTGAGCCACAGGGGCCCCCCGCGGGCAGGGGCCTATGGGGCGCACGCAGTGTCCAGTCTGGAGCTCAATGGGAGGGAAGTGAATCTAACCTCACCCCGTGGCTTCTGTGCTCTCCAAGGACTCTGGCTGTGCCCGTGGGGCCTGTGGAATGGGCGAGTCCTTCCAGGGGTCAGCCTGCGCGGATCCCGGCCCAGGCTTCCCGGCTCCCAGGAACATTTCGCTGAGCTCACGAAAGGCAGCACATACTTCTTTCAACATTTTTCAGACAAATCAGATGTGCTAATTTAGTGTTAAAGTCTATGTCAGCAAGCGCCTCTCACATGTCTTGAGACCAAAAAGTGATGCGTCTACTGTGACCCAGTTTCCTTTTTCAAAAGCTGTCAGAGTTGATCCTGGATCCATCCTGGGCTGACTTTTGTCCATCATAGGCCGAGTCTGAGTCCTCCTGGGCTGATCCTGGCTCTGTCCTGGGTCAGTCCTGGGTCCTCCTGAGCTGGGCCTGGGTCCATCCTGGGCTGAGCCTGGGTCCTCCTGGGCTGATCCTGGGTTCTCCTGGGCTGGGCCTGGGTCCATCCTGGGCTGAGCCTGGATCCGTCATGGGCTGAGCCTGGGTCCGTCATGGGCCGAGCCTGGGTCCTCCTGGGCTGAGCCTGGGT
>NC_043701.1:185787490-185809741 GCF_006229205.1 Suricata suricatta
GGTCCTCCTGGGCTGATCCTGGGTTCTCCTGGGCTGGGCCTGGGTCCATCCTGGGCTGATCCTGGGTCCTCCTGGGCTGATCCTGGGTCCTCCTGAGCTGGGCCTGGGTCCATCCTGGGCTGAGCCTGGGTCCGTCATGGGCCGAGCCTGGGTCCTCCTGGGCTGAGCCTGGCTCCATAGTGGGCTGGGCCTGGGTCCATCCTGGGCTGAGCCTGGGTCCTCCTGGGCTGATCCTGGGTTCTCCTGGGCTGGGCCTGGCTCCATCCTGGGCTGAGCCTGGATCCGTCATGGGCTGAGCCTGGGTCCATCCTGGGCCGAGCCTGGGTCCTCCTGGGCTGAGCCTGGCTCCATAGTGGGTGGAGCCCGGCTCTACTGGGGGAGACTGGGTGCCTTCAAGTCTCTGCTGTAAACTACTGGATCTTGTCTGGCCCTGCTCTGTTCTTCCCCCGACCTGGGGAGGCCGAGCCCTGTCTCCGTGCTCCCCATCTCTTCTGGGCCGCTCCCATGCGCCCAAGGTCTTGTCTCTCGGACTGAGCCGCTACAGAGGAGTCGAGGGGCCCACACTGCCAGGAGCTAACGTTGTGATGTTTCTTTTATCTGAGGCCCAGTCTTACCAGCCTCGTCCAGACCAAGCCCATTCTGTGGACAAAAGTCCCCGGTGGCACCTTTCCCAGCTTCGAGCACCTGTCCCCCTTGGGAGTGACCCCTTCCCTTGGGTCAAGGCCTCTGCAGGGCCTGGACCCCGTGAGCCAGCGGTCACCTGCAGCCCGGTCTCTGACCTGTGCGGGGAGCGGGTCCTCGGTAACACTGATTCTCGGAGCTCAGAGGAAGACAGGCTGAGTCCGGGCCTCCTGGATGTAGGGCCCGCCCACACACAGGTCAAGCCAGCAAACATGTAACCGCACGTGCTAGAACGTTCTGATCTCGAAATGCCAGGACGGGGGTGCACAGAGACACAGGACGTAGACGAGCGAGCGGCTGCTCCGGGCGGGGGAGGGGAGGGGCGGCTGCGTGGCCCTTAGGGGTACGGGGCTCTCTTGTGGGTAGTGCACACGCCCTGAAGTCGGCTGTGCTGACGGTCCCCTGTCTCCGCGAGGCCACGCAAGCCGCCGAGCCGCACACGGTCACAGGTGAAGGACTGGGGGTGGGGGAGGACGCCCCAGCGGAAGGAGTCCTCTGAGGAGACGTCTCTGGAGGCAAACGCGGGCCAGGCTGGGCCGTCCTTCCACCCGCACGCCGCTCCCCTTCCCACCTCCGTTTCCACCCCTGCGCGGGACTCCACGGGCGCTCCTAGGTCAGATGTGAGCAGTCATGGAAATTTCCCACCACATTTAGGCCAAGATGAGTCAATGACAAAGGAAATCTCTTTTTAGATTTTTCTCTGGTGACGATGACTTGAAAGGCCAGTGATTAAGGATCTGCCCAGATAATGCTGTTACGAGTCTTTCCGCTCGAGTGGACCCGTTCTCAGTGTCGGTCAGCACCCAGCCTGCAGCAGGAGGGGGAGGCGCTTAATCCTTCGTTCAAAAAACAAGGCATCAACCATTATTCTGAGCCCCACTTTTCTGTCAGGAATGCCCCCAGCCACAGGGGAGTTTCCGGAAGGCAGCTCCTCTCACCGAAGGGCCGCCCGGTGGTCAGTGGGCACCGGCCAGACTCCAGGGGCTCCAAGACCCCGGGACCCAGAGCGGGGGCAGTGTTCCTCAGCTCCCGCCGAGAGCAGCCTGGCCGTGACCTTGGAGACCATCATCCCTGTCTCCCATCCCCGGCCCAGGCCACGAGACGTCTTGTGGGCTCCGGGGCCGCGCAGCCTCCCTCTGGGAAGGCCCGGCCCAGGCCCAGGTCTGGACCACACAAGGCACATCTCGCATTTCCGACTAGTGGGACACCAGGAGTGGCTCCACCCAAAAGATGCCAGAGGACTCAGGCGGGAGGGGCGGCCCCAGCTACGCGCCCCAGGGACCTGTAACCATGGCAACAGGCCCAAGAACAGCCACTTCCACCCAGCAGACCTTTCCAGAATGATGTGCTGCCCAGAGGCCCCGTGACTGGTCAATGCGGAACACAGGCCTGGGCCCCGCTGACACCCAGGCGGCCCGCTGCTCCCCGTGGGTCAGCAAAGGCTCTGGTGACCGCGTGGCACATCCGTGTCCCTCTGCCCGGGGCTGCTTCCCTCCCTCAGAGCAGAAGCCATCCTGCAGGCCCCCACGCCGCCTCCCGGAGGGCCTCCCAGATCCGGCCTCTTCCCATCCCTGCTGGCAGGTGGCAGAGGGCAGGCAGGGCCGGTGCCCCTTCTAGAAATACCTCGGCCTCCACACAGCGGGACTTGTTCTGGGTGCACCCTCTCTGAATGACTGATAAAAATAATGAATGGTCCAATTTTTGAGGAGTTGGTCTCCAAGTGCCAAGGGTAACTGTCGTCCAGACTGGTCGATGTAGGAGGCGGAACAGAGGGGCCGATAGGGTGACTCGTGCCCCCCGGGAGACCGAAGGGAAGCCCCACCCACTACACCGGCTTGTTTCCTCCGGGAGCCCCGCTGGCCCACGAGGTCCTGTGGGTACCTCGGGAAGGATGCATGAGCCGAGACAGGGCAGGGCTGGGGCCAGAGCAGTGGGCAGCGGCACGTGTCCCCGGAGACAACCAGTGCTGCCCTTCCACGGGCTCAGTGCCTGTGACATTCACGCCCTGCATCAGGAGGAGCCGTCCTCCACTGTGACCTCACATCTACTGGGACTTGCCCCAGGAAAGCCCCCGGACCGAGGAGGGCCTGTGTCCCCAAACAGGGGCCACTCAGGGCTGCGGCAGAGACCCCCACACCCCGCACCCCAGGAGCTGAGTCCTGGGGTCGCTCTGGGCACTTGTGGGAGGCAGCCTGGTACGGCTTCCCCCACCTTCAGAAGCGACGCTGTCCAGGACCCAGGCCTGGCAAGAGGAGCCTTCCTGTGCAACAGACATGAGGGACCGAGCCTTCAAGTGACCTTCAGCCTGCCTCAGGTGGAACCCGGGACTCGGCATTTAGCGTTCTAGTCACCAGAGCTGCTGGCACCTTCCTGGCACAGACACAGACGAGGTTCAGAGTGAGTGATGGGGAGCCATCCTTCCAGAGATCAGGGGGGCCCATCCCAGGCCGAGTGTCCTGGGATCAGGGGGCCCATCCCCCCAGGCCAAGTGTCCTGAGATCAGGGGTCCCAGCCCCCAGGCCGAGTGTCCTGGGATCAGGGGGCCCATCCCCCAGGCTGAGTGTCCTGAGATCAGGGGTCCCATCCCCCAAGCCGAGTGTCCTGGGATCAGGGGGCCCATCCCCCAGGCCGAGTGTCCTGATTGTAAGTAGGTAGCTCACACTTCAATTTGGCCAGAACATTAAACTGTGTCCCAGGTGGCTGTCGAATGCCGGGCGCAGGAACCAGGGCTCCCGTGGAAACTCTCCGAAAGAGGGCATGTAGGGAGCTGCCATGGCCTCGACCTTGGGGACTGAGGCTGGAGCTGAGTCAGGCTTCAGTTTCCTGTCTTCGGGAGAGAGCTCTGGGAGGCACAGGGGCCCTGCTCTGTGCACCCAGGGAGGCCCCTGGAGGTCACCTGGGTGGTTGCAGGCCATGACATGGCAATGTGAGTGGCCAGAGCCCGTGACCCACCAAGGGGGCGCCAAAACTTGTGTGTCTGCCTGCCCCGGGTCACACCCTCTGCCCCTGCCCCTGCCCCAGGTCACACCCCCTTGGCACCTGCCTGGGGATCGCTCACCCCCAGAAGCTCATGGGCCATGCAGCATGGACAGCATGTGGCCCTGCCTTCCCTGGCCACATACCTGGACCCCAGGGATCTTTCAGGCTCAGACTCACTCCCAGGGCAGCACCCAGGGGCCGCTGGGGAGAGCGGGGGCTGGGCCCGCCCCCGGGCAGCACCTGCCGGAGCTGTGGTCCCAGGGGGTCGTGTGCTCGCCATTTCCTGCTGGGCCTGGGGCAGCTGAGGGGTCCAACCCGGATCTGAAGTGACACATGGACGGGGGTGGGGGGGGAGAGCCGTGGGCCCTGGCGAGGTGGGGGCCCCCGTGACGCCAGCCGGCCGTGGCCTCCCTGACGGTGAGGCCCCCCCAGCAGGCGTATGTGAGGGCACCTGGCAGGAGAATCAGTAACATCCCAAGTCCGCAGGCCAGGCGAGGCCTACGGCTCCTCCCAAACCGGGGACAGAGGACCTCGGGACAGATGGTGCCCTTCCTGCCGGCAGGAAATGACCACGTTCTGGAAGGAGCAATGGAAAAAAGTCATTTTTCACAGAAGTGTCATGCATGGGACAACAGCCCTCACGAAGGCACTTGGCGTGCTGGCTGCTCCGAGCTGCAGAGCAGCCCGGGTCGCGGGGGGCGCCCCCGGGGGGTGCCGAGCAGCCCGGGTCGTGGGGGGCGCCCCCGGGGGGTGCCGAGCAGCCCGGGTCGTGGGGGGCGCCCCCGGGGGGTGCCGAGCAGCCCGGGTCGTGGGGGGCGCCCCCGGGGGGTGCCGAGCAGCCCGGGTCGTGGGGGTCGTCCTGGGGGCTGCCGAGCGCCTTTCCCAGAGGGAAGGAAAGCTGTTCCTCTCACATCTGGGGGCCAGCCTCTGCCTTCCCTGTGGGCAGCGACCACCACGGGCCCCCTGGGCCACCTCCCTTGGCCTGGGGCCCTCCTCCGGAGCGCCCTCCCCCCTAGAAGGAACACCGGTCATGGCCCACGGCCCACAGAGGGCGCGCCCAGGATGCCGGCCAGTCCGTGCCATGACCTAGGATCCGGGGAGTCAAGTATTTCTCCGTGATGATGGTTCTGTGACGCAGAAATAAAAATGGCTGGAACTTTCAGAACAATGTCAGGTGACAGTGGTGAGCGTGGACAGGTTCGGTTGTGACTGGAACCGGTGGCGGTCCAGACTCCTAATTATAAGTAGGCTTCGTGCCCAGTGTGAACCCAGACATGGGGCTTGAACTCACAGCCCTGAGATCAAGGCCTGAGCAGAGATCAAGAGTCAGACATTCAACGACTGAGCCAGCCAGGTGCCCCAAGATCCTTCATTATAAAAGGCAGAAACACATTGACTTCAAGGGCGTCTATTCACTCACATGGCTGAAGATTCAGGTCTGGCTTGATCAAGCATCCCAGTCTGGTCTCTCAGTCTACGTCCACGTTCTAGCAGGGCTCTCTTCTTTGTCACAGGGTGGCTGCAGCAGCCCCAGACCCCTCCCACAGGTGCAAACTCTAGGGAAGAATGAGCATGTTTCATCCAGAATCCCAGCAAAATCCTCATTATTCGTCATTGGCTCCCCTGGGGTCACCTCCCCGCCGCAGCCAGGTGGCAGGCATAGCTCAGGGCGGACTGGAAAAGGGAGAGAGGCAGAATACCATACAGGGTGACCCCAAACCACCAAGGCCCACGCGGAGGCCCCCCCTCCAGGCCCCTCTGCTCCCGAGACGGCCCCTCCCGGAAGCTGACTGCGCACCTGCTCTCCGGGCCACGGCAGGCCCAGCTGGCGGACCAGAATCTGAGCTTTGTGGCAAAGGTGGGGGCCTGAGTTCGTTGGGGGCAGAGTTCCCAGGAACAGCCCCGACCCCCAGGGCCAGACTGCCCTTTGCTCCTCCGTGGAGGGTGAGGTGCCCGGAGCCCGCTGGGGGGTTCCTGCCCAGGCGCTGGCCTCCTGCACCACCCGACTGCCGGCAGGATGCCTCCCGCAGGGGGAGGGGGGGGCGGTCCGGCTCTCACCAGGGTAGTGTTCCGGGCCGGCCCCTCCATCCTCCCCCGGTATTCCATCCAGGGTCAGGTGCAGAATGAGAAGTTTATCCAAGTTGGCTTCTATTGAGAGAATAAGACTTCTCTGTGAGCTCTGGCTATGACCCACCCGGATACCAAGCTCTCTTCGCACCCCTGGGGCAAACCTGCTTGAGCTCTCAGGCCATCCTTCGTCACATCTCTGATTTTGATTCGCTTGTGGTCCAGTTATGTCTTGTGCATCTGGGTGGCCAATACGGTTTTTTGAATCAGTTTCAATTTTTTTAAGACAATTACATTTTTTAAGTTCATTTTATTTATTTTTGAGAGGGAGAGAGGGGGGAGGCATGCGCACAAATGGGGGAGGGGCTGAGAGAGAGGGAGAGAGAGAATCCCAAGCAGGCTCCGCTGTCAGCTCAGAGCCTGAGGTGGGGCTTGAACCCACAAACGGTGAGATCATGACCTGAGCTCAAGCCAAGAGTTGACTGCTTAGCCACCTTAGCTCATGGAGCCCCCAGGCTTCCTTTGTTGGTTGGGATTGTGCTAGCCTCACAAATGAACCCGGACGCATCTAGTCTGTGTCAGAAAGGTTAGTGTCGCTTAGGAATTGCTCCTTCTTTAAATGTGTGAGAAGATTCCCCGGGTGATGATGTGTTTCAAAAGTCCCCCGTCGTCATCGATCAGCCCGAGTCGTTTTTCTCGTGCTTCTTGAGGCCGTTTTGTTCATTTATATTTTTATTGGGGTTTTCAGGTTTTAACTGTGTGTCTTATTGTTACATAACTTTGTGTGTTTATGTTCTTGTTCTTTTTCTGGAGTCCGTTTGCCATGGATTTCTTTTCGGTTGCTATTTTTTCCCACAGACCAGCAGTTGGATACATTGGTCAACTTTGACAGTTTTCTAATTTTTTAGTTTTTGCTTACGAGATGCCCAGATCTTTGCCTCAGCTTATTGTTTATTGTCCCTTTCGTCTAAGTTGGTTGAGAGATGCATAGACCTTTGTTCCCGGTCACGACAGGACAGAGCGCGGGCGGTGAGCCTCTGGAAAGAGCTGCGGACGCGTCCCAGGGCTGTCCCCGCACCTGCTCGCAGGCTCAGGGTCCCATGCACTCTGGCTGTGCCTCCGCTCCCTGCTCTGACTCAGCAGTGGTTTGGGGGCTTGTCTAAATTTCCAGTGGCTGGGGGTCTCCGGGCCAGCCAGGGGGAGGGGCGCCCCGCTGTTGCTGCCCATGTCGGGTCTGTCCGTGTCCTTGCCCCCGAGGGCTGCGGGCCGTCCCGTGGGGAGGAGTGGCTGGAGCAGCCCGAGTGGCTTCGTGGACCTTACCACACGCTCTCCCTCGCCGCCAGTTTTCTTCATCAAGGTGAAAACCTGTGGTCCCAACGAAAACATTTTCTCAGCATTCTTGAGGTTTCACAAGGTCCGTTATATGAACCAATTTTCATCGAATAACATAGGCTTGCAAATGAGTGTGTTCTTCATGTGACACGCAGCCTCTTGTAAGGCAGTTCCTCAACAAATTCTGTTTTAATGTTTATCAATTTTTGACAGAGAGAGAGAGAGAGAGAGAGAGAGAGAGAGAGAGAGCGCCAGCGAGCACAAGCAGGGGAGGGGCAGAGAGAGGGAGACACAGAATCGGAAGCAGCTCCAGGCTCGGAGCTGTCAGCACAGAGCCCGACGCGGAGCTTGGACCCACAACTGCAAGATCATGACCTGCGCCGAAGCCGGACGCTTAACCGACTGAGCCCCCCAGGTGCCCCTGGAAGACAGTTATTTCAACCTTGCACCTGAAGATGGGCCCCCTTCACCCACCAGAAGCCGGCTGAAGCGCATGGTCCTGTCAGGTGGCTCCGGAGGGTCCGCTCGTGGGCCGGCAGCCTGTTGGTCAGAGCCCGGGCCCCTGGAACCTGGGTCTGGGGCCTGTGCACCCTTCCTGCCCCCCCAGCGGTGGGCACCCTCAGCCGCCTCCCCGCCCGTGGGTCCTCACTGTCCGACTCCCAGCTGCCTCAGTTTCCTTCCTGTCCGAAGATTCGTCCTTCTGCGTCATCATCAGAGAATTAGATGCCATTCTTTCCTCATCCCGTACCAGGGACGGTCACGTGCTCCGCACCGTGTGTGGGGTGGGTGTATGCGTGTGGTACCTGTGTATGCTGCGTGTTGAACGTGTATGTATGTGGTGTGTGTACGTGTGTGGTGTAGGCTGGTGTGGGTGTGTGCGTGTGCAGGTGCACGTGTGTGCACACAGGGCTCCGTCCCGTGTCCACCAATGGCACGACTGGGGTCTGGTTTGGGTCCCTCCCTGGGGGCTGCTATGCCCCCACCTCCCCACTAGACACCCCCCAACAATGGCCACTGCAGGGAGCTCCTGGGGGTCCTCTGTCCTCCAGGCCCGGAGTCCACGGCTCCTGCTCTCCTAGCCCTGGGTCCACGTGAATCGAGGGGAGGTCCCCTGCCCTCTGAGGTCGCTGAGATGTGCCAGGGCCGGAGCCTCAAGGGGCCTTTGGGAACCTTGCAGCCCTGAGGGCCCCTCGGGTTTCTGGTGGGTACAGGCTGGGGGGCTGGCACGTGGCCAGCCGAGGTGGGCTCCCAGGTGGCTTCCTGTCCACGCCCACCAGCCACAGAGCGTCCCGCCGGGCTGGCGGGGTGGGTCTCCGTGTCCCCCCCCACCTCAGGGGTGCCATGGGGGGGGTTGGGAGGAAGTCTGCGATGGGGCAGGCAGCCAAATATTTCAAATGAAAACCTTTTTCTTAGGGATTTTGAAGTTAATGAAAACCAGCATAACACTTTCATTCCAGAAAATGGTTTTTATAAACCTTTTCATTTTCCCTTGCTCCCCTGAGGACGCAGGCGTAGGAAGACGCCGGACCGCAAGGTGTCACGTCTGTTATTATCCGTCTTGGGAAGCAGAGTCTTCTCTAAATAGAACAGCGTCCGGACGCTCCCGCAGAGAAAACAAGGGGCGGAGCTCCCGGCGGCTGTGAGGCCAAGGTTAGCGCTGTGTCCCACGAAGTGACAACGGGCGCCCCCCAGCGGGAAGGCAGCCGCACACTCGGTGGGCGTGGGCGTGGGGGCCCTTCCCTGCAGTCCCCTCTGTGTCTGCTGAGGGGACCTGCCCTTCCCTGCTGGGACCCTCAGCAAGTCCACGCACACCCCCCACTCCAGGTAGCCCTCAGTTCAGTCTCCCGCATGCGTTCTGGAGGGGGGGCCCCCGATGCACAGAGATCCCTCCCCACTGCAGAGCCCTGTGCTCGCCTCCTGCCTGCCCCTCAGGGGGAGCACAGCTCCTGCTGTGGGGGGCCCTGGGGCAGCAAGTGGACACCGTTCAGGGCGTTTCCCCTTGGCCAGAAGGTGCTGAAGAAACTCAGTTTACTTAGAAGGGACTAAAGGTCCCAAATATTCATGTGCACACACAGGTTTGCGTACATGTGAGCACATGCGCCCGACGTGTATACGCACCACACAGCATGCACATGTGCATGCACGCACACGCATGTCCACATGCCCATGCATTCACAGGCACAGACAGCAGCATGTGTGCACATGCATGTATATACGTGTGCACACGTGGGCACGCACTCACACGTACACGCCCTAACACACAGGCGTGCTCACACACGTGCCCACAGCTCTCTTGCTCATCCACTGTCCTCCCCACACCCTCCAGACCCTTCCTCAAGCAGTGGATGGGGCCGGGGGCCTCAGCACGGCCAGGCGGTGCCGTGACCCCCGGCCCACTGCTCCCTCAGCCTGGGGACCCGCTCCAGAAACATTTCCTGTAATGGTGGCCTGGCCAGACAGACGGACAGATGGACCAGTCTGGGACACACAGGGTAGTGCTTTCAGGTGCTCAATGCCAGACTGGGTGTCAGAGGGGGGAGGAGGGCAGTGATCCCCAGGGTGCTTGGAGACACCTGGAGGGGGAGACCCAGCCCCAGCCCCTCGGGCCCCATGACTCTCCAGGAGGTGAAGGTCAGCATTCTTTGCCAACGCTGGAATTCTGACATCAGATTTTCCATGCTTGGCGGCGGGTGGGAGGGGTGGGGGGTGTGGAGGAGCTGCTGAGGGAGGGAGGGAGCATCTGGGCGGGGTGGGTGGGGGCGGGAGGGCTCCTCTGAAGGCCTGGCCTGCTTCTGGGCCCCCGCTGCCCACGCCCGCCTGGAGCACCCTGGCCACGGGCCATCCCGAGACTTTCTCATCCCTGCTTGAGGCCTCGCTGAGTCACGTGGGGGCTGGGTTAGGGGCTCTAAAAATAGCCAGCCACTGGGGCCGGGCTAGGAGTTATTATTAGGCTGGACAGAGCCCCTCCTGGGCGGGCGGCCTCCCTTCTCTGAGCCCCTGGAAGAGGAAGGGCCGTGGCCAGGGGTGGCGGGGCTGCCTGGGCCCCCAGCCCTGCACACTCACGCCCATCCCCCCCAGGTCCAGGGGCCAAAGTCCTGGGCCCACCTTCCTCCCGCCAGACACCCCTTCTCCTCGGCCCCCCACAGTGCTCCACAGGGTGGCTCCTGGCCCTTTACACAGGTCAGAGCACCCACTGAAGGATGGGCTCTTGTGGGGGTCAAGTGCAAATGATCCAGAATTTCAAGACAAGGAGGGGCTTCTTCTGAGCTTGGCGTCCTGTAGGAGTGTCCACCCGCACCCCAGGAAGCCGGCCCTGCACCCCATCCCCAGAGGTCATCTTGGCCCCCCAGGAGAGAAGTCTCAGCCTCAGAGCCTGCACGGACTTGAGCCATCACCGGTGCAGGGGACCCCACAGCACCTACGCCTGGCGTTGGTCTTCACAGGAGAAACAGCCATCGGGTCACCGGTTACTGTGACCCATTCACATGGTGTCATGGCCCTCTGTCCTTGGCCCATGGTCCTTCTGCTGGGGAAGGAGCGAGTGGCCCCTGGGTGCTGCCCCGTGGGAGCCAGACCCCACTAAGAAGCCAGTGCTCTGAGCCCCTCCCTCGGAAGCTCTTCACTTAACCCCTGACTCCCTGGACGATGGGGGTCGGGGGGAGCTGACCCAAGGGCACGCCTGCAGGCCCCTCCACCCACGGCAATCCCCTCCTCCCGACCGACCCAGGGCTTCGAACTCGGCCAGCACAGCCTCCAGCCTCAGCCCGGGGTCTGGGGTCACCTCTGGTGTTAGGCCGCGTCCACACGGCAGTGGGGCGAGAAGGCGCTGGTGCGCCGGAGCTGGCCAGCTTCCGGACTCAGAGAGAAAGTGAGCAGGACATCCTGGGGCAGAGCCACCCACTCCCTCTCCGGACAGAGACACCGCGAGGCCGGAGGCGGGGGGCCCGGCGCAGGCTCCTCAGGAAGCCCCTGAGGAAACAGGAACTTCCCCAGAGCGCTCGGCGCCCGAACGTCCCCGGGCTGGGTGAGGCACAGCTGTCCCCAAACCCCGACGAGGTCGGGCGACCACAGTGGCACTTGGACCGTGGAGGTTCCGTGACACCCAGAGGGGTGCCTGCTTCTGGGGAGCACAAGGCAGGGTCGCCGTGATGGCACCCGGACTCAGTCCTGACACAGGCCGCCCCTGAGGACAGTGACAACCTGGGGACGGGCAGGCAGCTGGGGCTGGGGCTCCACCCTCCACGCAGGCGCCAGCCTCCAAGGTTCAGAGGAGAGAGCGAGGCCGGCCAGGCCTGGGAGTTCATGAGACCCTGACCTCCCCGCCCCCCGCAGGGCATCTGGAAAGGCCCTTTTACATTCGGAGAGAAGAAACCATTTCCATGTCCCCTCCCAGAACTTATTACAAAGATGAGCCTTTTCCTGCTGAAAAACAAATCTGTGGGCTGCAAGGCCGCAAGCCGGTGGCTGCCTGGCACCTCAGGGGACAGGGGGCCCTCTGAGGTCTCCACGACTGTGACCCTGAGCACCCACTTCTCAGGTCTGCGCACAGCTGTCTCGTCACCAGCCAACGCTCCCAGGAGGTCCCCTCGGCACGCAGGGGGCCGTTCTGCAGGGAGCCGGGTGTGATCTGCAGGGGTGCGGACAAGTGACTGACCCAAGAGCCGGGGTGAGCCTGTCACATGTGGGTCACGCTGGGGCGGGGCCAGTGACCTGAGCTGCTGGACCCCGGGCTCAGCGGGGAGGACAAGTTGCAGGGGCCGGAAGCTGCCGCAGCACATTGCTGCCGACGTCACATCCCAGGGCAGCCACGCGCCAATGTCCCCTCCAACTGCCATCCAAGTATGCCACCAACTGCGCTCAATTGCCCGAGAAGCCGGAGGGCAAGCGGGGATCCTGCCCCCGATTCCCGGCCGGTGCTCTGGCAGCACCGCTTCCCAGGGGTCCTGCCCCCACAGCCCTGAGTCCCTCGGCCTGGCCACCTGGGCCGTGCCCTGGCCTGCAGCTGGAGCCTGGGGGATGGGCACGGGCGTGACCTGACACAGACAGCACCCCACGTGAGCTGCCCAGCGCCAGGACCAGGGAAGCCACGTGCCACCGCGATGCCAGCTGATTGACGGCCACTGGGTGCCACCCTGCCGGGGACAGAGGTGTGCATGGGGCCCTGGCTGAGTAAACCCCTCAGGAGGGGGGCCCCTGCCCCGGGGCGAGTGCAGGTTAGAGTGGGGGTGACAGGGCTGGGGGGAGATGGGGCAGGGCTGTCACTCCCCCTTGCCCACCCCGCCCTAAGGAGAGAATTAAACCTCACATTTATCTTTTTGCTCCAAGTAAAAAGCCGACCTTTAAGAGGAGGCCTCTGATTTGGGGTGACGAGAGGCAGACAAGGAGACATTGACGCCGCCCGGCCAGGCTTGGCCCCCCGGCCCTCTCAGCCGGGCAGATGGCACAGGGAAGGGTAAACAGCAGGGCAGACAGAGCCCTCCGGGCCAGTGAGGGGCGTCATCTCGGCCTCCGCTCCAGGGCGCGGTTCACAACAGCATCCCCTCGCTGCCCTGTTCGGGTGCAGGTCTGGGCCATCCCCACCCCCGCTGGCTGGGCCTGTGGCTGTGCAGGGACCCAGGGCCCCCGGGGGTGGGTGGCTGGGCTTCCCCAGAACTCAGAGGGGAGGGGCAGTGTTGCATTTCCCCAGAACTCGGGATGGGGGGAGGGAAGCTTTGCACAGCAGCCTGGGGAGCAGGAGGGCACCAACAGGACGTGCTGAGGTGTAGGCAGACCTTCCCACTGGAGTGCGTGAGCTGCCTTTAGACATTCCGATTTGAGACCAGAGCCCTGGGATGGCTGTGTTCCCTTTCACTTACCAGAGTTTCCTCCCCCTTTCCTTCCCTCCCTCCCTCCCCCTGCTCCCTCATCCCTTTCCTTCCCCTCCCTCTTCTCCCCTCCTCCCTTCTCCCTCCTTCCCGCCTCCCCTTGGCCCTTGCTAAGCCTGGGAACCTCCCTCCCCTCCTGTGGCCTGAGGGGAACAGATCTTAAGAATGTGGTAGGTGCTTGTGATGGCGCAGTGGGCTGTGCGTCCTTCCCCAGGATAGGGCCCAGGTCCTTGGAGCGGACGATGTCCAGGCTGTTGTGAGCACTCTGGGTCAAGGTGGGACAGAGGGTTGCTTGGCAAAGGGCCTGCTCCCCATAAGAGTCAAGAAGCTAACAGTCAGGCCTAAATAGGGTAAGCCCGGGGCTGGAGGCAGGGACCTTGAAGAGACCTTCAAGGACCCCAAGCTGTCTCCATGGGTGGGATCCCACCTGTTTGGCATCCCTTTGTGAGCACTGCCGGGGGGACTTTGTGTTTGCAGCTGTCAGAACCCCGCAGACCCCAGAGAAAGGACCCTCAGCGCCGCCCGCATCTGCACACTCTTGCTGGGTCTCCTCTGGGAGGCGCCCCCACGCTGAGCCCTGTGGTCTATGTCTAGACGTCCAGCCCTATTGAGGCTGGATACGGCCAGGCCACCACTGAGCCCTGCACACTTGGGGTGAAGGCCACAGAGAGAGAGAGAGAGAGAGAGAGAGAGAGAGAGAGAGAGAGAAAGAGAGAGAGGGAGAGAGAGAGAGGGAGGGAGAGGGAGACTAAGGACGCAGACCACTTCCTGCGGGGCCCCCCCCCAACCCAGGTCTGGGGGGTGGGGCAGGCCCAGTCCAGAGGCAACAGCAGGCCTCCGGCCAGGTGGACACCCTGGTGTTGGACCCTGGGTCCTGCAGAACCCCCAGGGCAGCCTGGGCACGTGGGCAGCCCCTCTCCCTGGGCTGGGCGAGGAAGCAGCTGGTGGGCTCTCCGGAGGGGCTGCAAACCGCCCCTGCCATGGAAATAAACCTCTGTCTTCACCGAGGCCATTTGTCTGAGGCGGTCCTAGCTCAGTCCTCGGACATCACCCCAGCCCAGGGCTGTTCCCGGGGGCGGGGGGCAGGAGCTGCCGGGAGCTGGGGTGCATTCCGCCCTGTGCTGTGTGGTCTCATTCCCTTCCGCTCCCTGAATCCCATTAGCAGGCTCCGGGCAGGTGCCTTGGGCAGCAGGGGAATGCTAGAAGGTTCTCCGGGGCCCAATGAGGCCTCTGGCCTGGACCCCAGCGGCGGCTGTTGGGCCGGTCTCAGGAGGGTCGGGCAGGAGGGGCAGGCCTCCTCTCCTGGCTGAGTCCCCGCCTGTGGTCACGCCCACCTCGGCCTTTGCCCAGCACCCCCACCGATGAATCACCGAAACTAACTCGGTGCTCACAAAGCCCGCCAGACCAGGCTGCCTGCCTGAGGCCTGGACGCGCCGTGCCCCACGCGGGCGGGCTCGGGGCTGCTGGGGGCCTGGGCGCCCGGCTCTGCCAGCAGAGGCTTCTGTTTCGGGCCCCCGGGCCAGGCTCTCCTTCCCTCACTCCAGGAAATGGAAATGTTCCTAAAACTTTTCACTTCACAGCTGCTTTTACTTTGTAAGTCGGCGCTTAAAATAGCCTGGAGCCTTCCCCGAGGTTAGAGGCGGTTGGCCCTGCACGGCTGCCGGCCGCGCGCCGGGCTTCAGGAGGGCGTTCAGCCAGAAAGCGCTTCTCCTTTCTATGTAACTTTGGGTTGCGATGCTCATGTTTTGAAAGTCAGGTGACTTTCCTGTGTGTGGACCCGAGGCTGTGTGCGCAGCGGCCGCTCCCTCACGGCATTTGCACGGCAGTGAACTCAGACCGGGCCGTCCTCACCGAGCCCCGGGGCCCCGGGCCCGACCCTGGCCGCGGTCCTTACCTGCACGCTGCTGTCCTCAGAACGGCCCTGGGGGCCGACCCTGCTATCCTGCCGCACTCCGCAGGTGGGGAAACAGCTGTGTGCCGAGGTCACACTGGAGCTCAGGGCCACGCCCGGAGGCCCACCCCACCAGGCCAGGACCCTGTTCCTTGTGAACAGCCTCTCAGACGCCCCTGAATGGGGATCTTGCCCTTCACTCAGGAGCCAGGCTGCCAGGCGAGCCTTCATGTCCCCACCCAGGGCTCCTTCCCCCGAGGGCCGTGTCCCTCAGCACATGTCCCGTCTGCCCTCCCGCCACGGGAAAGCGGACGAGACTGCCTCTGGGCTTCAGAGTGGAGTCCACGGGGCTCCCCGGTGCCCCTCGGGGCCCCCAAAGCTGGCCGGGACAGGCGGGGGGCCCTGAGTTTCTGCAGGTGCAGGCAACAGGTGAGCTGCCCTCCGGGGCAACGGTGAGCATGAGCCCCTAACCGTGCAGGTCACAGTTGTGCCCAGGCGGCACCGAGGAGGCTCCCCAGGTGCCTGCAGGTGATGACACCTGAAGCTGGTTTAGAGTGGGCGGGGTCAGCCTAACCACACTCAGGCCAGCTGGGCACCCAGGCTGGAGCGGGGCTCCGGGAGGGTCTGTGTAGGCCTGACCAGCTCTCTGCCAAGAACCAGTTGGGGCCTGAGAGCCTCAGCAGGGTGGCCGAGCATCTGCAAGCCGCTGGGTCCTGCGCCAGTCATCCCTCCCTGTCCCCCTCCCGCCCTGGGGCCCGTGACCCTCGAGGACGAGGGCTAGAGGCAAAGGGTGGGTGGCCCCTGGTTGATGCCAGTTAGCTTCCCCTTCCCCCCAACCCCCACAACTCTGCGGCTTCCGGGCTGACCACAGCCGGGTCCTTCCAGGTCGCCTTCTGAGCCTGCTCTCTCTGCGCCCCGCTGCGCGGTCCGGGTGCCTGGTGCTGCCAGCCCAGAGCCTGTCCTCTGCTCTCTTCTCTGCCCCAGGGCCTGGACTCCCTGGCCCTTGCGAGCACCCCTGGGTGCAGGGCCTGAGGCCTCAGGGCCCCTGCTGCTGGGCCGAGCCTGGGCCTGCCGGGAAGGAGAGAGTGGCCATGCCCACTGGGAGCTCAGGGAGGTCCCTCCTATGACTCAGTGAAGAGCATGTTGATGGGGCCTGGCGCTGGCGAGAGGAACTCAGAGCCGGGACGGAGAGTTGCCGTGGAGAGCCTCGGAGAGGGCAGCTCCATGTGAGCCCAGGTCACAGCGAGGGGGCGTGGCCCCATTGGCTGGGGGGGCGGGTCCCCTCAGAAGTCGCCTGGCCGGGGAGGGGGGTGGGTTTCTGCCAGGTACGCAGGGGCAGGGGCCAGTGTGGCTGCCGGGAGGCGAGCGCCGTGGGGCAGGCCACCCACACCCATGTCCTGGCACGCTCCCAGGTCTGCCCTATGACAGTGCCCTGACTCTGGTGTTTCCTGGCAGAACAGTCTGCAGGGAAAGGACGGTTCTGAAATCAGTTCCCAGAGTAAACTCATGACTGTCTTGTGCCATCTACGGTGAGCAGAAACCCCTTTCCAGCCCTCTCTGCAGGAAACCCCACCACCCCAGGGAGGCTGACCCCGGAGGCTGCTTCCCAGCAGGGGCGAAGCCTTGCCCTCCCCTGCAGAGCCTGGTGACCCTGGGACCCAGCTCACCCTGTGCGGCCATGGGTGAGGGCCCCTCCCCCCCAATCTTAGGGCTGGACAGCAAGGTCAGGATCCTGGCGGTAGGAACAGATGCTCGCGCTGCATCTACCCCAGCCCTGTCCGCTCTGCTCTGACCTCCATGTGGGTCCAGGCAGGAAGGACATCTCTTCCCATCCTTCCGGCCCTGGGCTGGGTCATCATGGCACTCGAAGGCTGCCCTCCCTCGCCCTGCAGGCCTGGGCACGTTCTCCACCCCACCACCAGCCCACACCCAGGGGATGCCCCAAGGGCACTTAGCCGATGCCCCCACCGGTGCGGCTCCCCCACGAAGCAGGTCCCCTCCTTTGGCTCACATTCTCTTCTTGTGAAGGTTTTGTTTCTGGTCTCATATTTCCTGACACACCTGACTAATATTGGTGTTTTCCCCCCGCCCCCTGCCAGCCTGACCGGGTCACCTGGAGAAGCCCCAGAGCGATGCCGTCGCGGTCTCCGTGCTCCCGTGCGTGTGTCCCCTGCAGAGGGATAGACAGCGTGTCACTGTCCCGGGGCTGGCTTGTGGGGGCGGTCCAGGGCGGCAGACCCAGAGTGGGGCCGGCTCTCGCCGCCGGGCCTGGGGCCGCAGGCAGGGCTCAGACGCCATCAGGGCACCCGGCCCGGGCCCCCTCTCTCTGTCTCTCTGCACGTGCGGAAGCTGCTGGAAGGGGCTCCAGTCCATCTTGTCCCACAGCTTGCTGCCCACCCCCCACCCTCAAGCATGGGCAGCCAAGCCCCGTGGACCCTGCACAGCCCGTGGAAGTAGCAGACGAGGGGCAAGGGGTCCCCAAGGACAGGGGAGTCTGGCTGGCCTGGAGGAAAGGGGGAGTGAATACGCCTCCTTCCCACACTCAGGGAGTGGGCAGGGGGCCCGGTGCCTCCAGGACCCCCGAGGGCCCCCAGCCGGCAGTGCAGAGGGGGCCCCGTGCTGGCTCCACTCCTGTTCAGGACGCTGGCCAAGGAAAGGAGGTGGGTGCTCCAGATCAGCTGAGCAGCCCTGCCGCCGGGCCAGGGAGGAGCCCCACGGACTCCGAGGGACAGGCGGGCAAGAGGTCAGGTCCATGTCCCTGTCTCTCCTGGGTCAGTGGGAGAACACAGTCCTGTGTGCGTCCGTGGTGTCAGGAGTTCTGACCCTTTCCCAAGCAGACAAGGGCTCGGCTCACCCTGGGGGCGATGGGGTCGGCCCAGGGACCGCTGCCTGCGGGCTGCAGCCTGGGTGAGGACCCAGCTGAGGGCCTTGCCGAAGGGACAGTGGTTTGCCTGGAACCAGGACCACGGCTTTCCCTGAATCGCCTGTGTGTTCAGAAGTGTGGCCGAGTGCGCATTCTGCAGCTCCGTCTCTGAGCTCTGGGACACCCACCCCGCCCCCAGCCGGCCCTGCCGCCCCAGTTTGCCCTGGGCCGGGTCTGTGTCGTCCCTCTCCAGGTGCAGCCTCCCCTCCTGTGTCCTTGCCAAGGCGCTGCTGGCCGGGGTGCCCCGATGGAGGAAGAGGGGTGCTGGGAACCCCGGCCAGGGAGCAGGAGAAGCGTGCGTGCTCTGAGGTCTCGCGTCTGCAGAGAGAAGCGCGTCCAGAAGGTTCTGAGTACCAGGTCGGGGGTGAGGGTGGGGGCGGGGGCCCAGTCTTTATTTCCCAGAATGCCAGGGGCTCCTGTCTGGTTTGTTTCCTGGGCTGGGGCTGGAAGAGGCGGGAGCTGCAGCTGCTGAGCCGGCCTTGAGTCTTCATGGCTCTGCTGATGAACCCAAGCGCTGCAGGAGTGGCTCCTAGAGCCACATCAAGGTCGAAGGGTGGGGTCCGGGCCGCCGAGCGGGTCACAGGGCCCCTGTGGTTCTGCAGCTGGACTGGGGGTCACGGGCTCCTGCCAGCCTCGGGGAGCCCACGTGGCTGCGAAAACTCCGGTGGCGTGGGACCCTCCCGGGCAGGGCTCTGCCTGCTTTCGGGGGGAGGGCGGCTTCCTTCCAGTGAACTGCTTGAAATGGTTCGCCCTTCCAGGCACATCATTTAAATAATTGTGACAGGACACGTCATAAAGTAAATATTTCACTTGACTCATATTTCAAAAACTAAACAGTTTAATTAAATCTGTTTGTGGTTTGAAAAAAATCTGTCACTTACGTTTCATTTTCAGGCATATCTTAACTTAGCTTTGAATAGCAGTAAAACGTTAATTTCAAACTTGTTAATGTGATTGCTTGCTTGAAAAATCCAAGAGAATGTCTAGTAAGTCATTGCAGAGAAAAAAACCAGGTTTTAAATGTTAAGTGTACATTTAGATGAAGTAGCATTTCTGTTCGCAAACCACACTACTGTGAAATACGGGTGAGAAGATTGTCATGTTCCTAATGACAGCACGAAAGATTAGAATACCCAGAAATACATTTAAGAAGTAAGTATCACATTTTTTGAAAAACAAGGAAACGCACTGAAGGATGTATAGGAATCCTTGCATTAGCAGAAAGACTTGATTTGAGACCAACATATTTTAATTTAATTTAATTTTTAAATTTTCTTATGTTTTATTTATTTTTGAGAGAGAGACAGAGCATGAACAGGGGAGAGGCCGAGAGAGAGGAAGACACAGAATCTGAAGCAGGTTCCAGACTCTGAGCTGTCAGCACAGAGCCTGACTCAGGGCTTGAACTCACCAACTGTGAGATCATGACCTGAGCTGAAGTTGGACACTTAACCAACTGAGCCACGCAGGCACCCCACATATTTTAATTTTATAGTTAAAAAGATAATAAATAATTCCTACCAAACAAAAGAAAGTATTATATAAGATTAGTATTCTCTTAACATTACTAGCTATATGTTCCTGTTTAGTTGAGGAGGCAAAAATAAATGCGTAGCTGTAACCGGGAAATAAATATTTGATTTTTACTAATTTTTCTCCTTGGACTTGAATCATCCTTCATTATGCACAAAGGGTGAGTGAGAGCAGTTGGTGTAGGAGTGAGGAGGTGTTTCTGGCTGACTGGATCACGCACCCCCGCCATCGCTGCTTTCACAACGGGAGCTGTTTCATAAGGGATTCCCGGCTAGAAGTAAGTAACTATCTTAAATAGGAAGAGACTTGAAAGCACATTGCATTTGTGACAGGGGCGGGGGCTGGTGGCCCGGAGCCCCGTAAGAGAATGACCCGCACCAGGGAGCAGCCAGGGCGACGGTCAGCCCCAGCAGGCGCTCCAGCAGCGATGTGTAATTGCCCTCAAATGTGTGAAAAACGATTTCAGAGGGTGTAGTGACCAACTCTTTGTTTTTCTTCTGTCTCTTTCTGTTTTTAAACTAAAAAAAACCAGCTCTAAAATAGAGTCAAAGTGGCTCAGGGCTGGATAACGAGACAGATGTGCGCAGACGCCCGCCTTGTTCAACACGAGGTCCCAGAGCGGGAGGAGACGCCCGTCTTCCCCGAGGACTTGCTTGAAGGGCCAACAGACCCCTGATTCGACCGGTCGGTGGGCCCCGCCTGGATCGTGCCAGGAACAGGCTGATGTGACCAGTGGACACGTCTGACCCCTGTCTGGGCAGGGTGCTTGCCTCCTGTCACCTGGACGGATGGACGCTGCTGCCGCTCTGTGACCTGCTTGCTCTGGTGCCTTGGCACCCCCCCCCCCAGCTGGGGTTTCCCTCTGTCCAGGGTGGAGGGCCAGCCAAGCCTCTGCCCCCTGCGTCCCCGCCCCCCCCCCCCGGCCATCCGGGCCTTGCCTCCTCTCCCTGCTCCTGCTCCTCGAGGCCCCCCCCATTCTCCCTCGCCATCTCCCGCCGCCCTCATGCCCGGCCCAGGCCTGCGAGTGAAGGGTCCTAGGAGGCAGGTGCCTCAGTGCTGGCCCCCCTTTCACCCGGGGCTGTCATGGACCTGCTCCTGCCAGAAGAGCCCGTGTCTGACACTCAGTCCTGCAGTGACAGACTACGTCCAGCTCGGAGCCCCCGGCCAGCGTTGGCCCTGACCGTGCCACCGTGGGATTTCTGCGAGTTTCCTCTAGAACAAGGGAACTAGTGCTGGGACAGCAAGCTGCCAAGGAGGACCCGCCCAAGCCCACATCACCCGGAAATCATTTCGCCAGAAATATTCTGCGTGTATAAGTGCTGAGGTCTGATTTCGGACAGGCCACTGCTCAGAGTGATATAATAATTTAGTAGGATGGGGTCTCGGAGCCCCTGGGTGGCCCTGTCTGTCAGACGTCTGCTTGATTTCGGCTCAGGTCATGATCAGGGTGGATCATGAGTTGGTGGGATCGAGCCTCGAGTCAGGCTCTGAGCTGACGCGGAGCTGCTTGGGGTTCTCTCTCTCTCTCTCTCTCTCTCTCTCTGCCCATCACCCACCCACACTCCCCTGACCCCTCTCAAAATAAACATTAAAACAAACCCAAACTTCTACTTCTAGAATTCAGAATTTCCCCCTTGGTTCCTTCTTTTTTTTTTTTTTTTTTTTGAGAGAGAGTGGGAAGGGCAGAGAGGGAGAGAGCACAAGCAGGGAAGTGGCAGAGAGAGAGGGAGAGAGATGATCCCAAGCAGGCTCCACACTGTCAGCACAGAGCCCAATGTGGGGCTTAAAGTCACAAACCATGAGATCATGACCTGAGCCAAAATCAAGAGGCAGATACTTAACCAACTGAGCCCCCAGGCGCCCCAATCCCCCCTGGATTCTTAAGGATGACAGGCTGCGTGTCCCATGTACAGGGGCAGGACGGCCGTGCCCGGGGAGGAGCCCCATATCCAGCCCCGGTCCCACGTGTTTCAATATTTCAGAAACACACACGTGGATTATCGCCTTAGGCCAGCACACAAGGACCCTAATTTGGCTTATTTCAGCTCAGGTTATGCCAACAAATGAGTTTGAAACCGACTTTCTGATCGCAGAGGATTTGGGTTTATGTTTTCTGCATGAGACCTCATCGGTGAAGGTAAGCATTACCACTGATTCATTTCCTTTGCCGAGGATTCAAGCTCAGCCTTGAGGTGCGGTTTTTGTACAGCGAAACCCACCTGTGTTGAACAGGTTCTTGCACACGTTGTAACAAGTGTGTGCACCCACCTAACCCTGCACAGTCAGGACGTGAGCTGTCTCTCTCCCTGCAGACACACCCGCCGCCCTGCTCCCGGGGCTCAGTCGCCCCCTGCCCAGGCGGGGCAGGTGCGGCCGTCCTGTTGGCCTGGAGCCCAGCTGCCTTCCAGAACGCCGACTGCGTGGACTTGGACGTCTACGCTGCTTGTGGCGGGCTTCTGTCACTTGGCACCGAGTCTCTGAGACGGAGCCACGCTGTTCCTACTGCGGAGCGGAATTTACCGTGTGCACAAACCGCAGCCCCTTTACACTCTCCGTTCTCATGATGGGCGTCGGGCCTCTTAATTTTGATAAAGTGCAACTTACCATTTTTTTTTCATTTGTGGGTGGTGTTTTTGGTGTCCTCCTCTCCAAGAAATCCAGGCCTGCTCCAAGGTCTCAGAAATATCCTTGTGGGTTTCTGGAAGTATTATGGCTCTAGCATTTGTGTGTGGGTCTATGACCCATACTTAGTTCGTCTGCTCGGTTCCATGTGGATACCCAGCTGGTCCCAGCTCGGTCTGTTGAAAAGATGACTCTTTCCCGTCGAAGGGCACCTTTGTCTAAACCACCCGACAACCTGAATGTGGGTCTGCCGTTGGGTTCTCTGCTCTGTCCATCCTGACGCCAGCGGATCTCTGGGGATTATTGCCGCTTTGCGGTAAGTCTCGACTGCAGGCGGTGTGAGTACCCAGCTTTGTTCT
>NC_043701.1:185809841-185815886 GCF_006229205.1 Suricata suricatta
CGGCGCTGGCCAATCTTTCACCCCGAGCGTGTGCGTCCCCGGCCCCCCCCCCGCCAGGTTTCTGTGGGTCTCCCTTCCTGCCAACCCCCATGCTTTGTGGTTTTCATCCTGGAAGTTCTTCTCACTTTCTGCTACATTTATTCATAAACGTTTCACATTTTATGCTATTGTAAATGGCAATCATTTAAAGTTTTGCTTTGCAACGCCCGTCTCTGACGCCCAGCAGTCCGACTGACTTCTGAATGTGGACTTGTATCCTAGGACCTTGTTAAATGCGTTTATTTGATAGTATTTTTTGTAGCGTCCTTAGGATTTTCTAGGTCAATGATCATGTTTCCTGAAACCGAAGGCCCGTTTACTTCTTCCTTCCCGGTCTGTATGCCTTTACTTTCTTTTTCCTGTTTTTGTTGTGCGGACAGATCTTTAGTTTGACGTTGAATAGGAGGGGATGAGAGTGAACACTCTTGCCGCCCAAACTCAGAAAGCCAGCGGTGTCTGCCAGCCTCCTCTGGGCTTCGCGGGTGCGTTTCACAGACGCGCTTTATGAGACGCAGGAAGATGCCCCCTATTTTTAGTTTGCAAAGAGTTTTTTTTTTTTTTTTTGGTCACCGAAAGGATGCTAGATTTTATCAAGTGCCTTTCCTGAACCCACAGACCAGGTCACGCAGAACTGGAAACAACCATGGGCCCCGGGGGGGTCTCGGATAGTTGAGAGGCCGACTCTTGATTTCGGCCCGGGTCATGATCTCAAGGTTTGTGGAATGGAGCCCCCAGTCAGGCCCTGCGCAGCCAGCTTGGAGCCTGCTTGGGATTCTCTCTGTCTTTCAATAAACAAACTTTAAGAAAAAAAAAAAGAACTGGAAACAACTAAATTTACGGCCTGATGTGTCTACCAGGGGTTCATGACTTGGGCATTAAAAACATCTCGGGAGTTTTCAGTTACATCAGAAAGACTGTGTTCTAACGCTGGGTGCTTTTTTTGTTTTTTTTTGAGAGAGAGCACAAGCAGGGGAGAGGGACAGAGGGAGAGAGAGAAACCCTGGCAGGCTCAATGCCCAGCACAGAGGAGCTCAACCCCACGACTCTGGGATCATGACCTCAGCTGAGATCAAGAGTTGGACCCTCTGGGTGCCTGGGTGGTTCAGTTGGTTAAGCGCCCAACTCTTGGTTTTGGTTCAGGTCATGATCTCGTGGTTTCATGAGTTCAACCCCACATCGGGGTCTGCACTGGCAGCATGGAGTCTGCTTGGGATTTTCTGTCTCTCCCTTTCTCTCTGCTCCTCCCCAACTTGTGCTGTCTCTGTCTCTTTCAAAATAAATAACCTTAAAACTTTTTTTTCAACAAAAGAGTTGGACGCTCAACCGACTGGGCCACCCAGGCGCTCCATAATGCTGGGTTTTAAAAGAGGAGTCAGAACTGTGTGCAGGGCCTGGCCGGGGCGCTAGGGGAGGAGCTAGGCACAAAGGTACTTAACAGAAGTACTGTCAAATAGGAACAGTGCTTGGTGTGTTTGGAGCCACACTGTGAGCTGTGGGGCCTCCTAGGCGGACTCCGCGAGCAGCTCTGCGGGCTTCGGCGGTCACGGTGAGCACCTGCCGCGCTTGGGGAGCGTCTCCTTAGGAAGGCACACCGCCCCCGAACCACGCCGGCCGCATGCATTTCTCGCCTGCTCTGTGGCTGTGGTCTCAGCTTCCCGAGCACATTTACCACCTTTTCCTGGTGCCTAGAGGTGCCAAGGCGGGGAAGGTGCCTGATAAAGCCTTGCTGAATGAATCATCGGACGAGCAGAGGAAGGAAGGAAGGAATGGACGGTGAGGGCAGGTCCGTGTGCAGCTGCCAGCTCTTTCCTCCAGAAGCTCTGCTTTCTCGTCTGCAAAGCTGACTCCATGCCTCATACCAAGACGGCTCTGAGGACTGGAAACAAGACTCGAGAAGGCCTCACACACAGTTGGTCTCTGCAGAGCGGCCGCTGTTACTGAAGAAAGCTGATTAATGAAGAAAGAATCCAAATAATTCAGAGGGAAAGAAACCTCCCTCTCCCGGATGAGTGTGAGGTAATAAACCGCCCATCGACTCACTAATGGCAGATGTCCCTCTGGCTGAAGTAACAGAGCCCAGCCCCTCACCAAGAAGACAGAGCCCTGGGTTCCCTCCACTGTGTGTGTGACCAGGCTGTCTGCAGAAGAGTAACGCCAGTGAGGCCTTGAACCCAGTGTGTTCTGTAGAATGGACTAGGGGGCCGCACCCAGCAGTGGATTGAAAATTGACGGCTGCGTGGTTAAAACATACTTCCCGAATACACAGTGCGGTTCTATCCATCTATCTGCCAAAGGACGGCTTTTAAGCGTGTTTGTGGATAAGGAATCGCAGGTGTAAACCTCCCGACCATCCCATAGTCTGAATCCACAAGTAAATTGGTTACTATGTTAAACTAAGTAGTGATATGATACTTAGTAGCTAATGTGCTGTCCTTTAAAAAGAAAAGCTGGCAGCATATTATTGTTTAGTAGAAGACTGGACCAGACTCCTGGGAGCCTAGAGAGCATCTGGGTTGGGGTGGGCTGGCTTCCACCAAGGAATCAATGTCACAACTCTGGCTGTCTCCACCCCGCCCCCCTTTTGTCCTCTCACACTGAGGTGCCAGATCCAGATGCTAGGGAGGCCAGGCCTCTCCCGAAGCCTGTTAAGTGGGCTTTGCAAAACATATCATAAGTTGCTAAAGTTGAATAATGATATTGTTACTTTGGCAAAGGAAACATACAGACATGAGACAGCATTCCACAGGTAAAGAAGGGCATACAAGAAAAAGTAAGCCTCCTTTTTGCCCAGGATTTCATGAACGTGGCTTTTAACACTGGTGATGCTAGTGTTCAGCGTCTCCCAAGAGTCAGGCAGCCCGGGATCCGGGCGCGCTGACGTGCTGACATGTTATGGATTCACGTGGCACATATGTGTTCTTTCTCTGTGGCAGGCTGCACCTGTGTGCCTGGAAAGGGTTCAGCAGGCAGAGGGAAAGGGAAAGCTGATGTGACGGTGTGTATGGTGTTTGGTGGGCGGGCCAGGGGGTCTGAAGGAGGAAGGAGCATCTGAGAGGCCGACGGGCCGGCAGAAGCCAGTGACGTTGCCTGCGGGGCACAGAGACAAAGAAGGCTGCCAAGGACCCGCGGTGGCCGTGGGCTCTGTGCATCAGTAAGTGGGCACTTCGGAGTGTGAGCCTCAGGAGGGAGGGTGAGTCTGGAATCTGTCGCCATCCGAGGGGTTTGAGATAGCGCTCCCCGTGCAGCGCAGACACGTGGGAAGTGATGGCCTCGGGAGATGGACCAGACGGGAGTGTGCACCCGGGAAGGAGGGGCCAGGACCAAGCCTGGGACCCCAGGGCTTCAGGTAGGTACGAGGAGGAGCAAGCAAAAGAGGCGGAGGACCAGGACCAGGACAGCAAATGTCATGGTCACAGGGTAGACCCTATTTCTGAGAGGCAATCAGCTGGGCGGGAGCCCAGGGTGGGGACTGGCTGCTGCAGTGGGAGGCCGGCGCTGACCGTGAGGAGGGCCCCGTCAGGGTGTGGGCACGACAGTGAGGGCGCTCAGGCGGACCCGTCAGCTCCTAGGAGAAGCAGCTGCAGCAAAGGAGTAGAGACGGCAGGGTGCGGGGGGGCGGGGGACACCGGAGCGTGTGAGCTGACGGTCCGGGGTGGGGGTGCTGGGTGGACGAGAGACTGCAAATCCTTCTTACTTGAAGGTGGGGTGTAGGCCTGTCCACCAGGTGGGAAGGCCTGCTGGGGGCTTGGAGTCAGGGGGAGGGGTCAGGCGAGGGAGCCAGGAGGGTGGGTGCTGGGTGGAGAGCGCGCCAGGGCTTGGGCTGGGTGTTCTGTGACTCAGGCACAGCCTCGGGGTGACTGGGCGCGCACGCGAATGCAGGAGGGTGGAGGTGTGGCGAGAAGCAGCCTGTGCACAGGCCAACAGGCAGTGCCACTTCTTAGTCGGCAGGTTCCAGGCATCAGCGACGTCTCCACATGTGCTTTCTATGAGGAGCATCCTTGGCACGTGCAGATTTTGTGAAAAGGCAGACCAGAGATGCTGTGTCAGTCAGGTAGGCTCCGCAACAAGATGCCTCGCTACCAGCAGGAGGCTTCCTGCAGAAATGCATCCTCAGGGTTCCGGATGCCCAAAGTCTCAGGCCAAATCCCCAAGCGCTCTGGCTTCTTCCTGGCTTGTCCACAGCCACCTCCTCTGTGCTCACATGACCTCTCCTCTGTTTTCTGCTGGGGGCTGGAGGTTGTGGGGGACAGCACGTGCTCCGGGGTCTCCTCCTGCAAGCACACTAATTCTGTTGGGAAAAGGACACGCCGTTATGGCCTCCTTTAACAGCAAGCACCTCCTTGTGGTCCCCGTGCCCACATACAAGCATTCTGGGGGATGGGGATTCAGCTTACCACTTTTGGGTGGGCACGATTCTGCCCACTACCTCTGCTGAATGGAATCAGACATTGGTTTCCAAGTCAAAGGCTTTGGTGGTGAGGCTGGTGGACGTTGTAAGCAGGGTTCCCCCAATCGTTACTAGAGGGGATGCTTTCCTTGGAAAGGGCCCAGATTCCTGTCACTACCTGCAGGTGGGGGGCTGCCCTCCGGGGTAGCTAAAGGGCAGCCTGGCAGGAGCAGGTCCTGGCTTTGCCCACGAAGCCCTGGCCACACCCGCATAGCCCTCAGAGCGCTGGCCTGGGCGGGGCACTGGGGACACTGAGGCCTGCTGTGCGCCCAGGCACAGGTCTTCTGGCCGCTAAAACACTTCACTGATAACACTTAAATGTGGGCCACGTGTGTATCCAGTGTGTTGAATAAAAGGTATTCTTCGATTACTTTGGGCTGTTTTTTGTCACCTTTTTACAAATGTAGCCAACAGGATGGTTGGCAAGTGCCGGTCCCACCGGGTGCCCCAGGGACTGTGTGTTCCGAGTTGAGGTCGCCCCGCTGGACCCCACAACCCACCCGCGAGATCCTGGTCCCCAGACCAAGATCCTCGTCACCAGCCCGCCCTCCGCCCTGAGACTCCAGCTCCGGGGGCCCCTGCCTCGGCCACGCCCAGGTCAGGAGCCCCACCCCAACCCCGCCCCTACCACGCCCCCGACGTCCCCTCCTCAGCCTGTGCGCACCGCCTTGAGACCCTGGTTCCTGGCCTCAAGACTCCTGCCCCGATCACGCCCGGGCCCCGAGCCCCGCTCCCCAACCACACCCTGGCCCAGACCTCACCCCCCAGCTGCGCCCGCGCCCCCGAGATTCCCTCCGCAGCCCGCGCGCACTGCCCAGAGACCCCAGCTGTCCGCCCCGAGTCCCAGGCCTCGACCACGCCCCGGCCTGCAGCCCCTCCCCACCCGCGCCCCCTGTTCCCCGCTCGGAGGACCGCGTCTCGGGTTCCCTCTCCCCGAGCCCTCTGAGCCCTCCGTCCCCGGCCCCGAGACCCCCGCCCGCCTCCCCTCCTGAGTCCTCGTCCAGTTCAAGCCTTCACACCCCTCTGAACCCCAGCTTGGGCGGGAGCCCCCACCGCCTGCGTGAGAGTTAACTAAATATCCCGGCCTGCCGCCTTCCACTTCCGTGGGTCGGGCGCGGGCCAAACGACTAAATCACCGAGGAGCCCCTCAGCTCCCATAGCGCAGCGTGCGGGAGAGAGCGCGGCCCCTTTAAGGGGCACGATCGGTGCCGGGCCCTGACGTCACAGGAGTGCGGAGGGCGGAGATAGTGCGCAGCCTCTGCGCCGGGAGGGGCGGGGCGGGGCGGCCCTGACCGCTGGGAGGATCGCGGAAGACAGCGGAGGCTGACGCTGGAGTGCTCCTATTAGGCACCGCCCCCCACACGCTTCGCCCCTCCTCCTAGAGGCCCCGCCCCACCCCGCCCCGCCGCGCGCGGGGTCTCCCTGCATTCCTTGCCGGCCTCCCGCTGGCCCCGCCCCACCCGAAAAACGCCTTCTCCAGTGGCCCCGCCCCCCCGCGCAGTACCGCCCCGCGCACGCCCCGCCCCCCGGCTCCGGGCGGGACTCGCTTCAGCGGCGGC
>NC_043701.1:185815986-185820898 GCF_006229205.1 Suricata suricatta
CAGGCGAGCGGCCGCCGCCGGTCCAGGCCACGATGGCGGGCAAGGCGGCCGCCCCGGGCACCGCGGTGCTGCTGGTCACGGCCAACGTGGGCTCTCTCTTCGACGACGTAAGTGCCGTGGCCGCGGCGGCCAGACCGCGACCCCGAATCTGAGTCCGCGCCCTGGGGCCCCGGAGGTCCATATCCTGGTCCCCGATCGCGAGCGCGGAGCCCCAGGTTTTGGACTCACACACTGAGTCCTGCACCTCAGGACCTGGACCCCGACTCTGGGTCGTCCAAACCCTCGTACCCCTAAACCTGAGGACCCTAGACCCCAGACTCCGGTCTCCTGAGCACTGCCCCAAACCCTAGGACCGGGGTCCCCCACCTCCTGCCTCCAAACTGCACAGGCTGAACCCTGACCTCAGAGCGGGGGCACTGGACCCCAGTTCCTAAACTCCAATTCTAATCCCTGTCCAAGGTCCCTGGATCCTGATCTGAGGACCCTAGTCCAAGGGTCCCAACTCTGCTCCCTGAATCTTGCCTGTACAACCCTGACCTTGGTTCCCAAACCCCAGTCCCCCGGAGCCTCCACGGTGCTGGTACCTGGCCACAGGCCGGGTGTGCAGGCCTCCCCTGCCCGCCTCCTGGTCGGTTGGTGGCTCACTCTGGCTCCCAGCGGGAGCCCTCATTTCACCTTGTAACTTAGTATCTGTCTAGTTCTCAGACCGGGCCTCTGTGCCCGAGGACTTTGTGTTTCTCTTTATTAAAGAGAAAGATGCCGAGAAGCTTTCCAAGGCCAAAGAAGGGAAGGGACTCTGCCCAAGGCCTTTCCCTCCAGGAGCCTCCCACCCAGGCACCCAGGGCGGCCCTTGGGAGACCAGGCTGCAGGGAAGTGGGGCGCCCGGAGCTCCCGAGGCAGGAGGCAGGCCGGGGCTGACCTAGTTGGGTGTCTCCGCCGAGGTGCCAGCCCGCTGTTGGTACTTACACCGCCAACCCAAATAAAGCAGAATGCGGCTCCAAGTGGCGTGCTTGTTTAAGAAACAAGGGTGATGGTACAGACGGAGCCTGTGGCGGCCGCGCTAGGTGAGCGGTGGGTGTGGGCTGGTCCACCGACAGGAGCATGACTTCGATTCCGGGAGAGGGTTCTGGCGTCTGGCCGAGCCTTCCTTTGCCGGCAGCGGGCAGGGGCGAAGTGCTTCAATAAGCCAAGGTCACGGACGGGCTAGGTTTGATTTTATTAACAAAGAGGAGCTGCTATTTTTGTGTTTTTCTTATTTTAACTTCCAGGCGTCCATGTATGCTCCTTCCCTGCTGGGGGCGAGCCGTTTCCCTCGGACAACTTTATCTAGTTTCGCGTTTGATCGTTTCTACAAAAGTGCCCTGTATGGGTGTGTGTCTGTATATTTAGCAATCTATTCTCGGCTTTCCAGTAACATGCCGCTATAACATGGTTTTGCTCAGATGATTCAGATCCGTTAGCTGAGGCTTCAAAGCCTCAGAAATGTCAGGAAAATTAAGCATGGTGGGGCATTTTAGTCTCAAAGGGAAAAAGAATTTTGCTGTGCAAACACTCTTTCCAGTAATCTCTGATTGTGCGTTCTAGCATTTTTGTTGTGTTCAGCGGTATATGGCACGCTTCTCTCTGTGGACAGTAAAATGGGTGACTGAATTTACTTTTTTCTGGCAGCACGTTCTCTCCGAATTTCCACCTGTCGTGAAGGCTGCACGGAGCTGTGCGGTGCGTTTACCGCGGGAGGGAACACTGGTTCTGGTAAACGCTGGTTAATTCTGCAGGATGTCTTTGGTTTGTGGGCTCGTAGACAAGCATCTGACCGTAACCTGTAACCTCCTCCGGTGTTCGGGTGTGGAGTGCCCTCTGGAGCGGCGGCGTGGAAGCAGTCTCAGCCCTGCTGGGGGGCGCCTGCGGGGGCCAGGGCGCGGGGCGGTGGTGCCTGTGGGAGAGGGCCTGGCTGGTGAGGGTGGTGGGTGCCCGAGTGACGGGGGCGTGAGCGCCTCGGCTTCTGGCAGAGGCTTCAGCAGGTCTGCCCAGGGACTCTGTCTGCCCGACGTGTGCCCGTGTGAATGCCACACACCTCAGAAGGCGGCCGGGCCTGGGAAGGAATGCTTTCTGTCGCGGGGAGGGCGTCTGAGTTAGGAACAGGCCTGGCGTGCCGTGGAGAACGCGCCCGTGGCAGGTGTGCGTCGTGCATCTGTGGTCTTTCCCTGTTACCTCCTCGCCGTCCGGAGGTGACTCGCCAGGACTTGTCTGGCAGGCTGCTCTTCCTTCGGCACCCTGGCTCGCGACCCCCCGCACGGCTGGCGCGGCCCCAGGCCCCTCCTCCCTGCGATGTTACCCTCAAGGGGTGCCAGCAGCTGCAGTGCCTTGTTCTCCAGCTGTACCCTCACCTCCTTCAGAGCCAGGGAGGACCCCGAAGAGTGCTGTTTACGTAGGGAGGAGTGGCCGGTATCTCTGGCGTCGGGAGGTAGGAGCTAAGAAAGCGGAGACCGAACAGGTTGCTCAGGTGTCAGAGCAGTGACGTTGTCACACGTCCTGCCTCCTTCAGCAGGCTCCGCAGCGCACTCAGGAGACAAGCTGGGACAAGGAGGTGGTGGCGGTGTGTTGTTGTGAACACAGCTGTGACCCAGTGAACCCCTGGCCACGTCTCCTGGGCTTTACTCCAAGGACCTCAGTCCAAGCCCAGGAGACCTGAACCTGCACGCGCATCTCCCTGGCTGGGGCGCCTCGACGAGGCTGCGGGTGCCGTGACTTCTGCTTTTCTGGGTTCACCACGCCTGCCTGATGACCCCCGAGGGCCCTGCGGCTCTTCTGTAGCCCCCGCTGGAAGGGGGTGGCCAGGGCTGCGCACCCAATTGTTTCACTGGATTTTTGTCAAGGGAGGCGTCCAGCCTTTGGTTCTTTACGTCGTTGCTAGAAATGAAGTCAGAAGGTGGATTCTTGCAGCCACGGCTTTGGAGCTGCGTCCCCCCACCTCACATGGCCGGGCTGTTCCTGGGAAGGGCGGCAGGCCGAGTGGCCCGGCTCCGAGTGCACAGCCCTGGGGGGGTCTGCCGTGGGCCCTGCGGCCTGCGGTGCACTCGGAGCTCCCTGTCAGTTTTGAGCTGGTTTCCCTTTGCGCTTGGTCAACGGCTGAGCAGCCCTGTACCCAGGCTTGCAGAGCGGTTGTGCAATGAGCTCTGCAGAGCTGCTGCGCTGCGCCCTTCGCGGCCTCTCCAGTGGCGGCTGTCCGTGAGCCCTGCCCCGGGCCCGGGGGGCCCTTGTTCCTGTCCCAGCCTGAAAACCCCTGGAGCCCCGAGACCCCCCCAGCTGGGACTGTGTGTGGAGCCGTCCCTGCTGGCTCCCCGCTCCTGTCCCAGCTCCTGTCCCAGCACGTGGGCACACGGCTTTGGGGAGGTCCATGGGGACCTCGAGCTGGAGGGCCAGCGGTCAGTCCTATCCGTGTTCTTGCTCTGGGCGGCCCTGCCGGCATGGATCTCTCTACTTCTTCAGGACCTTGGTGACAGCTTTACGGAAGCATCCTTCCCCTGCCACACGGCTCACCCCTTTACGTGGCAGTTATGGGGCAGCGGTTTTCAGTGTGTTTGAAGACTCGTGCAGAGGCCACCACAGTCCATTTTAGAACCTGTTTTGTGTCTAAACAAAAACGATGCCTCAGCAACCACCCTCCCCTGAAACCCTAGCCCCTGTGGTCACCAGGCTACTTCCTGCCTCCGGGGATTTACCTCACCTGGGGGGTTACCTGCTCCAGGGGTCCCCTGCTCCGGGGATGACCTGCTCCACGGGTCACCTGCTCTGGGGATGACCTGCTCCAGGGGTCCCCTGCTCCGGGGGTTTCCTGTAACTGGGAGCCCACGCGTGGCCTTCTGTGTCTGGCTGCACTCACTGGACATAACGTTTCCAAGGTTCAGCCTGTGGCGGGTGGAGGTGCGTCCCCATTTCCTGGGCCTGAGCACGGTGCCCTGGCATGGGCGTGCTGCAGCCTGTTGATCCGCTGGCAGTTGATGGACGTCTGGACAGTTTGCAGGTTTTGGCTGCTGCGAATAGTGCTGCTCTGAGCATTTGTGTCCAGGCCTTGTGCGGAAGTGGGTTTTCATTTCTCCTGGACACATGTCTGTGAGGGGAACGGCCTGGTTCTTGATGGCTCTGGGTTTCACCTTTGGAGGAACGGCTCCCCGCCGCCCAGCGCCTGCACCGTCTTACCTCCCCTTAGCCACCTTCCAGGCTTCCAGTCGCTTCACAGTCTCCAGGTCCTGTCCTCTTGTTTCAAAGGCCTTTCTGCGGGCTGCGTGCACACCCTGCATTTGGCTCCCTCCTCACCCGCACCTCGAAGCTTCAGCCACTTCTCCCTGGCCACACTCACTCCCCACTGGACTCAGGCCTTGAAGGACCCTGTCCACTGGGATCCCTAGGAGGCAGGAGGGAGACCTGGGCCCGGGGCTCAGCCCTTTAAACTCTGCTCCTTCTGCACCGGGAGAGCCCTGTGCACGAGGCCAGTGCGGTGCGGCGGGGAGAGCTGGCACCAGAGAGCCCAGGGCTGCCGGGTCTCCCGACCAGTGCCATGTGCACCGTCTCCTCGGTCCCTGGAGTAGGCGCAGGGGTGGGGGATGACCGGGTTGGGCCTTCCTGCGGGCCCCTCAGTGCCCTGCACACTCCTTGCTTGTGCTCTGGACAAACAGTGTGTGCTGCTGCCCTAGGATGTGGTCCGGAAGTGGGCCCTGCCCGCCGTGACCTGTATGCAGGCTGCGGGTGTCTCCATTCCTCCTCTTGATGGCTGGGGCGCATCACTGTCCTGCAGCCTCTGAGTACACTGTGCCCTCGGCCGGCGCTGTCCTCCGGGGTGTTTCCTGTCTCTGTCAGCGCCAGCACTGCCCAGCGGTGCTCTCTGCTGCGGTGGGGGGGGGGGGGGGGGGGG
>NC_043701.1:185820998-185823087 GCF_006229205.1 Suricata suricatta
GGGGGGGGGGGGGGGGGGGGGGGGGGGGGGGGGGGGGGGGCGGTGCTTCCTCCATTTAAGGGGTTTCGCGTGTCCTGACTCCAGTGATGTGAGCATTGCACATAGGCTTGCTGGGTATTTACACCAAGGCACATCTGTGCCCACAGCCTCTCGGCCTGGAGGACCCTGCACAGTCACATTCTGGTGGGACACTGCTGAGAAACGTCCCTCCCTCCACTTGAGTTCAGGGCTTGTGTCACATGCACCATCAGCATGCAGACCGTGTCCCTTTGGGAGCGGGAGGGCAGGCGAGGGGCCACGTGCCCTGGGTCTGCCTCAGGTGGAGCGCAGGATTCTGGAGGGGGAGGCCTGTGCTGGTTCCGTGATGTGTGGGATCTGGTCTGGACGTTCCAGAAATTGGCCGCAGGCCTGCCTCCCTGTGCGTCACCCGTATGGAGCCCACTGTTTGACCCCAGGGGGGATGAGGAAGCTGGGGCGGGTTGCTGAAGGACCGCAGAGTGACGGCTCCTTGAATGGGGACCCTCCAGCATGGCATCCGTCCCTGCAGGCAGGCGGGTGGGCTCAAGGGTCTCCTCTGGGGAGGTGGGCTGAGTCCTGGAATGGGGTCCACTAGGTGGGGGGATTGGCACAGGGCCAGGGGGCTAGTCATGACGGCAGTGGAGGAGTCTGGGCACTGTCTTGGTCACCTGTCTGTTGCCACTTTTTGGGACGCAGCCTGGCCATCCCCATGTTTCCCTGGGCCCTTCCAACACGGGGAAGCTTGAGTAGTTCGGTCATGGGGGCTGGGGAGGGAGGTGGCAGGGAGAATGGGGCGGGTTCCCCTGGTGAGCGTGGGTGACTTTGACTTCTGTCTTCTGTTGCTACTTCAGGTAATTAGGGCATTTGAGACACTCCTGCCTCGACCTGCTCCCCAAACAGGCTGGGGGTAGCAGCTGGCCTCCAGGCTCGAGGCCCAGCTCCTGCCTGGCCCGGCCCAGGAGGGGTGCCCTGTGGCATACTTCCTTCTCTGGGGTGGCGGCCTCTGCCCTGGGGCCCCCTCTCCTCCCCATGCAGTGGGGATAGAACTCTGATGCCTGGGTCCCCTCACCAGGGCCTCCCCTTTTGGGGGAGCAGATGATAGTTCAGCGTGTGTTTGAACCTGAGAAGTGTGCTCACATGGAATTCCCAGCAGGGGCCGGGGCCGGGAGGATTGTTCCAGGTGTGCCCTTGGCTCCTGGGGAACCGGGATAATCACACGTGCAGGCAGAGACACTGATGAGGCCATCGGGGTTCTGACCTTTAACCATGAATGACCATAACGCAGCGGCTCATCCAGCCCCGTGGAAAACGTGGGAGCGACGTGAAAGCCTTCGTGATTTTCAAGTGACGGCAGCGTCCGTCCAGAAATGTGATTGTGGAGTGATTCACGTTGAATCCAGGTCTGGGGTGGGCTGCATGTCGGTCCGGGGAAGGCGAGGCTGCACCCCAGAGGCCGGGGGCCCCTCGTTCTCTGCGGCAGAGTGCCTGGGCTCAGACACCCTTCTCTCCCGCCCCACCTCTCAGGGCCCCCGGACTAGCAGTTATTCTAGGAACTAGAGGTTACAACAGGGGGCACGGCCAGGCCTGGCCTCTGTGCCGGGACCCGCCCTCCATGCTGCTGTGAGGCCACAGGCCGTGGACTGCAGGGACATGCGGTGACAGGAAGATATGGATGCTGCAGTGTGCCTCTGATCGCATGTTACCCCATTTTGCCTGTTTGTGCATCAGAGAGGCAGGAGTGACACCTGGCACAGGGGCTGTGGCGGGGGGAGGGGGGTCCCTCACAGGATGAGGTGCTGGTGTTATCAAGTGGCCCCAGGCACCGCCTCTCAGAGTCTCTGTCCCCTCCTTCCCACCCAAGGTCTCCCTGGGCTGGTAGCCTCGTCCTTACCTGGGTCCAGGGCTGAGCAGTGCCCGGGCTGCTGGGCTGGCCCATCCGCTGCCCCCAAGCATGGGCTCCTGTGTCTGGCCGATGGGGTGGCCTCGCTGGTCGGCCCCTGCCGCTCCGTCCTTGCCCCCTGCTGGGCATCTGGGACTGTCATCCCATGTGCCCCCCCCCCCCCCCCCCCCC
>NC_043701.1:185823187-185838998 GCF_006229205.1 Suricata suricatta
GGGCCCCCCCCCCCCCCAGCGCCTGGGGCAGCTCGGTCACGGCCTGGATAGGGTACTTTTCCGTGGCTGTGCTTATACTGAAGCTTCTCGGGCCCCTCCCCCTGCAGACAGGCTTGCATGGCGCCTTCTGGGGACCGCTCCCCACGACCAGTGCTGAGCTGCCCCGGCCCCCCTCCCCTTCCCCCCTGAACCAGGGACAGGCTTTGTGCTCACTGCTGATGTGGCTGTCAGCACGCTCCATGGTCTTGGGGCACTGTGGGTGCTGCAGGGTGTAGGGGACCCCCGCGCATTCCTGGACCTGTCAGGGCGTGAGAGAAGGGTCCTACAGCCCCTCTGCTGGTCGGGGAAAGGGCTGCGGGTTCCAGCTTGGGTCCTCTGTGCGTTTTTGTCGCAGGTCGGTGTGCGTGTCCCACAGTTTGCCCACCGGGGACTTGACAGCGGTGCAGCTGTCACCACACTCGTTTGAAAACACGTTCCTCCCGGCCTGTTGGGGCCTTCGGAGCCGTGGCTCTGGTCCCATCTCCGGAGTCCTGGCTTCACCATGAGTGCCGGAATCCCACCGTCTGTGGCCCTCGAGTCTGGCTTAGGTTTTCCACCCCTGCTGCTGTTCGCGTCAGCCCTTCTGTCCCTTCTCGGGGCCCAGCGGGTTTCTGTGGGGCGCGCACCCTGGTTATGGATGCGGTGTGGCTCCTGGACTGAGCTGCTGCGGACGGTCGTCTGCTCCTCGGCTCTCGTGCCCAAGGAGCGTGTGTTTCTCCCCGGCGCCGCCCACGCGCTCCAGGCCACACGTGTCTACGCCGGTGGCGTGCAGCTTCCACGCATTGACTGTGGGCGTGCGGCCGCGTCTCCCTGTGCTTGCCGGGTGCATTTTCTGCCCTCTGCCTTTGGAAGCGAGGCATCGGCAGTGTGCTTTGCTGTGCCACTACGATGGCGCCGTGGATGGGGGCGCCCTCACCGTCCTGACCACGGCACTCGGCCGCTGTTGGCTGTGTCGGTGGGAATGACTCCTCTGGGTCTGGTGCGCTTCTGCTCGCTCCCTGCCCCCTGGTCAGGCCCACAGGAGGCTGGGATCTCCCAGGAGGGGCGTCTCCCTGTCTGGAATGTACCTGTCATAGTGTCACACCCTGGAGCAGGATTGTGCAGGTGAGACCGGAGCAAGGACGGCCACCTTTGGCTCTGGGACTCTGTGTCTCTGCCTCACAGGCGGTGTGGACGCCGGGATGGGGCATTTCTGTGTCAGGCTGGTGCCGAGTCCCACATTCGAGGGTCAGTCTGGTGGTATTAGTCTTCAGGAGTGGTGGTGGCGTCCACAGCTCTCCTCCCCCTGCCCCTGCACATGGACGACCCCGCCCCCGAGTAGGGCAGAGAGTGCCTCTGGCAGGTGCGTTCTCTCCTCCCAGCCTCTGGGTGCTGTGGCCGTCCCCACTGCTCCTGGGTGTCTGGGATGTGTAGTCCCGCTGAGGGGTGTCATTCCACGGGGCCCCGGCCGTCGGCACACTCTGTCAGGTGCAGGACTCCAGCGAATTGGCAGCCGTGTTCCCAGAGGTGCCGGAGGAACCTGCCCTGGGAGGGGCCTGGGCCTCCTGGCGGGGGGGGGGGGGGGGGGGGGTGGCACGCCCTGTGCTCTGGCCCAGGCCTGCCTGGAAGGGGGCGGCGCCCGCATCCATCTGGCTCGGGGGCCTTATTTAGCCACCTCCTTCGTTAGTCCCGGGGTGCCGCCGGGGGTGCACAGGGCAGATGAGGGAGGACGGGGTCCTCAGGATGACTGGGACGCAGCTGCCTGGCCCCAGCTCGGCTCCCCGCCTCCGGTGGATGCCTGCCTCGTGAGACGTTCCCGTAGACGGTAGGCTGGGGGGCTCTGACCTTCTGGGCGAACCTGGTCATGTGGAGCTGAGAGCTGGGTTGAATGGTCAGTGCTTTTTTTTTTTTTTTTCCTGTAATGCTTATTTTGAGAGAGAGAGCGTACTCAAGTGGAGGAAGGGCAGAGAGAGAATCCCCAGCAGACTCCATACTCTGGGCAGATCCTGACGTGGGACTCGATCCCACAAACCGTGAGACCATGCCTTGAGCTGAAATCAAGAGGACGGCTCACCAGCTGAGCCCCCCAGGCGCCCCTGACGGCCAGTGCTGTTGAAACTACTGTGCGGCCTCTTTCAACAGAGCCCGGGGCAGGTGTGCCCCAAGCGGCGGCCGGGGACACATCAGGGGACGCGTGGAGCCTCCCGTCCTGGTTTGCCCGCGGGGGCCCTGTGGGTGTGCTCAGGGTCCCGGTCCAGTCCTGGGCCCAGGCCCAGCTGGGCTGTGTCCCTGGGCCTTGCTTTCCCGGCTCTGCAGGTGGCTGCCCCGCACCCGAGTGCTCGGTGTGCTCTTTGCTTCTGTAACGTGAGGTGATTTGGAATTTGGTGAAGACAGGTGTCATTCTGTTCAGAATGACGTCTGTCCAAGTGACAGACAAATTTGTGGGGCCACGTGTTTTGCTTTTTTCTCCTTCATCACCTTTGGTTTTTCAGATCTTTTGTAGCTTCCTGTGTTTGCTGCGAGGCCGCCACCACCCTCACCGCCGCGTCCAGGCACCGCGCACCGTGCACGCCGTCCAGGTGGAGGTGGAGGCCGGGCCGCGCGGGAGGGGGTCGTGCTGTTGGTGGCGCCAGCAGGATGTGGGCGAGTGGCAGGAACTGACCATCCGGGGGAACCAAAGCAGAGTCCCGGTGGCTGATTCGGGGACCGTCCAGGACGCCAGCAGGTGGGGTCTCGGCTATTTCTGAAGCCCCCAGGGCCCTGTCCTCACCTCCACAGCCCAGACACCCTTGGTGCTGTTGGCGAGGCATTTTGGGGCAGGAGGTGCGGGTTCCCAGGGTGCTGGGTGATTGTGCTGCACTGCCCAGGGCCCACCTCAGCTGGGTGTGCGGGTGTGGACCCAGAGGACTCATTTTTAGGGACTTTTAATAGCGTGGTTCCAATGGCCTTGGGCTTAGTGAGTGTCTCAGAGCTGGGCCCTGCTCCACGGGCTGGAGCCTTGGCCGGGAGCACCAGAGAGCACCCCTGAGCGCTCCCCACACGGGTGCTCCCAGCAGCCCACTCGCCCTGCCTGCGTCTGTGGGGCATTCCCTGAAGTGGCCAGGCACAGCGGCTGAGTGTTGGGGCATCTCAAGGGGCCCTGGGGGAGCCCCTGGGGCCCCTCATGCCCTGCCTTCCCGGTCCCCGTCTCCCGCACCCATCCCTCCAGTCTGTCTGGGATTCGAGGGCTGCAGGGTAAATCCCAGGGAGCTGTGGGTAACGGGCGAGCACCAAGACGGGAGGCTCCTCGGGCTGAGGGGAGGAAGCCCCCGGGAGCCTGGGAGGGGCCTGGGGCTTGGGGGAGGCCTGTCAAGAGGGGTGTTCTGGGGGCTGGGGCGCAGGCCCAGGAACCAGCAGGCAGGAGCTGGGGTTTGCCATCTGAGGCGTTTTGCATGTGGTCAAGGCCTCGCCCCCTGAGGCAGGGACTCCTCCTCATGCCTTCCTGGGAAGAGGCACAGCCCGCCTGTGGGGCAGAGGGGCCTTACACTGGGGCCGCCTGGCTCACGGCTCACACCCTGGGCACCCAGCTGCCCCGGCCGCCCAGTGGCACAGGAGGTGGACTTGAGAGATGCCCTGGGCCCAGAGACCACAGGTAGCCCTCGGGCCAGCAGCGGGGCCGGAACCTGAAGTCTCTGGGGCATGGGGGCCATCTGGAGAAGTAAGGAAGAGGCGGCCTCCGGGGCCCCTACAGGGCGGGAGCAGGGGCAGGAAACGGGGAGACGGCCTGCTCGGGAGGCTGTGTGGCCGGCGTGGGCGGTGTGGTCAGCCTGGTCTGGCGTAGCCTTTGAGTGGCGGAAACTGGGCCCTGTGGGCCGAGAGGCAGTGTGGGTTTGATTGTGTGTGAGCCCCTGCTCCGTCTGTGTACGGAGACCACGGCTCGTGACCCCTCGCCCCGGAGCCCAGTAGGAAGAAGCAGTGAGGTGTGGGTCCCCTCGGGCACGGCCTTGAGTGGGGACACTTAGCTCCCTGCTGTGCACGCGCGGGGGCCGTCGGGGCTGCCTGCACCCTGTCTGCGTTTTCACTACTGATAAGTGAGTCAGTCCGGAAGGGGAAGAAGGGGGTGCTTAGGGCTGGGCTGGAGGGTGAGAAGCTCCGGGTAGCCCGGGAAGGTGGGCCGAGAGGGGTGCGGGGCAGCCCTCCGGGACGGGGTCCCTTGGGGAGCACCCACCACGGACTAGGGATGAAGGTCCTGGAGAGCGTGCTCCCACGTGTGACTGCAGTGCAAGAAGGTTCTACCGGGGGAGGTGGGGATGTGTCCCAGATTCCGGGCCAAAAGCGGTGTCTGGGAGCCTGGGAGCCTTGAGAGTTCCAGTTTTCTGTCACGCAAACATCACACGGCGCGGCCCAGAAAGGCGCCTCGGCCGTGTCTCGTGTGACGCTTCGCAGCGCCTTGAGTGCCGGCAGCGCAGACAGACCGCGGGCCCGTCCCGGTGTGCTCCGGCAGCCGTCGCGTCGGGATCCCCCCTGTGGGTGGCAGCAACCTTGTAGCGCTTGTGGGAGGACCCCCCCGCCCCCCCCGGGATTTAACGTGACTCCGGCCGTGTGTTCACGGAGGAGAACGGCTCCCGGGTGGGGGCGGCGGACGCGGGGTCCGGTGGGGGCGCGTGTGCTGGGGTGTGGGGCCGAGCCCGCCGCCGGTGCTGAGGCTGCGGGTCACGTAGGTCCTCCCCAGCAGCACACTCGTGGTCGGGGGCGCACCGGCCCGGACACTGGCTCGGAGCCGGGTCGTGGGCAGCCATGGCCGGTGCACTGGGGCCGCTGGTGGAGCAAGAGTGGACCCACAGCCCAGGCACCCACTGCGCTCGCCCGGTGGGTCGGGCGGCGTTTACAGGTGCTCGCTAGGCTCTCGACATTCCGGAGCATTCTCATCACACCTGCCAGAAACCTGGGCCCTGTCAGCGGCCACACCCCTCCCCTCCCCCACCCGCCCCCAGATCCTGGCAGCCACGGAGCCTTCTGTTTCTGAGTTTGCTGCTTCTGGAGGTTTTCTAGCAACGGAATCAGAAACATGTCCTTTTTGTCTGGCTTCAGGGCTTGTCTGTGATGTCGGGTGCGTGGGGGCTTCGCTCCCTCCGGTGCCCGGATGCCCTCCCGCTGTGCGCCCCACACCGCGTGTGTCCACACCCCAGCTGGCGGACTCTGGGCTCCCGTTAGCAGTGCCGCTGCGAACACGTGTGTGCGCGCGTGTGTGTGTGTGTGTGCGCGCGCGCGCACGCTCGCGAGTAAGCTTTTCACCCTTCGGACATGTACCTGGGGGGGGGGGTCATTGCCAGGTCACGTGGTGGCCCTGTCTTGGACGTGGGCAGCTGCCACCCTGCCTTCCACAGAGGCCGTGGCATCTTGCTCCCCGCCAGTGGTGCCCAAGGGCTCACTTTCTCCACATCAGAACACACTGTCCCTGGTTTTCATTCTGGCCTCCCGGTGGGCGTGACGTGGTTTCCATTTGCGTCCCCGATGGACTGGCGGTCGCCCTTGCGCTTACTACGCGTTCGTGTGTGTTCTTTGGAGAAGTGTTCATTCAAATCCTTTCATGTTAAAACAGTTTTTTTTAATTGTTGGGTTTTTCTGCCTGTGTTCTGGGAAGCAGGTTCCCATTACGTGGTCCCTTGCGTGCGTTGGTGGTATCGTGGTGAGCACAGCTGCCTTCCAGTACGTGGTCCCCGGGCGTCCCCTCCCCGTCAGCGCGCTGCCTTCGCAGGCTCCCGACGGTGTCCGGGAAGCGCAGACACCTCGCCTTCTGATGAGGTCAGGTTCTCTGGCTTGTTCCTGCGCTTCAGGGATCGTCCCCGGGAGGCCCCACCCGCTCCAGGGTCGCGGAGATGTCACAGCCCGGCCTGTCCCCTGCACTGCGCTCGCAGCTCTTCGGTTTGGGTCTTGGCTCTGTCGTGATGCCGTTTTTTGTCTGTGTCGCGAGTCAGGAGTCAGGATCCCTGCTGCCTGCTTCCCGCCCCGGATGTCTCAGCGCCTTGTGAAGAGGCGGTCCCCGGGTGTGCCCCCTGCGCCCGCACGCCTGCCCTGTGCCGTGCCGCGCACGTGCGCGTGTGCGGAGGGCGGGGGCTCTGTCGCGGGGGGTGACGTGGGGAGTGCGCGTCCTCCGCTCCGCGCTGTTCTTCCAGCCTGTTGGGCATCTCCCCCACTTGCACACGGGCTCGGGGACACGGTGCCAGCCGGGCTGCGGCGGGGACGCACCAGACCCGCAGTCGGCTCTGGGCCGTGTCGCCATGTCGACGCTGCGCCTGCAGTGCGCGGCCCCGGGACCGCTCTCCTTGGGTTTAGGTCCTCTCCGCTTCCTTTCCGCGGCGCTTTCCACGGTTCAGCCCGGGGCCTGGTTTCACTCCTTCCTGGGCTTTCTGCCCGAGTGTCGGGACCTTGTTTCTTCCGAGCTGGCTTTTGTAGTGCGCCTCCCTGGGCGTGCGTCCCGCGTGCGGGTGTGCAGCCCGCCGGCCCAGGGGCCCTCGGGGGCCCCGCACGGGCTGTGTCCGGCCGGCCGGCGGCCACGGCCTCGTTCAGCCCCAGCTGTGGAATTTGTGTCCACTGTGTATGCGTTGGTCTAGCTGAACGTTTTCTCAACTTCGTTGATTTTTCAAAGAACCAGCGTTTTGGTCTCACTGATCGCTCTGTTTTCAGTACGGGCTGTGCTCTGGGTGAAGTCGCACAGACACCTTTCTTGAAAGTCACATCGCCGCGGTGGCTCCTGGTGACAGGACCTTGTTCCTTGCCCTCCCCTTCTCTGCTTCTGGCTGACGCCAAGCCATTCTCTGGCGTTTTCCTGAGCAGACACCACTCCGACGTGGCGTCCCGAGTCACCTGTGCCAGGCACCCCGGTGGGGGCCCTGACCTGGGGTCCTCTCTCCTGTGCGACGAAGCTTCGGGACAGTCCTCGCCCGTCTGCTGCCCGGGCCCCCGGTGAGGGGCCGGATGCACACGCAGTGACTTTGGTTGCTGTCTGAATAAATGCAGAGCTCCACCCAGGTGCCCCCCCGGCCTCTCTGACATGGCGGGGCGCCGGTCCGGGACTCTGAGAGCCAGTGGGACGCGGCCACCGGCACCCTGGAGCCTGCGATTCCTGTCACAGGCTTCACGTGCTCCCGTGGCCTCCCTTCCCGCTGACCACTCGTGACTGACAGGAGGAAGAACCAGTAAGTGCCCAGAATAGTCTTCAGAAGTGGGGCTGGGAAGAAACGCCCTTCAGGACGCACCCATCTGGCCTCAGGCATGCAGGGTGCGCTCCGGGAGGTGACGCCGTCTTGCTGAGCCAGGCACCGCTGAGCCCTGCTCTCAGGGACGATCCAGTCTGTGTGGAAGACGCCGGTGAGACTCTTTTACAGCTGCGGCTTACAGGGCGCGAGTTAGATAGACGGAGCCCTTGCTAGTTCAAGCAGAAAAGGACGTCTTTAAGAACAGGTGGCTCCTGGGATGGGCCGGGAGTCGGGGCCAGTGGGCCCAGGGGAGGGGAGGGTGCGTCCCCGCCGCTGGGCAGAGGCTGAGCGGTGTCTGACAGCCTCTCCTGTCACCGGTGTCCCGGGCGCCACGGTGCAGGGGGACAGGGCCTGGACCAGGTGACCTGGGCCCCTCCTCTGGGGCGTGGTGCTGGGGGGCGCTGAGGGGCCCCGCAGCGGCCTCCCCCATTCCTTGTCCTCCCCGCCTGGGCACGTTCTGGGGGAGATGTGAAGTGCCAGGGTCAAGTTCTGGCCACCGTACGGTCGATCACGGTTACGTGTAAAGTGTACATTCTAACAGCTTGTCGTTGGCAGTCTGAAAACAGACGTTTTAATCTGAGACGTAGGGAAAATAGAACGGGAGCCCGAAGACGGATCTCCCCGACGTCTGTTTGGTGAGCTGTGCGGTGACCCAGCGGCGCTCCCTGCGGGGCGGGGGCGCCCCAGACCTCACCCACGTCGTTTGCCAGCGGCTCCCCGTGGAACGCGGTGTGCTTTTCTTTGAGATTTTCTAAACTGGCATTTGCAAGAATTTTTATAGCTCCAAGATGGGGGCGAATTGAGTGTGTGTGTATCTGGGTGTGTCTGTGTGTAAATCTAACACGCCACGTGTAAATACGTGTTGTAATACAGACTGCTTTCCGATCATCACTCTTGACGTGCAGCTGACCTTTGAACAAGCCAGGGGTCCGGGGCATGGCCCCCCGCACAGTCAGAAAGCCCCGTAACAACTTTCCACGCCCTGAGCGCATTCGCACGCTGTTGACAGAAGCCTTCCCCGGGTGCGGTGAGTCCCCGCACACTCGCGTGTCGTGTGTATTAAATCCGGTGTATTCTTACAGTAAGTCAAGCGAAGGACGGAAACCGTTATCAAGAGAACGGTGAGGAGGACGGGACGGATTCACCGTTCCGCACTGTGCTGAGCGGGAGGAGTCAGCATAGACGTGGGCCCGTGCGCTTCACGCCCGGGGTGCAGGATCAGCTGTACGTGGATGTCAAGAAACTGATGCTTGGTGAAGTGTAGACTCTTGAGTTTCATTTCAGGGCAATGAGGGACACAGACATGACGCTGGGTTTATAGGGGGCGTGCGGCGTCTGCCGGGCCCAGAGGTCCCCACCCCTGAGTCTGCGCACAAAGGGAGCGGCTTCCCACAGCCTCATGGGGATCGTTGCTTCCGGGTTCCGACGTGGGGAGGGGACCGTGGCCGAGTGACAAGACCTGTGACTGTTTTCCCAGGTGGATGCCCTGAAGAAAGAAGGGAGCCCCCCAGCTCCCGGGCTGCAGGTGCGGAGCCCCCTCCCAGGTTTGCTGTCTGTGTCGTGAGGAGCGTGAGGAGTGCTAGCCCCTCCCTTCGGGCCCCACGTTTCCTGTTTCTGGGCTCGTCCGTGGAGCGCGGCCCCCACGCCCATCTCCGCCAGAGCATGTCTTCTATGCCCTTCCCAGATGGCCCCACCAAGGGGACCAGGGTGATGGTAAGGGGCTTAGATACTGCAGCAGCCAAACCTTGCCTGTTGGGAGACCCACTGCCCACCCTTCAGGCAAAGGGCATTGACGTCCTGGGCGCAGGAGGGGTCAGGGGGCAGTATCCCCGAGGAAGGAGGACTTTCCGAGCAGCCGTGCCACTGTGGGCCGGCCTTTCTTCCCACGTGTCACTCAGCTGCGGCAGCTCCTGCCCATGGGCTGGGCCTAGTGGGGCCAGCGTCCCCGCCTTTGGGCATGGTTGGCCAATGGTCCCAGGAGCCAGTTGGGAAGCCTTGACAGGTTTTCCCAGAGACACTGCCTTGGGAGGCCCCAGTGGAGGCTGAGGGGTAGTTTGGCAAACATTGTGAGGTTGGGAGCTTTGATTTTCGAGGTGGATGTGAAACGTGGCGTCAGGAAGTGGCAGGAGTAGATGAACTTGCACTTGTGTGTGGCCAGCCCTCCCGTCCGTGGACATCAGTAAACCAGCGCTCATGTCCCCGGGCATCTGGGGACCGCCTCTCACAGCTGGGGACCAGCTCTGATGTCTGTGGTCGTCTGTACCCCGGCTCTCCCATTCCTGGTGGCTGGGCGCCGGGAGCACAGGGGCGGTGCCCAGGGTTCGGAGCGTGCCCGGGCCGGGGGCTGCAGCTGCCCTCTTTCCCGTCAGGGTCGCTGATGTCACAGGCTCAGTTCGCTAGTGCTGGGCGGTAGGAACCTGAGTTAGTCCTGCCTCTGCTGGCTGCTCACAACTGTTCTTTTCCTTAGAGAACAAATTGCAGATTTGAATATTTTGTGTCTCCGTTTCTGAGTTCAGCCTGCAGAGCTCGCCATCCCCCAAGGGAGTCCTCCTGACCTCAGGCCAGTGGACTGTCCCCTGCACGCGGTCCTGCCCCTTGCCTCCCGAGTACGGCCACAGGCTGGTGGCCGGTCTGCCCTGCTCCCCTCCTCCTGAAGGTGCCCAGCCCCAGGCAGGTCCGTGGGGCGCCGGGAGGGCAGACACACAGACGGTCCGTGGGTCCGCTCTCCGGCACACTCATCCCATCCTGACCCTACACGAGCTCCCGCTGGACCGTCCCGCAGCCCGAGGCCCTGCTGCCAGCCCCTACCCAGCTCGTGCCTCGCCCGTGGCGGCCACAGGTAGGAGCTGCCTGCCCTTACCCCGGAGCCGGTGTGTGACTGGAGTGCCTCCCTGTGGCTCCCCTCCCAGGACAGTGCTGACCTTGTGTTGGCATCTCAGCGGACCCTGTCTGTCCCCGTAGAAGGGAAGCTCTGTGAGGTCAGGGTCTGCCAGGCACCTCACGTTGCTGTCACCAGGGGCTCGCAGACAGAGCCCAGGCTTGGGGACGCATCCTGAGATGTCACCAGGGGCTCACAGACAAAACACGAGCCTGAGGACGTGTCCTGAGATGTGGGACAGTGAAGGCCTTTGGGATCGACTGTGTCCCCTCTGCCTTGTTCTCTGTCCTTGACAAGAAAACCCATCAGAGATGGCAGGTGGCAGAGAGGACCGCTGACCTGTGGGTGACTTCTTACTATGGTGTGGAAGGACTGGGGAGGGAGGGGGTCAAGGCCCTGATTCTGAAAAGCACACCCGAGGAATGCTTTCTGAGGAGTCCGGACGGAGGAGGCTCCTGCCCTGGGTGACACTGGCCCTCACCTCCGCTCTGTCCCTCACCGCACACTCCTTGGCCCTGCACCCCGATGGCCAGGTTGGCGGTGTGTTTTTGGGGGAGTGGCCTTCCACAGTTCCTACCTGGTGGCCCCAGGGAGGGTACCCCGGTGTCTTCTCTCCCTGTGGCAGGGGTCCCGGGCCTGGCCCTCTGACCTCCAGCTCAGTGGGGGCTCAGCTCGTCCTCAGTCTCACACTGCTCCCTGCCTGAACCCATTGAGACGGAGCAGAACCTTCCGGAATGTTTTCATGGGACAGGTGTCAGACTTGAACAATATGTAATGCTTAAGGTTGTCTCTCGTTTTTTTAGTTTTTATTTTAATATTTATTCATTTTTGAGAGAGAGAGAGAGAGAGAGCGTGAGTGGGGGAGCAGCAGAGAGAGAGGGAGAGTCAGAATCTGAAGCAGCCTCCAGACTCTGAGCTGTCAGCACGGAGCCTGTGAAGTCATGCCTGAGCTAAAGTCAGACGTTTAAGCACCGGAGCCCCCCAGGTGCCCCTGGCTCTATGTTTGAAGTGTGTGGTGCTGGGCACCCTGGACCGGGACCCTTCCCACGTGCGCACCACCGCAGTCCCCTGTCTGGCATGCTGACATTCAGGGACACAGCCAATTGGGTTGGTTCCAGAGTCACAAGAGGGGCAGGAGTCTCCATGTATGGGGGGGGGGTCTTCTGGGGGGAGGAGGAGCCATGTGAGGACCTGGGGCGACCCCTCCTCCCCAAGGTGGAGGAGCCACAAGGGGGGAGGATGGGAGGTACACGGAATGGGCCAGAGGGGCCAGGCATCAGGATGGAGTGTGTTGGGGGCAGGGGGCAGGCGGCTGAGTGTGAGGGCGGTCATTCAGGCCGTGGGGAGGAGGGAGAGGGCTGCCAGAACTCAAGGCTGAGGCTCCCGTCCTGTCCTGAGTGTGCGGAGCCGGCTTTGGAAGGGGAGCCCGTGCTCCAGCCGGCTGGGGGGACGTGGTGCTTCAGGAAGGACATCAGGCCACGAGAAGGGGGAGTGTGTGCAAATGACCGTGGGACCCTTATCCTTTTGATCTCTGTGTATTTTTCTATATACAACATTCCCTAGACCCTCACTTCAGGTTAAGAGTGAGTGGGCGACAGATGGGAATGGTGTGAATTTGGGAATTGGGCAACAGTTTTGTTCAGAGTCCGGCCTGTGAAGCCGCAGCTTTCCCGGCACCTGGGTGCTGGCCAAGGGTCTCACCCAGCACAGGGGTCCCTCCCGTGTCCCCCTGCACGCGTCCCCCTGCGCCCTGCGCGGCCTGGCTCTGGCCGTTCTCGGGGTGGAGGCGGCCTCCCTGCGGGAGCCCGTGCGGCCGTGCGTGCTCCTGAGCCCGCCCCCCTGTAGTGAGCACGCGTCTCAGAAAGAGGCTGCGGCCGCGGGTTCACGTCGGGGCGATTAGGCACCAGCGTATTCTTTTCACGGGCTTTACGGAGACGGTGATTTCTGTGTTGTTGTGAGCACAGAGCGCACACAGGGTAGGGAAGGCAGCAACTCATCAGTCTGTTTGAAAAGATCATAATCGTGGGTTGCCGTACCGAATATCTTTAAAATTAGAAGGAATTCTTTTCTCAGGACAGCTAGTGAAAAATGAAGTGTTGCGTGGCGGTTGCATAGGAAAAGACTAGAAAAAGGAGGGGAAGGAGGCAAAAGAGGCCCTGAGTTCTCCCCGACGCGTGGTGGCTTTCTCGGTGGCCCTGTGGTTGCTGGTGAGGAGGCTGGCTGGGGGGTTGCTCGGTTGGGATTATGCCCTGTGCTCCGGGCCAGAGGCCCGGGACACCTGTGCCCTTGGGGTGGGCGCCATCCCTGCCTGCACGGGCGTCCCGAGGCCGGGAGGGGCTGACGGGCACGAGGGAAGGCTCCGGGGCCTTGGTGGCTCACGCCTTTTGCAGTCCTCCTGTCTGGTGCGCTGCCTTCATGTCCCGGCCTCCCGCCTCGCTGTGCTGGCTGGGGGCCCCTGTCCTTGCCCCCACTGCTCCCTGCTCGTGCTGCCTGCTCGGGGAGGCCCCTGGAGTGTGGCGTGGCCGACACCCTTCCTGGGAAGGCCGCCGTGGGGGGAAGGCGGGCTGTCCCCACAGCTGGCTTGGCCACCACGTCTGAGAGTCTGTGACCTCGTCTGCATGGATGTGGGACCTGCGGTTTCCATGGCAGCCGCGGCCACAACAGGATCGGTGTTCCCACCTGTGCCAGGTGCTGCGAAAATAGCCCTCGGGCTGGGGACCCGGTTCCAGATGCCCCAGTCTTTGAGGAGGAGAAGGTGTATCTCAGGAGTTTCTCTTGGTGGCTGAGAACTCCCCCTGCAGGAGCCCCCGTGCCCCTCTCCCCAGGAGCCCTCCAGGAGCACCCCCCCCCCCCCCCCGCGGGAGCTCCCGTGCCCCGCCCCCCAGGAGCCCCCTGTGCAGGAGCCCCCGTGCCCCGCCCCCTGGGAGCCCCCCCCTCCCCCGTGGGAGCTCCCCACCCTTCAGGAGCCCCCACTGCGGGAGCCCTGCCGGGAACTCCTCTGCCAGCCGTAGCACAAACACCAGGGAGCCTTTTCTGCGCGGCTGTTTCACAACTTCTGTGCTGAGCAGACACGGCCCCGCTGATTTTACAGCGTGTACTTGAAGTGGTGCATTTTTGAAAATTTATTTTAATTCCAAACCTAAACCACTTAAGAAATGAGCTGCAGACCATCTGAGCACTGTCGTTCTTCACGCTCACCCCGCAGCACGTCGGAGCCCGCCCTGCAGTGTGGACGGCCGGCAGGCGCTTGGGGTTCGTAGTCACCCCCAGGGCAGCCTTCCCAGGGGGTTCTGGACCTGGCGGGGTGGGGCCGGGGCCGGGGCAGCAGACCAGACCCCTTTCCGAGGACACACGTGTGTGGCTGTTTCCTGCCCCCGGTCTCTGACCTGGGGGCTTCAGCCGGGCCACAGGAGAGAAGGCCACTTTCTTCCCTGTCGCCACCTTCCGGCAGTGGGACCTGGGCAGGGGGCAGGGAGGCTCGGGGTGACTGTCACCTGGCCTCCTGCATTGCTCTTCCTGGTTCTCCAGGGAAACCTGTCACACTTAAGGCAGTTTTGAGACCTTAATTTGTTCAACTATATTCAAATAATTTTGAAAAAAATAACAAAAAGAGTTAATTTTCTAGCAAACTGTGTGCAGCCACACAGACTGAAGGAGAGAGAGAGTAGTCACGTTGGCCGGGTACCAGAGGAAAGCGGAATGCGGGGGGGGGGGGGGCTCATCGAAGGCGCTGTCCGCGCGGGTACAGGTGCTTCAGGCCGTCGGGGAACAGCTGGCACCACCGTCACCAGGCAGGTCTGCAGGCACATGCGAGGTGTCCCGGCTCCAGAGAGGCCACGGCCCGCAGGGGCCACGGGGCCACGGGGCCCGGGGGCGGCACCGCAGACCGCTGCCTGTGCGCGGGCCCTACGGAGCACCCAGCAGCAAGAAGTGTCTGCTTAGTGGTGTGTGAGCGTGGTTTCGTGCTTGGAAATCTTGGGTAACAGGATTTAGCTCGTTACTACATTAATAATTTATCAATAGGAAAAGAGCCCTTTTTTGGTCATGTTTAATAGATGCTGAAAATATACTTGATAAAATTCAACGTCTCTCAATTAAACAATGATTACTCTAAATAAATTTGAAAAACATATTTCATTAATATTATTTTTTAAAAACAGAAATCAGATGTTAAAAGTGGGGTGAGACAAAGGTATTTGACATAAACATGATTATTTAAGTAGTTTCTAGAAGCTTTAGCTACTGCCATCAGTAATTAAACAAGAAGAGACCATGGATCCTGAAGTATCAGAAAGGAGGGAGGGTTATTTACAAGTGTGAGTACGCATCTGGGAAACCAAAGTGAATTTCCTAAAACCTGCGATTCGCAGCAAAAGCGTTTAGTAATGAAACTGATCCATGCAGATAACGTTCCTCTGCATCCGGGCAGTCGGCCGAAGGGACCCCACCTGTGGGACGAGACACGCAGGCCTGGCGTCCGGGACTGTGACCCCGTAGCAGAGGCCGGCGACAGCCTGTTTGCAAATGCAGAGACTTAACTCATGAAGAACTAGTAACTTCTGCTAATCTTTAAATCTAACTAGTCCCCTGGGAAGCACACGGTGCCAGCCAGGACGCGGACGGTTGCCAGGACAGACTCCCTCCCGATCCCACGCTGAGTGGGGGCCTGTGGGGCGGCAGGCTGCCATCCGGGCCCAGCTCCCCAGCGCCTCCATTCCACCACCTCCCTGTGCCTGTGGTACTGTCCCTCTGATAAGGCTGGATGCCACCGTCGGATTCTCACACTGTGTCCTGCAAAATCAGAAGGAGAGATACTCCGGGGGGGGGGGGCATACCAACACTCCCCCCAAAAAACCCCATCTTCTTCCCAAGGAGAATGGGCACACTTATTAGAAAGATACCCGCACCCTCATGGTGGCTGCAGCGGATTCACAGCGGCCAGGACGGGGAAGTGGCCGGTGCTGTCCGCTGTAGACCAGCGGCAGAGACGTGTGCACTCAGCGGAGTAGGACTTGGCTGTGAACAAGAGGCGGGTCTCACCATCTGCAACAGCACGGATGGGCCTGGGGGGTGCTGCGCTGCGTGAAGGAAGCCGGACAGACACCCGGTGGTTTCTCCTGTCTGTGGGATCTAAAACCAAATGAGCAAAACGGAGGCGGACTCAGATGCAGAGAGCAGACCGCTGGTGGCCGGAGGGCGGGGGGTGTGGGGGTGCCAGGGGGGGGGGGGGATGCTCCCGCCCTTTCTTTGGGCAACTTGGATACAGCTTCTTAGAGTTTGGGATCTTTTGTATTTGGGGCTGTGTTTTTAGTTTGGGGTAGTTGTGGATGGACAGCCAGGCGGCCCAGAAGGACTGGAGACCCTTTCCACACCCCCCAGGAGCGAGTCGTGGGACCACGCATGGCACCTGTGTCCAAGCTGAGAGATTCCCGTTGGCCGAGCCACAGACTTGACTTGGGTGTTACCAGGGTTCCCACGAACGAGCGAGTTCGGTCCCAGGACCCGGTCCAGGGCGCCGCACTGCACGTGGTCGCCTCCTCTGCTCCTCTGGAGGCTGGCAGTTTCTCACTCTTGTGGGCGGGCTTGGTGGGTGTCCTTCACCTCGGGTTCATCAGACGTCTTCTCACGATGAGCCTGGGCTTCCGGGCTTCCGGGAAGAAGACCCAGACGTTACCTC
>NC_043701.1:185839098-185860939 GCF_006229205.1 Suricata suricatta
GTGGTCGCCTCCTCTGCTCCTCTGGAGGCTGGCAGTTTCTCACTCTTGTGGGCGGGCTTGGTGGGTGTCCTTCACCTCGGGTTCATCAGACGTCTTCTCACGATGAGCCTGGGCTTCCGGGCTTCCGGGAAGAAGACCCAGACGTTACCTCGGGGCCGCCACCTCTCCGCTGTCCGGTCACCCTCTTCCCCTGCGTGCCCGGCAGGGAGGGCCGGTCTCCGAGTGCGCCCCCCACGCGGGGGCGAGCAGGCTGCACTGTGCCGTTGCCCGGAGGGTCTTGAGTCGCCCCAGATTTGGCTGCTGGCGTCCTTCCCTTGGCCCCGTGCGCACGCCCGTCCGGCTGGTCTTCCGAGCGCTCCCTGACTCGCCCTGTGTGTCCTGCCCCTCCCGGCGGCAGCCAGCGTCCCAGGCTCTGCTGCTTTGCTGGAGAGTCGTGTTTAGAAACAGGATCTGGCCGCTGTGGCCCCCCCACCCCCCCAGGTCACACACAGCTTTCCTATGATGGGGGGGGTCTTCCCAGCAGGCTCAGCACTTTCCCGGGGTGTGTCCGGCTAACCTTGTGCCCGCCGGGCCAGAGGGAAGCAGGGCGGCCCCGGTCAGCCCGCGGCTTTGGTGTTTGACAGGCGGGTGGACGTGCGAGTGGCAGCAGCGAATCCTGAGGAAGAAGAGCCGCGCCGAGGGCCTCGTCAGTGGGGCCCCCGATGGGTCGCAGGGCACCGTGCCAGGCGGTCCGACGGCTGGTTCACGGCGCCGCATCGGGCCCTCGAAGGCGGGTGTCGCTGGGGGGACCGTCTGCATCCAGGAGGGTGGACGCCGGCGCACCTCGCGGTGACGATGATGTTACACGCCCGGGCCGCACCCCGCCGCTCCCCCTCGCCGTCCACAGCTCTGTCAGGGGCGCCTCGGCACACCTGCAGAAGACAGGGAGAGGGCAGTGGGGCCTGCGGGGCTGCGAAAGCGACGCGGCGCGGGGAACGGCGTGGAGGCCGGGCTGGAAGAGAAAGCCGCGCCCCCTCGCAGCCCCAGCACGCTCACTCTGTGAGGCCAGCGTTCCACCCGATTCCGTCAAGTCACCGCGTCACTAGCAGAGTCTGTGCTGGTCGGGAAGGAGAGCGGGACCCGACGCAGGTCACACGGATCTGGGGTCCGAAGTGCGGGAGGTTCCGTGCGCAGGCAGGAAAGAAGCAGAACAAGCTCCGCAGAATTTCAGAATCCTTTCCTGGCACGCGCACCACACGCCGTGCACACACGTGCGGTGGTGCACACGCAGACGCGCGGTCGTGCACACACGTGCGGTGGTGCACACGCAGACGCGCAGCTGTGACGGAGCACACCGGCCGGCCCGCGCTGCCGACTCCGGCGCGCCTGTCATGTTCCAGACAGGGTCCGGGCGCCGGGGGGGGACAGGACGGAGCAGCTCCCAGCAGCTCCCCACGGCCTGTGAGGTGGCGCGTGTTTCCACGGGGGACCGTCCCCGGGGGACGGGGGGGGGGGGACAGGTGCAGCGCCGGCTTCTGGGCCTGCACCCAGCCCCCCTTCTCGCCTCCTCGTTTCAAGACCTGCTTATGTAAATACTGTGGCTTAGTGACCTCTGGATGCGAAGTTTGTTGGGAGGAGATTTAACGTGAGCTGTTCTCCGACTTTTTAAGTCGTCCGATGACGGTGGCCTGGCGCTCTGTGACGGCCTCTGGAAAATCCTGAGAATTCCGGCTGGCACAGTCCGTCGGGTGCTGTCAGGGCGCCCAGCGGTGCAGGTGCCAAGGGCAGAGCACGCCCGGGGGGCCCAGCGGGCAGCCTGGCGGCTCGGCGAGACCTCCCGTCTCAGCACAGCGAGCCCTCTGGTCTGCCCGTCCACACGTGGCGCCAGCGCTCGGTGGGACGGCGGGAACCCAGCGTGAATAAGACGGAAACTCTATCGCCAGAGATGTGCGCCTTCGTCACACACAGTTGGAGAAAGTGAGGCAGCACATCTAGACCACAGGGATGTCTGGGCAATTTTGAGGGGACCCAGGGGCGTGTGTGCCCGGCTCCGGTCACTCAGGGCGCGGCGTGTTCCGTGGCACGCTGGCAGCGCTACCAACTTCAGGTTTGTTTGCAGTGTCTTACCCTCACTTGGGGGACTCGCTCCACGCTGCGCCCAGGGGTGCCACGGTGTCGCCTGAGGGGCCCGAGGGTCTTCCTTCGGGCTCTGTCGTGGGGCCCGTCGGCCGGCCCTCTGTGCTGGGCCCGCCGCCTCGGCGAGGGGGCTGCCGGGCCTTCTCTCAGGGCCCCCGACGCCCACCGCCTTTGTCCCCACACGGGACAGCCGCCGTCTCTTCTTTTGTCGTGTTTGTTTTTAACACTCTGTCATGTGCTTGTATTTCCGAGTACCAGAGAATCCTCGTGCACCCACGACGGGGCCATGGAGCCGGCTACCCCGTGGGGACATGTCAGGGTGTCGGGACGCTGACGGGTGGTTCTGGAGGGGCGGGGCGACGGGCCGACCCTGAGCATTTCCCAGCCGTCAGGACAGGAGGACGCCAGGCGCCAGGGCTGTCTGTTAGCCTCACGTCCTCGCGTCCTGGATGCCGCTGCGCGGGGCCATCTGCCAGCCGCCGTCCCGGCGGAGGAGTGGAGACCAAACGCCACCGTGAGGGTCAGGGTCTGGCAGTGCAGGGGGCTGGTGGGAGGAGGTGAGGGAGCGATGGTGAGAGTCAGCAGCAGAGGCTGGAGACCGGGGCTCTTGCCCAGTGGGAACGAAGCCGAGCGTGGAGGGGAAGGGAGAAGGGGCCCCGCCCTCACCCCCACTGACGTTCGGGGCGCTGGTGGCCCAGTCCCCACCACGGCCACTGTGTGCGGTTCCGGTGAGCGGGACGGGCGGCCACGGGGCTGTCGCAGCGTGGACCCGAGCAGGGCTGACCGGGGAGGGAGCAGCTCGGGTGCCGGGGGCGCTTTGGTGCTCCCAGCTGATCCTCCCAGTGGCCCCGGGGAGCACGCATCTCAATCCCGTCTCCACAGGAAAACGAGGGGTCCGGAGCAGGTGTGCCCGAGGTGTGCGCCCCGGGCCCCGGGCTCCTGACTTTGCTGCTGAGTGCGCTCACCCGGGGCGGCCTCTGCGCTGCCAGGGCCCCGGGACGTGTGTCCTGTGCTGCTTCTCGCATTCTGGTGGCATCCTGCGCTGTCCTCTGTCGTCTGTGCAGCCCACACGGGGCTCCTGGGAGGCCGAGCCCCACGCTGGAGCCCAGGCCGTCTGCACCGAGGGCTGAGCTGTCCCCATGGGGTCGTGTCCGCAGTTGGAACGGAAGCCCCCTTTTAAAGAGACGTTGGCCAAGGTGACTTCATATGTGACTGCTTTTGGCGGAGACGCGGGCTTACCGAGATGCCGCAGTTGACGGTGTCTGAGTCCCGCCAGGACAGTGGGTCTGTTTGCTGCAGGGCGGGGTTGGCCCAGGGAGTGAGCAAGGGCCTGGGGGGCTGGTTTTCCCCGTTAAGGGACCCACTAACGGGGACTGTCCTGTTGGCTTCTGGGGAACAAGAAGCAGGTGGGGTGTGGTGACTTTTCAGGGCCAGAAGCCGCATGGCCGACCGGAAAATGGAGAGTGTGTGTTCGGGTCCTGCGCCTGCTGTCAGGTGGTCAGGGGTACGGGGTGTGACGGCAGCAGGCCTGTGGTGTGACAGCGAAGCCTCTTCAGAGTGCGTGTGTGGCAGCGGCTCTGGTCCCTGGAATTTAAAAGCCCCGTAGGCAGTGTTAGTCCTAACTTTAGGGCTGTGAAGTTGCGGCCTAAGATGCTGGCACGGGGCGGGTTCCCGGCTCATTGCCGGCTCTTTGGATTCTTCCGTGCGTCATGTAAACACGTGCGCTCTTCCTTAGCGCCTGGCGTGTGCGCCTCTCCGCAGAGTGGCCCATAGGCCTGTGTGCCTGTGGCATTTGGAGTACCTGCGCTCCACCTTGAGGTGCCCCCTCCCCCCCAAGAGGCCTGTGCCCCACCAGCTGACAGTGGGGTGGCTTTGTCCCGGTGGGGTTCTGGGGTGACTCTGGAGTCCGGGGGGGGGGTGGGTGTTGCCCGGGCGGGGCAGCGGCGGGACCACCGGCAGGAGCGCCCACCGGGCTGTCGGCTCTGGGCCCGGTGTCAGCGGGGCCAGACGCCATGGAGCTGGTATCCAGGCCGGCTGAGCATGCGCACAGTCACTTGGAAACTGGCGAGAGGGAAGAAGGGCAGGTCCCCCACCCCTGACCCGACCTCAGGCCTGCGAGTGCGTTCACCTCTCATTCTTCCCCGGGCAGAAATCCGTTTATTTGAAATCCTTAAGCCATGTTTACACTGGTGAGAAGGAACCAAGTATGAACTTAAACTCGTGGGGTGTCTCCGCTGGGCGCCCCCGGGGCCTTGAGCTTCTGAGTGGCTGTGTGGCTGGGGTCTGGGTGGTCGCGGCTCCGAAGGACCCGTCACGTGGCCTCTCCTCAGCCTCATCCTTTCTTTCCCGTGCTCGCCGCCACAGAGCCATCTGCCCTGGTGGCCCTCGGGGACGGCTCCGTTCCCACAGCGCCGTACCCTCTGGGGACGGCTTCTCCCTGCCGCCCGCCCTGGCCCCCGGGCCTGCAGACGCGGTCTCCCCCACGGTGCCCCCACCACACCGCACTCGGGTTTCTGCCCTTTTCTGCACATCCTCGGCCACGTTGGTGGAGGCTGTGTCACTGTGACACACGAGGCGTCTGGCTGTCGGGCGGCGGTGTGGGGGGGTGCCCAGCAGTCCAGTCCTTTCCCCCGAGGACCCGCCCTTGTCCTGTGTGGTCCAGTGCGTGGAGCCCCAGGCCTGTAGGTCTGTAGGTTTGCTGTGTTTGCAGGGTGAAGGGTAGGTTCAGAACGAGGGGATGGGTAAGTGGGGGTTCTGGGACTCAGCCCTGCACGGGAAGGGGAGACAACTCTCGCCTCAGTCCCCACCCCCCGCCACCCCCCGCCGGCTGTGGCGGTGCCCTGAGGCCTCAGGGGCTGGGGAGGGTCCAGGCTGGACCATCATCCCCTGGCCGTCTGACCCACTCCTGCCCTACGCTCTGTCCCGCTCTGGGGGCCTGCACTGCACACGGTGCAGATACTTACATTTTCCACTCGATGGGCTAGCAGTGTGCATGTTAGATTATTCTGGATTGTCCTGGAAGACAGGCTCTATGGGTTACATTTCAGCATTTAGCATTTACCTTGCAAACTAAGTAGACGTCCACACGGACTCACGTCTCGCCAGTGCCCAAGGGGGAGCACACACAGTATGAGTCTGGTTTCTGCCCTGAGGCCTGAGGTGGGCGCCTGCGCACAGCCCGCCACGCGGACGTGAGCTCACCGGCAGGCCCGGGTCTGCAGTCTAGAAACGCCTCGTGCCGTGGCCCCTGGGGCTCCTCCAGGCTTGGAGGGAGCTGACGCATGTGCGCAGGATCCTGGCCGGGACAGGGGCAGAGGAGCAAGGTGGAAGGTGCGAGGGCGTTCCAGATAGGGCTGCTGCGCCTGAAGAGAAGCTGACGGGACAGAGGGGGTGTGGCAGGCAACCCGCCCGGAGCGCCGTTTTCGTGAAGTGATTCGGTTTTACTGCAGGTTTCAGGAGAGTCCTCTGGGTATCCCACAAGCCTGGAGATGCTAACTTGTGTCTGAGATTAAATTTACACGAGCGAATGGGGTCAGTGGGCACTGGGGACTTCTGACCCCCTGCCGTGTTGTCTCTGGGTTCGCCGCTTTGTGCGTCCCACGTTTATCTGGGGCCTGAGCCTGGGGTGGATGCGGCCAGGGAAGCCTGTGTTTTGGTGCAAAGAGTGCCTCTGACCCTGGCCCTGACGCCAGCCCCCTCGGAGGCGGGGGAGGTGACCCATGTGGGACAGGGGCCCAAGGGGGGGCTGCGGCCGGGCGGCAGGACCCAGCAGAGCCAGGGCCCAGCAGAGCCCAGCGCGGCCACTCCTGCCTCGGCGCAGGCCTGGCGTCCTGGCGTCCGCGGGCAGGGCCGGCGGCTCCCTGAGGCAGCACCTCGTGTCCTCCCCGGTCACGTCTGTCTCTTGTTCACCCGCGTTTGCTCCCGCCAGGCTCCTGATCTGAGAGGGAGGCAGGGGCTTCCTGTCCTGAGGGGCTTGGTGGCCACTCAGGTCGTGCTCCGAGGAGCACGGTCACATTTCTGGGTCAGTTTACTTGTGGGCATTTTGGCTACATGTTGGCAGTTTCGCCTCACTCAGGATTGTTTTGAAATGAGGCTTAATGCTGCCCTTGAATGGAAAGAAGAGAAGCAGGAATCTAGCGCTAAAATTTTGGGACAAGAGCTGCCCGCACACCGGTGTCTCCGGACTCTGATTCTGCATCAGGGAGGACAGGCAGGACCCTTGTTTTGTGTCTGAGAAACATCACCTTGTACGTGGCCAAAGCTGCGTGGCCTCACCTCCCTCCGGAATGACAGGTGGCCACGGTGTGGCCACATCTTACCGTGGTGCGCGTGGTGCCAGCGGAAGCCTCACAGACGCTGCACCTGCGCACGTGGAGCCGGTGTGTGCACTCATGACCACGTGCCACCTGCACCCCTCCTGTCGGAAACCCGAGGAGAGAGACCCCTTGTCTGGGGGAGGCGGAGGCTTGGTGGTGGGGAGGGGCTGTGACTGACAGCTGGGAGAGTGTGTGGAGGGAGGGGCCAGGCCTGTCACCGGTGTGCACGGGGATGGGGGCAGGGGGTGGCAGGCGCCAGGGACAGGGTCTGGTGCAGGACGGCCTGGCTGTGAGGCCCCTGGCACTACCAAGGGTCTTGAAAGGCCTGCCAAGGAGCTCCAGCCCGCCCCTGGCCACAGTGGGTTCACATCTTGCAGCCACTCCCAGTGGCCATGTGGCCTCGGGCCAGCTGCTTGTCCTCCCTGTGCCTCCTCCTGGGGACCGGGGTGGGTGGCAGGGCCTGCCCGCGGGTGCGGCTCCTGTGGCAGCGCCTGCATGGGATGGGGGGGGACTTTGTGGGTGGGGCACTCCCAGGGCTGGGGGAGCAGCGGGGGGCCATTGGTGCCCCTGAGCCGCAGGGCCTGCGGAGAAGTAAGGTCATGGCGCACAGTCCCTTGGTGGGAAGTGGCTGCCATGGCATGAGCCCCGGGAGAAGGGGTGAGGTGGGAGGGGTCCTGGGCGCCAGCCACGGGTAGAGGGCAGCGCGGAAGCAGGTGCCCCGGCTCCGGGTCCAGAGAGTCGAGCTCACCTGCTCCGGGAAGAGTGGCCGCTTGTGGGCCTCTGTGGCCTGTGTCGTCCGGGCCGTGGGTGTCACGGGCTCCAGGCTGTCCTTCCACGATCCTTTGTGTGCCAACAAGCACCTGCAGGAGGCTCAGCATCGTGGAGGCGCAGAATTCGTACTTCCGCGCTGTTTTCCTGAAGCGCCTGCGCTCAGGTGTTTGCCGCCCTGGACGTTCTGAGCAGGAGGCGCGTCCACGTCCACGTTCAGTGGCAGGGGCGTCCGGGGCGTGTTTTGTGTTCTTAGTCCTGGGGTCCTGTTAGAGCCGGGCCCCCCCCAGGCCCGCACGTCGGGATGGACCCGAGGCCGCAGCCTCACGGGGGTGCGGGGCCCACACTCTCGACGAAAGCGGGATGGGAAGGAGTTTCCAGGGCTCCAGTGGCGGCTCCGTTTCTGGAAGCTGCCCGTGGCCTCTGCCCGTGGCCAGCGTGGAGGCCGAGCTGCCCCGGGCGTCTGCCTCCGGGGGCGGGGGGGTTGCCAGGGCGGCGGGCTCCTGTGTGGCCCGTGCCAGTGCCCTGCGAGCAGGGTCCCACACACTTCTCCTTACTTCCTGACGTTCCTTCTCCTTCCTTAGTAGTGACTTCGGAAGAGCTCATGTTTGATGAGTTCACTTAGAATTCCTTTGCAGGAAAATGGTTTTTAGTTTTTGCTTTGGATATCTGATAAGATTTGTAAAAAATGTGTGTTTCAGGCCTTTGGAGAACATCAGCACTGCTCAGCCCTCACCTGGCCCTACCTCTCTGTCCCCGCTGTCCCTGATGACCCGCCCAGTTCCTGTCCCACTCCCTCCAGCTCTGCCCGAGCCCCTCCCGTGGGGCTTTCTGGGAGCTGTCCCGTGTCCCCCACCAGCTCGCACGGGCACAGCCTGGCTGGACAGGTGTCAGTAGCCCCATGGCCTCACGGCCTACAAGTCAGGTGTCAGTGACCCTGAGGCCCACAGGCATGGCGTCTGTGACCCCAAGCCCTGCAGGCCAGGTATAGCAGCCCCACAGCCTGGAGGTCAGCTGTCACTGGCCCCGTGGCCTATAGGCATAGGTACCAGTGACCCTGTGCTCCGCAGGCCAGGTATGGTGACCCCATGTCCTATGAACTCTGTGTTCATACCTCCAGCCTCCAGCTGGGCTCAGGTTGTCTGGGGCCCCGCATGGCCTGGAGCTGGTCTGTGGGCAGCCCCAGAGCTTAGGGTGAGTGGTTCTGCCTGCCCCCCCCCCCCAGGGCGCCACTCTGCAGGCCCGTGCGCCTCGGTCCTGGCCCAAAACACAGTCAAAGGCTGCGTGTCTGCTCATCCGCCACTGCGCTTCCCCTGTCTTCTGGGCCTCAGATGCGGCCGGAGGCCAGCAGGAGGGCGGGGGGCTCTGGGCCCCTGGCTCACCGGGTTGAGGACTGAGTGGGTCAGGGCTGGCAGCGTGCCTGGCACACGGGGAAGGGGGAGTTTGCTCCCCGGGGACCACTGGCCATGCGCAGTCTGCTACCAGCCGGGGCCTGCGGAGCCCCTGAGCCCCTGCGCCGCCTCCGGGTCCAGCCTGTGGGGCCCAGTGGAGGGCACGGGGCTGTGGAGGAGGTTCTGGGGGTGACCCAGCCTTGCCCGCAGCGGGGGGCCCTGGTGCACGTCGCCAGCCTCCAGTCCTGTCCCTCTCCTGGAGACCCCGCGAGGCTCGGGGGCATGTGACACTCGGCGCTGCCCAGGGTGGGGCTCCGTCGTCCTTGCCAGTGGGAGGGACTTTGCACGTGTTTATTTTACAGGGGCCCTATTTTTAGACTTAAGTTATTTTGGTCTTGAATTTTAAGGTTAAAAAAAACCAAAAACCTCCCGAGACTCAGAATTATCGTGTCAGATTGTTGGAGAAGGACGTGCTGGGCTTCATGGCCCCGTGGCCCTGACCATCCTCTGTGGCTCCTGACTCTCGGTCTCCCTCCACCCCTGCCCGGAGAGGCCCTGCCCTGCGGCCACACGGTCCTGCTGCTGGGGCCTCGCTGGCAGCCCCTGGGGTGGGGCCGACCAGCTTTCGCGGAGGTTCAGGGGCCGTGTCTGGTCGGTGTGAGTCCGGGTCTGCCAGCCCGCAGGGATTCTGTCTGGGGGGAAGAGCACAGCACACTGGGTCCTGGAGCCACAGGCCTGCGGCCACCGTCACAGGACGGCCTCACCGACTGTCCGGCTCAGCCGTTTACATTTTATTTTTAATCTCTTCCCAGCACATACTACAGGCAGAAAGGACTTTACTATTAACTTTCCCTTTCCTGCCAGGGAGCTGGACCCCGTTTCCCCCCCAGCTCAGTTCGGCCTGTCCGGGGACGCCCCGCCTGCGGGTCCCGTGTGGGCTGCCGTCCGTCGCGCCGGTCTGCCCGCGCCGGGTTTTGACAAGGGTCCTGGCGTCGCCTGCGCCGTCTGCGACTGCCCCTTGCCCGCTCCCGCCAGCACCCGCGTCCCCGGCGCTCGCCCCCGCACGTCTTGATGGTCACAAGCAAAGATTCTGTGAACGTTTTCATTTGCATGTTTTTGTGCGCAGGTTTCCATTCCTCCTGGGAAACTCCGCCCGGGCGAGGAGCTGCCGTGTCACGGGCAGACTCTTCCCGGAGCGACTGGGCCGCTTTGCGTGCCCCCAGTTGTGTGGGGCGCTGGGGGCCTTGTCACCCAGGCCCGCAGGGGCCTGCGGCGGCAGCTCCCTGAGGCTTCTGTGCGCGTCGCCTCGGAGGTCGCGATCCTGAGCCGCCTCCAGGTGCTTGTTGGCCGGCTGTGCGTCTTTTTTTTTTTTTTTCAGTAAAGTTCTCTGTTTCCACCCTTTGCCCATTTCCTATTGGATCGTTTTTGTTATCGATTTGGAAGAGTTCTCTACGTATCTGGATACCAGTCCTTGACAGGTGGCTGTTTTGCACACACTGTCTCCCGGACTGCCGCTTGCCCGCTTGCTCTCCTTACAGCGACTTCAGTGACCAGCGGTTAATTATGAATTTTCATAAATATTGCTATCCTAAGAAATCTGCCTGCTGCAGAGTTCTCCCTGTGCTCTCTTTAGCTGTGTGGCTTTATCTTTTGCACTTCGGGTTTTATCCATTTTGTGTGTGACGCGAGGCAGGAGGAGGTGTGCTCTCCCGCCGTGGCGCCTGGCTCGCCGCCGTTTGTCGGTCAGAGGGTGTTTCCCCCACGCGTTGCTTTGGCACCTCTGTTGAAAGTCAGAGCACACGTGCGTGTCTCTTCCTGACTCTGTTCCGTGGTATCGATCTGCTCGTGGAATCTAACTCAGGCCCGCCTGTCTGGGTCACGATAACTGCATAGTGAGGCCGCACGTCCGCCTCCCTCCGCTCCCCGGTCCTTGCACGGTCGCTGTGGGCGTCCGCGGCCCGCCGCCTCTGCACACGTGCCCCCGAGACGGCGCGCGTTTCCCAGAGAGCCTGCGAACACGGCCGGGGCCGCCCTGGACCCGCCGTGAGCAGGGGGGCTGGCATCTGACCGCTGAGTCAGGGCTCAGTGAGGACGGCGAGTCCCTGGTTTCCATGGCTCTTGGTTTCTCTCGGCACCTCTAGCGGTCGTCCGCCCAGAGTCCCCCGTGTCTTTCGTTACATGTGTTCCTGCGCGGTGTGTGTTGTGGTATCGTAACTGGGGTTTTCACGTTTCACCTTCCGGTGGTCCGCTGCTGTCGCAAAGACACGCACGTGATCAGTGGGGCCTCGGGGCCGCGTGTCTGTCTGTCCGTTGGTGTGTCCGCAGCCCCGGCTGGCCGCACGTTGTCCTCTCTGCTTCCGAGCCCGGCCAGTGGAGCCCTGGGGGTGCCAGTGCCACGGGGGGGTGCTGGGTACCGTGGGGGTGCCAGTGCCACGGGGAGGTGCTGGGTACCGTGGGGGTGCCAGGCGCCACGGGAGGGTGCTGGGTACCATGGGGGTGCCAGTGCCACGGGGAGGTGCTGGGTACCATGGGGGTGCCAGTGCCATGGCGAGGTGCTGGGTACCATGGGGGTGCCAGGCACCACCAGGGGAGTCCTGGGTACCTGCCAGGTGGAGGCCGGCCCTGGAGGCGGCCTGCAGCGCTCTGGGCCTCTCCTGCCGGATCTCCCAACACTGCTCTGCTCATTTGAGAAGCGGCCTCTTTGTGCATCGGCCCCAGAGGGGCCTGTGTGCGTCAGAGGCGGTAGTGCCCTCGCCCTGGGCCCTCCCTGCCCGAGGTCTCCTCTCCGCAGCCCGCCGCCTGCGCTCTGGACTTTGCTGCTGCCGGGCATCCGTGTGCCCAAACCCAGGTGCGTGCTTAAGCTGGAGTTCAGACTTCGTCATCTGTGCACTTCGGGGGCCCTGCTTGACCCCCTTTCCCTGCCCAGCCCCCTGCACCTGCTCTGCAGGCTTCGGGGCTGGGTTCAGCCTCTCAGGTGTGAGTCCTGAGGGTCGTGCGCGCCGTGTCCTGTTAACCCGAGAAGCCGCATGAGCGGGGCGGCACAGGGACTGCTGGCTGGCGTGGCGCTTGGACGGGACCGGGCATCGGGGCCTCGGTGTCTCGGGTGTCTGCCCGCGAGGCCCTGGGGTGCAGACTGTGGGGGTGAGGGCCCCACTCCCCCAGCACGCCACCTCCCCCCCGCCCGCCTGTGGGGCATTCGGACCAGGGTCCTGATGGAGGAGGAGTCCCGGGGGCCCAGGGGAGGCCTGTCTGTCCTCGGGCCGGCAGGCAGGGGGGCTGTGCGGGGTCATCCCCGCCTGTCGCTGTGGCACCCAGGGTCCAGCGCTCGCCCTCTCTCGTTGTGCCAGAGATGCTCTCAGCCCCGAAGGCTGGCCTGGGTAGAAGGTGACCACGGGGCGCGTCATTTCCGTTTTTATAGGCCCTTATTCCACATTAAATCTTATTTAATAGAATTCAATCCTGGGTGACTGTCGTTGTCATGGTGAGGGTGTGAGGTCCCCAGGCGCCCTTGAGGGGAAGCTGGTCATTCCGTGGGCAGGTTCGCCCAGGCCTGTCCCCGGGGAGTCAGGCTCCGAGCGCGTCTCTGAGAGCCGCTCAGCGCAGCCGTGTCGTGTGAGAGCAGGTGTTCCGGAGCTGTCGCCCATGGGAGGGTCCCCTGGGAGGGGGCGCGGGCGGCCCTCTCCCTGCCCCTGTGCAGGAGGCCCTGACCCCCGGAGCTCCGGCCGCTCTCCTGGAAGGCCCACCTTCGCTTCCTTTTACAGAACTATTTTTAGCCTCAGGGTATTTCTGAATGCGCTGGCAAGACTTCCTTTCTTGTGAAAGGAAATGGGTTTCCTCCGCAAGGACAGGCCTGTGGCGGGAGGCAGGATTTCCCGGGGAATCTGCAACCAGCGCCCACCCGGTGGGCACATCCCCCGGAGGCCTTGGCCCTCTCTGCGCACAGGCTCAGGAGGGAGGAGGGGGCAGAGGTGTGTTCTGTGAGAGGCCAGGCCGGCCCCCAGGGCACAGCGCGAGCTGCAGGGGAGTGTCGGTGGGGGCACGACCGGCCGTCTGGGCCTCCTGCCCTGCTCTCTCCGGTTACCGCGTGCCCAGACGCCTGCCGTGGGGAGCGGCGCTGCTGGGGGGCTCCACGTGTCCATGCTGCGGGTTGTGCCACAGCGGTGGGCAAGGACCCCAGGGCGGCCCCGCCCCATGCCCGGCTGCCTGGCTCTCGTCTGCAGGGGTGAGCCTCGCACTCCGTCAGCCCACGCGGCGGCTCTGCTGGATTCCTCTGTTGGGGTCTCTTGCGAGTTTCTCTATTAGGTCTTCCGGCATTTTCCTTTGGCCTCTGGGAGTTCCGGCATCAGGCAGATTAGCCCAAGCCGTGTGGCGGACATCCCACACCCGCCTTTCCTGCTTACTTGCGGCGGAGCCTATGGCCCTTTTTCACCGTGGCTTTGAGTCTTAGCTTGTTTTGCGTGAGCTTTGGAGCCAGCCCGCCTAGCGGGGCTGCGGGGCCTCGCCGCCAGGGGTGCGGGCAACGGGGCGGGGCGGCGTCCCGGGGCCTCCAGTCTGGTGTGGCCTCCGCCAGGAGCGACCTGCCGCCTTCCTTGCGCGGAACATTCACAGTAAGAGATCGATCCTGACTTTTATCTTTGCTCGGCGCTGCGGTTGTGACGGGCTTTCTTCCTCGGTTCGTCTTCTGACCGCTGTTGACGTTTAGGACGGCTGTGATTTCTATCTTAATTGTACGTCCTGCCCTTTCTCCTAAATTCTTTTGTGTTTAGTTTTTCGCCGACCCTGGTCCTTGGCACATGCTGTCCTCTCACCCGTGCCCTCCTGGTGGTTCTCTCTCTTTGAGCCTTTCCTTAGTACCTTTGTTGGCCTAAGTGGCCTGGAAATAACGGCGTCTTTGCCCTGTTCCTGGCCTGGGGCGGGGGTGCCGAGCGCTTCCCCACGAGACAGCGGTGGCCCCAAGGCGAGGCGCGTGAGCTGTGCCGTGCGGTCTTCCAACACATGTGTTGTGTCAGGCTCAACTCTGTTGCTTTGGAACAAGAAATAATAAACGTAAAGAGAACTTTTAACTCGAGAAGTCAAAGCACAGAATTATGTCGTAAACTGGAGTAACACCAGGATGAATGCAAACCAGATTTACTGTTGAAGAAAAAGTGAACAGAAACCCGCCAGAAAACCACACAGGAGGGCTCCGTCGAGGGCTGTCGCACCCGACGTGAAATGCGTAGCTGAGCGAGTTCGGCGCCCCGCGGCCTGGGCCCTCGCGGACGGGCAGCCTGCGGCGAGAGTGGCGCCCTCCCCGGAGACCACATTTCACAGTAAAATCCGAGTGGGCGATTGGTTTGCAGTGACACTGACTGTTGGTCATTTGTGCCCCACCCGCGTTTATGACGTGAGGGCCTGTGTCCGTTTTCTTCCCATGGGAGACTCGGGGCAGGGGGACGTCCGGGCGCAGGGGGTGGCCCGGCCTCCTTGGGGGGACATGTGCTGCCCTGGCTTCGGCCCAGGTCATCACTGGCTGCTGCAGAGAGCCAGTGCCCAGCTTCCCGTCCCCGACCTTTAGAGCCTCCTGTGAAATTACTCACCTGACACTGATAAGGGCAGGCCCACCCAGGATAACGCCCCTTCTGATGAACTTAGGATCAGCTAATTGCGGGTTTAATTACACCTGCAGAATCCTTCCACCTTTGTCACTAGTGTCCCCTGGCCAGGGGAGTGACACCTTATCATCTCCACGGGTGCCCGGACTCTGGGAGGGGTTCTTGGGGAGCATGGGTGGGGCGCATACAGGTGCTATGGGAACTGACAGGCACTTCCTGGTTCGTTAACTTGACATTAATGGTTGCAGACCTTTATTGAAGAAGTTTTATTCATTTCTTTGTCTTTCTTCATGTGAACCCACCGTTTTGATCTGTATAATTTTCCTTCTCCCTGAAGAACTTTCAGGGCCTGTCCCCAGGGGATGAGTTTTCTCCGTTAAGAGCAACTTTATTTCTCCGTAGCTTTCAGGAGGTGGTTTTGCTGGATGCAGAGTCCGGGTGGTTCCCTCTCACCACGGGGCGCCCGCACGAGTGTCGTGGCTGCCGGGTCCTGCTCTCGTCCCTCTTCCCCGTGCCCTGGACCCCGGCTTGGTGTGGGCTGGACTCTGCGTGCCCAAGGGGCTCTCCTGGGGCCGTGGCCCTGAGCGCCCTCCCCCGCCTGCGTCGTTGGAAAAGCCGGTCGTTAGGCCCCCACAGGTGTTGTCCACTGTCTGTTCTGGCTCCTTCTGAAGCCCCAGTGCCTGAGATCGCCTTGCGATTCCTGGACTTTCTGTCCTTTATCAGTGTTGTTCTCGGCTTTTCTGGTTTGAAGTTTCTGTTGACAGGTCTTCAGGCTCCCGGCCTGTCCCCTCCGCGTGACCACGGTGGTCTTGATTTTCGTATTTCCTTTGGATTCCGTCTTAGTTTCAGTCGCGCTGCGTGGTGACCGCCCGTCCCTGCGCGCCTTCCCGTTTCCGTCAGAGTCGTCGTGTGCTCTGTGCTGGGTTCTGCTGGGCCCGAGGCGGAGCCGCAGCCAGTGACTCGGATGTGATTTCTCTGTCTTTGCACTGTTTTCCTCTTGCCTGTGGGTCAGCCTGGTGATTCTTTGCTGAGGGCTGGACGTGAGCTTCGGCTCAGGGGCTGAGGTCGTGTGAGGCCCTCTGTTAGCCTGGCTCTGGGCCGTGCTGTCGGAGGCCTCGTGTCCCCCTGGTGCCCTTGCCTGGGTCCTGGGGGCTCCCGAGGCCGGCCCGCAGGTGGTCGGTGGCACGTCCTCTGGCGCCGGAGCCCCGCCGGCGAGCTGGCACAGCGTGGGGGAGGGGTGCCCTGCGGTCTGCGGCCGAGTCTCAGACGGCTTCCCCGAACCGTGCCTCCCCCCACCCCCGTCCCTCCAGGGCCATAGGCAGGCGGGTGGCGGGGAGGCGCCCTCTCCAGGGGTGGCCCTGGCCCTGGTGACCCCTCTTCCCCAGCGTGCAGGCTTGTGGTGTGGAGAGCACGCAGGGCGTCTGTCACCGAGGCTGCTCCGCCGTCCCCCTGCCAGCGCCCGGAGGGTCTTTCTCCGACCGAGACCGTGAGCAGCTGCCGGGCTCCCTGGAAGGAAGACCCAGCCCAGTGTGGGGCCTCCTGGGCGCTTCTCCGCACCGGCGTCCAGCTGACCGTTGGCACCCTTCACTAGTTGGTTCCAGCAGCTTCTCCAGGAGGGCAGGTCTGGGCTGTGACTCTCGTGTTCTCCTGCCTCTCCAGGCTCCGGTGGCAGTGCGCCGGCCGCTCTGGCTCCCTGGCGGGTCCAGGAGATGCCGGTGTGGGCCAGAGCGGGGCTGGCAAGCCTGTGGGGTCCCGGCTGCGGTCCCGGCCGGGCTGGGGTCCTGACTCTCTGGTCACCTGGGAGGAGAATCGGTCGGTGTCTGACTTGCTAGTTGGAGCCGGCTCGGCACTGGCGGAGCAGCCCCCGCGGCTGTGAGGGGCCCGCGGTGAGCCCTCGCGCTCCCGAACCGCGGGGACCTGTGCTGGCCGTCCCCGGCGGGACGGTGAGACGCCCCTCCCTTCCCGCGCGCCTGGTCTCCGGTTTGTCAGGGTCACGTTTGCCTCCCAGCGGGGACCTTGACGCTTCCCTCCTGGGGACTGCGCCGCCCACGCGCGGGCGCGTGCTGTTTAAAGTTAAGGAATATTAACCCTTGAGTGACTTAGTCACACGAAGCACAAGTCAGGTGTGAATTTGGCGACGGTGGGCACACAGTAGGACCGCCGTCGCGGAGGCCCTGCCCGCGGTGCTGCGCTGTGGCGGTGGGAGCGGCCGGGGCCACGGGCGTCCGAGCAAGTGTGTGCGCGTGTGCGCGTGACGGAGGGAGGTCGCGGCGCTGTGGGCACGCGCACGGGGGCGCGTCTGCATTGACGCTCGGAGCAGCTGCTCTGCAGAGGCTCGCCAGCCGGGCGGGCCTCGCCCTCTGCCAGCCGCCCTCCCCGGGCGCCCTCTGCCCCCCGCCGATGCTTGTGGCGGCAGCCGCGGCGTCCGGGGCCCCCCTGCTCTCTGCTTCGCGCTTCGGACGCCAAGGGAAGCAGCACGAGAGAGCAGGGGCACGGGGGTGGCTCACGGCTGAGCGTCCGACTCTTGGTTTTGGCTCAGGTCACAAACTCGCAAACCGTGAGAGCGAGTGAGCCCTGCGTCAGGCCCTGCGCCGATCAAACACAGCCTGTTTGGGATTCTCTCTCTGCCTCTCCTCCTCTCTCTCTCTCAAAATAAATAAATAAAATTAGAAGGAAACCCCAAATACGGAAGTAACGTGTGGTATGGTAAGCACATCAGAAGTGAAGAAAACAGAGAAAGTGTCCGTGGTCTCGCCCGCCGCGCTCTGCGCCTTAGCGTTCTGTCCCCGCAGGAGCCGCGGCGGGAGCTGCATCCTGGCCGCGACCCGGGCCACGAGTCGTGCTGCTGGGCCGTCCTCTCCTCCGTGCCTGGGGGCACTCGCACCTGAAGGCGCTGCGTCCCCCCCGCAGTGGACAGCCCTGCCCTCGGCTCTGCCGTCCGTCCCGGGACGGGGGTCCGGCAGGGGCTGCTGGGGCCCTGGCCCGGGAGGTGGCCTGAGGCTCGCAGCGTTGCCGGTTCAGGCGCGCAACGGGGGGGGGGGGTCTCATCGAGTCGTGCGGCCACCACCGCAGTCCACGTCGGGGCGTGTCCATCACCCCAGGGAAAGCCGTGCCCGTTAGCCCCGCCCCGGCCACAGGCCACGTCCTGTGTGCATGGAGCGTGCTGCTGGGGGAGTCACGTGTCACTCTCTCTCCCTTACTGCGTGCTCCTGAGGCTGCGTGTTGTAGCGGGCCGCCGGGCTTCCTTCCTTCCTAAGGCCTAGTGACAGTCCTTTGTGTGGATGGCGATGTTTTGCTCATCGTGCGTCTGCACATGGACATTTGGGCTGTTCGCACCTGTGGGCGACTCTGACCAGCGCCCCGGGGCCTGTGGGTGTCCGCTCCTGTGTGTGACGTGTGTTTGCATTTCACTGGAGCACATGCAGACTCTGTTTCGTGCTTTAGGGACCCGCCGGGCCGTTTCCCGCAGCACCTGGGGACTGCGGCTCCACGCCACGCCTGCCGCCGTCCCGGGGCTGCGGGGCCTGTGTGGGCACCCCTGTGTGCGCCTCTCCACGCACCTGCTGCTCATCCTGCCTAGACCCCCTGTTTTGTCTTCTTGGGGTAGCTGCCTCCCTGTTGCTCTGCGGGGGAGACAGCGGAGTCTGGGGGGCTCGCTGAGTGGGAGTGGGGGTGGCTGGCCCTGGACCCGGCCCCTGCACTTGGTCCTGGGGCTGGGTGGGCCCCACACCCGCCTGGCCCCTGGCCCCGTGTCTGCGCGCGGTCCTCAGCTCTCCCCACCCGTGGCCTGCAGGCCCTCATTCCCCAGCCGGCCCCCTTCCCTTCGTCGCCTCTTCTGCAGCCCCGCGTTCCTGTGATTCAGGGCACGGGTGGGAGCAGCAAGCGCCTGCTGGGGTGGGGGGCGAGGGCTGCCGCCACCGCAGGTCCTGGGTGCGTCTGGGCTCAGGGCAGGGACCTCGCTGTCCCTGGGCTGGGGGCGGGTTTTGTGTGATGAGAACAGTTACCGTGAGATTGTCACTGTCACCGTTTGTGAGTGTCGTGTGGCACTGGTGTGTCCAGATCTCCCGAGCTCCATCGGCCTGCCTTGAAGAGTGCCCTTCCTGCCCAGTGTCACGCCCACGTTTCCTGTCAGTGCCTCGTCCACGGTGGGGGCTAGGTTGTCTGCGACCCCCAGCAGGTCGCAGCAGCAGCTCTTTCTGGGAGCACCGGGGGCTCGAAGCCAGCCCCGGCGCCCTGCCGCTCCCTGCTGCATCCGGGAAGCTGGCCCGAGGGCCGCAGCGCACAGCCCAGCCTGGTCCCCGGAGGACAGCGGCCACCTGGGCTGGCCCCCGCTGTGCCGTCCTGCAGCAGACGCCGGCCCGGCTGCGGACTGGCCCTCCCGGTGACCCCCGTGGGGCTGATTAGGGCTGAGGGTCAGGTGTGGGCTCCGGGTGCTGCGGGGCCTCGGAGCCAGGCCCCCTCCTGGGGGGTGGGAGGGTCCCCTGCACGGGCCTCACAGCGAGGCCCGTGGGTGGGTGCTCGTCACACTGGCTTCTGCTCGTGCGTTGGGGCCGTGTCGGTGATCTGACTGTGTTTTCTTTTTCTCTTTCTGACTTACAGCCAGAACACCTGCAGGAGACCTGGCTGCGGGAGCTCTATCAGGTAAGATGCGCCGTGGCTGCACCCCAAGTGTCTTCTCCTGATGGAGGCCGTGTTGTGTCCCGCTGGTGGGGCTGGGGCTGCCCCCGGGCTGGCTGTGGGGGGTCCCGTGCCTCCGCAGAGGCCTCCTCTCCCTGCGGCACGGGCTTCCACATTAATGGAGAGGGGAGGCCTTTGGGAGCCTCTGGGGACATTAAGGGACCTTTCAGGAGGGTCCTGTGGCTGCAGCCTAAGGGTGGCAGAGCCACCTGGGAGGCCAGGGTGGGGTTGGGGCTGGGGGAGGACCCGGGGGCAGGTGCCGGCACCACGTGTGGACAGACGGCGTGGGGAGACGGGTGGCTAGCGTGGCCAGGGGGCCGGGGCAGCTCAGGTGTTTCCAGATGACCGAGGCAGTAGCGAGCAGAGCGTGGGACCCCCGGGTAGGACGTTGGAGAGGCCGCTCCCAGTCAGGGACTGTGTGGGGAGACCGTGTGGGAGAGAGGAGCGGAGTGGCCAGGCATCCGGCTCAGCAGGGGCCGAGGGTGACTGACCTGGCGGGGCGTGAGGGGTCCGCGGCCCCATGGGCAGTGGGGGAGGAGCGGCTGGGGGACTGTCCCCGCCCCCCCGCAGCCCTGCCGAGCCTGGGGCTGTGCCGTGTGAACCGGACGCAGTGGGAGGTGTGTGGGACCCTCCGCCCTGGCCGAGCTGTCGCCCGTCCGCTCCAGGCTGGAAGCCGCTGAGTGGGTGAAGCAAGGGCCCTTCCTGGCCTAGTGTAGGCCTCGGGCTCGGACAGGCCCCAGGGCCCCCTCTGCAGCGCCCTGGTGCCCGCTCCCTGGCGCCCTGGGTCTGTGTCTGTTTCGCTGGGCGGCCGCCTATGAGGCTGCGGCTCCGGTTTGTTTCTCAAAGGTGGGCCGTGGGGAGGGGGCAGGTGGGAGGAGCACAGAGTGTGAGAGCTCCTGTGAGAGCGGGGGGAGCGAGCCGCTGTCCTGGCTCTGGGCGCGGGGAGGCCCCGGGGGGCGAGACGCACCGGGCAGGCCCCAAACTGGGTTTCAGGGCAGCCTGTGCCCGCCTTACTCTGCTGGTGACGCGGCCGGTGCCGGCGATCTGAGCGTGAGGCCGGGGCCCGGCAGCTGCCCCTCCTGTGAACTCTGACCCCTGGAAAACACACAGCAGAGGTGCTGCCCCGTCCCTGAGCCTCCTTGCTGCACACAGCCACGTTAGGCTGTTTCCCAGACCCGGGACCCAGAGCCAGGCGGCCTGTTCCAGAGCACCTGGTGTCCCAGCGCGGAGCTCTGACACAGAAAGGGGATCGGGAGCCTCGGCGTGCGGAGGGGGGTGCCGTTCTTGGTTTGCGTGGAGAGGTCGCCTCAGAAGGAGGAAATTTCAGTGACCGTTCCGTTTCTTTCATTTAAAGAAAACATGTTTTTAATGTTTGTTTATCTTCAAGAGAGACAGCACGAGCAGGGAGGGGCAGAGAGAGAGGGAGACACAGAATCCGAAGCAGCTCCAGGCCCTGAGCTGTCAGCACGGAGATGGGGCTCGAACCCACAAACTGTGAGATCGTGCCCTGAGCCGAATCGGATGCTTAACTGACCGAGCCCCCCAGGCGCCTCTCAGTGACCGTTCCTGTAGGAATTTAACGCGAGCCCCCCGCACATTCCGGGCTCGCGGGGGCAGGTGCTCAGCCAGCGGGCCTGAGCGGAGGGGGCGCGGGGTCCCGCCGGAGTGCGGGGTCCCGGCCCCTCAAGCACCCGGGCCTCTGCGTCCCTGCCTTTTTAAAAATGTTTAATCTTAGAGTTTGTGTTATGCAGTTACTTTTCAAAGGAGGCTTTGATAAGCTGCTCTTATAAACAGGATTGAGTGTGGTGTTTGGGCCTTCTAGAGTCTCTAGGTTAGGTTTTGCTTTCTGTGGGACACTTGGCCACCACAAACTGCAGGGGCAGGAGGAGTGTTGCTGGTGTCTCCCTCCTGCGCCTCTGGCGCTTTGGCGTCCAGGATTTTCACATATTTGGTCCTGAGTGCAGCCTTGGCACCAGGGAGGGTGGTCGGTCTTCCGGAAGGTGCAGGACCTGGGGTCACCCTTGCTGCCCCCCCCCCCCGTCTGTTTTCCTGAGTATCAGACTCCAGGACCTGTGGCGGCGACACCAGTGTCCTCCCCATGTGGGGCCGGCCCCTGCTCTCCCGCACCTCTGTGCCGGCAGCAGGCCGTGACCCCGCCACATCCCCCGGGCCTGGCCACGTCCCCGTTTGTCTGTCTGCAGGCGGCAGGGTGCTCCCCGAGACCGTAACTCCAGTCGGCGGCCCTCCTCCCCGTCCCCCTGGGGAGAGCCCAGTGTCCGCCTGTGGCCACGCTGTGCTGTCCCCAGACACGCTGGGCGCTGCAGGCCTCTGTGCTTGCTCTTCGCTGGCCGTTGGCACCTTCCTGCCCCGTGTACCCCTGCCCCCGCTCTCCCACTCCTTGTCCTTGTCACACCCCCTTGGAGAGGCCCCTCCTGGTCACTCTCTTACTGTGCTTTGTGGATTCATCACCACCATCCAGACTTGAACTTGCAGTCTGTCTGTTGGGGGCTTTTTGATCTGTCCCCTTAGAAATGCAGGGGACACGTCTCTATGGCCTGGATCTGTGTCCCCACCAAGTTCCTGCCATGAAATGGTGCTTGAGGTAGGGCCTTTGGGGGGCGAGTAAGGGGTGGATGGGGTCCAGAGGCAGCTCGTGATGGCATCCCTGCCCTTGAAGGAGAGAGGGAGGCCGCGGTGCGGGAGCTCCCGTCACGCCGGAGACGCGGCCGGAGAGCCCCATGGGTGGCCCAGTGGTGGCGCTGGGAAGCACGTGGCCGGCCTGGGGCTGGGGGCACAGGCCCCTCTTGGTGGGGTTCTGAGGAAAGCTCTTGAAAAGGCTGTGCCCAGACCTGCTGCCTGGTGTACCCCCACCTCTCCAAACTGTGGGCGGGGCTGCTGGGAAGGCGGTTGTAGCTTTGTCCCCTTTACGGTGACAGTGCCCCTGTGAGTAGGCTCTTTGCCACCCCTCACCTGAGCCCCC